>NC_136270.1:23155167-23445167 GCF_964187855.1 Myxine glutinosa | reverse complement strand
CCTCCTTCCTCCAGTTGTGTATAAAGGTCAAAGTGCGTCCCGTAATTAGGTCATAAACAATCACGTTTAGCCAATCATAGATTTCCTGCTTGTTGGTAGTTATTTCCTTATTCTGTGTATTAGGCTAAGGATTTGTCTTCCATTAATTGACACTCCATTGCACCAAATTCAAATAGATAGATCCCCTTTCATTTTCATTTGATAAAGCCTCAATTGCCAACTGCATTCACCGCGACTCCATTAGCCACGAGGTAGGCTTGGAGAAGAAGGGGGAGGATCCGCCGAATCCTGGGCGTGCCCGCCCATCGTCATCAAGGGTGGAGCCAGAGGGCCCGTGCCGACCAATCAGGGCCGAGGTGAACTCACCGAGGGGCGTGTCCTGGAGGCCGGCGGCTTGATCGCCGGTGGGGTTATAAAAAGCGCACGCGGAAGCCTTTGAAGGGAGTGATGAGAAGGAGTCGAAGGTGGTTGCAGTGGCACCAAGGATCGCTGAGAAGAGAGTCAGAGATACGGCAGAAGAACAAGTGCCAAGTAGAACAAGTGCCAACTAGAACAAGTGCCAAGTGAGAAGCGCCAAGAGAGAGTTGCACAGAGGTGCCAAGAAAGAGTTCAAAGGAGCAGCTTTGGAGAGTGCACGGTGCACCGGAGGAGCTTCGCCGTGCAGTTTGGAACCGCGGCGGTTTTGGCGATCCCAGCTCGAGGATTGACGGCGGCTGTCCGCTTCCAGCCCGACCGATCCCCACTGAACCTTCCTCTCCCGCCAAGCTATTCCTCCTTCCGACCATTCCTGCCTGCAAATTCCCCATTCGTGTGAGTTTGCTCGTAGTCTGTTTTGTGTGTCTTGTCCTGGGGTTATAATTAAGACTGCATAGGTAAGCTAATTTTCACTGTGTCCTTCTGGTCCGTCCCTCTTTCTGTCTTTATTTTATTATCCTTCCTTCTTCCTTGGTTTCTTTGGTCCTGTAAATAGAAATAAACCATATTAGTATTTCCAACCTTTTGCCTTCGTCTTCCTATTCTTCACATCCGTGTCGCCTTTGTCTTTTCCCCATTGAATATCTGTGGCACGATTTGGCCAACGTTTCAGGATCGGGTCTAGTCTTGGTAAACGGCTCACGCCGCGGTTCGCTTCGCTCGGCGCAACATCCATTACGCTGCGGCCGTGAGCGGGGGGTGTTCCTTCGCGTACCGGGAAGCGCTGGTATTTAGGTCATAGGACTTGTGGGCCTAAAACCCTATCCAGCGCCGACCGGGCGTGGCGTCATACCCCCGGGACCACGTCGGTCAGTAACAGACGAGGGGCTTAATCCCCCCTCGAAGGGGAACCATAGGCCGACGTCGGGTTCCGTAACAATTGGTGTCTGGGAGTGAGATTCGAGGCCCGAACCAAATTTTTAAACATCTAAAAAAAAAAATTTGGTCAAAATTTGGAGCGGCCGAGATTGCAATAACATCTAAATTTAAGTCGTGCCATGGATAGTCAAGGCGGCGGGATGCCGGTGGGGGAACTAGAAGGGGGGGTAGAATCGACCCAGGACCCCAGGGAAGAAGTGGGGAAAATGGAGGAGGAGAGCAAAGAAGGTGCGGTCGTGGGGGTTACAGGCACACGAAATGGCGGCCTCCCGTACGTGACGGCGATAGCCGGACCCGCAGTGCCAATGGACTGGGGCCTTTTGATGATGCATTTCAGTGCCGCTCTGATGGGTGACAGTAAGGGATTTGATGCAATGATGGCTACCCAGGGGCTAGACGCGAAAAAAGCGAGGCACGAAGCAAGGTACAACCCGGTTGGATTTCAGGAGCAAATAAACGCCACGATGGAAAGAATACGGGAAGACATTGACCGCGGGGTGGGCGAAAAGGTCCCAGGGGTGCACGAGGAGGTAACGCGGGTCAAGAAGCACTGGTTGAGCGAAGTGGAGAAAAGCGCGGGTAAAATGACGGGTATAGAGATCGCGACCCGGGGTATGGGGCAGCCGGCGACCATTGAGGTAGAAGAGGGAATTTTAATAAAGCCAACGGTCGTCGTGGTGAATAAAGAAAAAGTGCTGGGAATTGAAATTGGAGAGACCGGGGGCTTAGAAAAGCACTCGCGGCAGGGAGGAATGGAAAATGTGCAAAGTCCCTGCTCACATCACGATGCTGTGCTTAATAACACCAATGAAAGTTTGCAGGTGCGTGTGGAGCGAAGGAGGAGAATCCCCCAGGTGAGTCGTGCTGTGTATTGTGCGGGGAGATTTTGTAGAAGGATGTTTGGCGACAAAAGATTTTTCGTGCGATTGGGGTCAATATGGCACCCGGGCGTTGGTGAAGGGTCCCGTGTGAGTGGAAATGGCACGCGTGTGAAAAAAAAGTGTGCGTCAAGGGGTGAGCGTGTTACGAAGCGCGAGTGTGAAACCGAGTGCGAGCGAGAATGCACGTCGGGGTGTACGGATAGTGAGTTGGTGGTGGCGCGAGTGCGAGAGGGCACATCGGAGCGCGAGTGTGAAACCGAGTGCGAGCGAGAATGCACGTCGGGGTGTACGGAGTGTGACACGGAGAATGAGTTGGTGGTGGCGCGAGTGCGAGAGAGCACATCGGAGCATGAGAGTGAAACCGAGTGCGAGCGAGAATGCACGTCGGGGTGTACGGAGAGAGTTGGTGGTGGCGCGAGTGCGAGAGGGCACATCGGAGCGTGAGTGGGAAACCAGGTGCGAGCGAGAATGCATGTCGGGGTGTACGGAGTGTGACACGGAGAATGAGTTGGTGGTGGCGCGAGTGCGAGAGGGCACATCGGAGCGCGAGTGTGAAACCGAGTGCGAGCGAGAATGCACGTCGGGGTGTACGGAGTGTGACACGGAGAATGAGTTGGTGGTGGCGCGAGTGCGAGAGGGCACATCGGAGCGCGAGTGTGAAACCGAGTGCGAGCGAGAATGCACGTCGGGGTGTACGGAGTGTGACACGGAGAATGAGTTGGTGGTGGCGCAAGTGCGAGAGAGCACATCGGAGCGCGAGAGTGAAACCGAGTGCGAGCGAGAATGCACGTCGGGGTGTACGGATAATGAGTTGGTGGTGGCGCGAGTGCGAGAGAGCACATCGGAGCGCGAGAGTGAAACCGAGTGCGAGCGAGAATGCACGTCGGGGTGTACGGAGTGTGACACAGGGAGTGAGAGCGATACGGAGTGTACGTGCGAGGGTGAGTGTGACACGGAGAGTAAGGTGGTGGTGGAACGTGTGCGAGGAAGCACACCTGAGTTGGTTGTGGCGCGGGTGTGGGGGAGCACATCGGAGCGCGGTAGTGGGTGGATGCAAGAGTGCACGCCCATGGTGAGTGTTACGGAGGACGTAATGGAGGAGAGGTGTGGAACACAGTGTGCGAACGGCGAGTATGCGCAAGAGGTGCGCGAGAGGTGTGGTGTGTAACAGGGAGTGCGGTGGTGGAATGGACGGAGTGTGTGGGATGCACTGGAGGCGCCGAGACGCCAGGTTTTGTGAGTGTGAAACGGGTCGCGTATGCAAGTGAAGCATCGACATTGAATGGGTTAGCGTTTAGGGTGACAGATAGCCGACGCGGGCGTTCGGTGCGCGGTGCGCTTTGTTGGATGCTGGGCCCCGCACGGTCGAGTCCGGGCCTTGTCGGGCGAGGCGACCGGTCCGGTTCAAGGGCGAGTAGGAGGAAGTGGAACGGAGCCCCCTGGTGGCGGGGGCGGGGTTCCAACCAGGGGAGATTGAGCCATCGGGCCCGCGACCGCAAGGTACCGCGCCGAGATGGTGCGTGGAATCTCGGCCCGACCAAACCACCTCCCTTGAACCGAAAGCCGAACGGATTCAACCTGCAGGCGACCAAACCACCCGTGTTCATTGCTCGGCTTTGCGAAGCCGAGTTTAATGATGTCATGACGCACCAAGGCTAGGATATAGCGGACTGTGATGATGGTGATACTGATAGTGTTTTTGGATTCGAAATTCTGGGATAGAAAATTTTTGATTGGCTGGAATTAGGTGAGCAAAATTGGTAGTGGAAGATACCCGATGTGTTGGGATGGCAACTCTGCCATCCCTCACAGCGGGGGCAAAGGAGCACTAGTCTTATGGGGTTTGGCAGTGAAAACTAGCCCGGGAGGGTTAGGATAATGATAGGGATCTAGAGAAGATGACAATAGGTAACGTTAAGATTAGGTAGTGACAATGATACCGGTAGTGGGGACGCAGGTAGGTTAGTTTGGATGATAATGACGTGGTATGTGCTTAGTTTAAAGGGAAGACGGGGAGCACTAAGTTAGCAGGGCAACAGGTAGTTCAGATGATGCCGTGTGTGTGGTTAAAAGGTGTGATTGCACAGGTGTGCAACTGAACAGGTGTATGGAGCAGTGTATGAGGGAGTGATGGTGATGAGTGTTGTGCTGACCCAAATGGTCCAGGGAGGAAGGAGGGTGCAGGTGGCACCAGGTGTGATTGCACAGGTGTGCAACTGCAGGTGAATGGAGAATGGTTGTGTGGGATATATGGAGTATGGAATGGATGGTCGGGGAGTGAGTATGGTGGAAACTGTGGAGTGGAGTGGATGGTGCGAAGGTGTGGATGGGGGAAAGGAGGATGGACCCCATCACGAATACCCGGGGAGGGTAGTGCAAGTCTTAGGTAGAGGGTACAGGTAAATTGTGGTTGGATATTGGCATCTGTGGTGCGTGGTGGAAGAATGATGGTTGAATGGGTGCATTAGTGTTGTGGAAATGGCTGGGCGTGTAGCCTGTTTGTGCGTGTAGTCGGATGGGCACTCCACCACTGTGAGGATGTCGGCCAGGTGAGGCAGCAGGTGGGCTCTGGGAGCCGGTAGAGTTGTTGTGGATGGGGCCCGAGGATCCGGAGGACGGACCCGGGTAGCCCAGTGCCAGAGGGCACCGAGGGGTGACAGAGCCAGGAGGGGCCTTCCCCAGTTAGATAGGTTAGGGTGAGGAGCTTGGTAAGCTCGGGTGGCAACTACAGTGGTGGAGGTGTGCAGGTGGGTAGACCTGCTGGGAGAGCTACACGACTCAGCCCGGAAATTGTGCAAGGGCACCGGGAGATGAATCGGGGGAGTGAGACCCCAAATTGAGAAGCACCGCAGTTTGGTCAATGGGAATTGGTTTTTAGAACCCATAGTGTAAGTTGGCCAATGGATTGGCAGGGAAAGACCCCGGGTAGTGTAAAGTGTGTTAATGTCATTTAGAAGATAGTTAGGATTAAGAATCTCCTCGCACCATCTGCATCCACTCACCTGAGATGACGTACCTCCACACCATGCCAGGTGGTTTTTATTATTTTTATTGTGCAAATGTCTGGAATGTGAGATGCATCATGACGTGGGTGTGACATTGTGCTGTTGTTCCATCTCTCCCTCCTTATGAGGATTGATGATGAATTGATGATGAATTGGTGATGGCAAATTTTGAATTAGAGGGATTGTGGGGACGAATTTGGTACAGGGGAAATATGGGGAAGACGTGACGATAGCGACGGATTTGTAAGGTGGAGTGTAATGTGTAGATTGTTGTAAATATGGGGTAAGGGCAAGGGTAGAGTAGGTGACAGGGGGGGGGGGGGGTGACGTACGGTAGGGACGAGCTTTTCTCCGCTCCTTCTCCATACGCACCTCGCCTTGCATTGCCTTTATTGATGTGTACCCTTGTGACCTTACCCCTTGCTCATCTGTCTTTTCCCCCCCCCCCCCCTTGTCTCCCACACGAGGACTGTGCGCCACTGGGCGCCGAGGGGAGCGTGCGTGAGTCCGCCATTGTGCGCCCGAAACTCCCGGAACCAGCTGTCTGCATCGATGCACCACCTTATGGACCACATGTCTGTGGCTGAGCACCACTTATGGACCCCATGGGTTGGGGCATGGCCCCTCTGCTGGAACCGGCCATGAAGGCCCGAGATCTTGCTGGCGGACCTTGGTCACAGGGCACCTATGCCCCACAGGTGAACCACACTAGTCGGCCCTGTGGGCCATAAATAAATAAAAATGGACACGTTTGGTGCATTTTATTTTATGTGCAAATAGGCCGCCAGCAAAGAATATGACAACACCAGGAAGATAACAATAGCCAGCAGAGGGAGCCGAAGAGGAAGACCAGCACCAGGGTTTGTTGTTTTTATTTTTATTGAACTGCAATGACTGTGCACCGATTGGTGCTTGATGGTGTATTGGTGCGTTTTTGGGTGCTTCATGGTGTGTCGATGCAGAGCAGACTGTCTCTCCCCCCAAAAGAACAATCACAGGTCCTGGGTTGCCATTGTAAATAAAGATAGCGTCATTGTAAATAAAGCGCCCCCACCGTAAATGTATAGTTTGAAGACCAATTCCGCAATTCGGTTAGTTGTGGGCGTGAATCTGTTAGGCAGGGTGCAATGGAGCAGCGGGACATATTTATTTATGTTTTAAAACTGTCGCACTCAGGGTCAGGTTAAATGTAGAGGGAACGACACCTACGTGCCACACTAAAAGTAAAGGTAAGAGGCCCGGGATGTGCCTAAGAGGAGGAGGGTGCAGTGTTGTGGAAATGAGGGTTGTGTTTTTTATTGTTGTGTAAATTGTTGTAAAAATATCGCCCTCCTTCCTCCAGTTGTGTATAAAGGTCAAAGTGCGTCCCGTAATTAGGTCATAAACAATCACGTTTAGCCAATCATAGATTTCCTACTTGTTGGTAGTTATTTCCTTATTCTGTGTATTAGGCGAAGGATTTGTCTTCCATTAATTGACACTCCATTGCACCGAATTCAAATAGATAGATCCCCTTTCATTTTCATTTGATAAAGCCTCAATTGCCAACTGTATTCACCGCGACTCCATTAGCCACGAGGTAGGCTTGGAGAAGAAGGGGGAGGAGCTGCTGAATCCTGGGTGTGCCCGCCCATCGTCATCAAGGGTGGAGCCAGAGGGCCCGTGCCGACCAATCAGGGCCGAGGCGAGCTCACCGAGGGACGTGTCCTGGAGGCCGGCGGCTTGATCGCCGGCGGGGTTATAAAAAGCGCACGCGGAAGCCTTTGAAGGGAGTGATGAGAAGGAGTCGAAGGTGGTTGCAGTGGCACCAAGGATCGCTGAGAAGAGAGTCAGAGATACGGGCGAAGAACAAGTGCCAAGTAGAACTAGTGCCAAGTGAGAAGCGCCAAGAGAGAGTTGCACAGAGGTGCCAAGAAAGAGTTCAAAGGAGCAGCTTTGGAGAGTGCACGGTGCACCGGAGGAGCTTCGCCGTGCAGTTTGGAACCGCGGCGGTTTTGGCGATCCCAGCTCGAGGATTGACGGCGGCTGTCCGCTTCCAGCCCGACCGATCCCTGCTGAACCTTCCTCTCCCGCCAAGCTATTCCTCCTTCCGACCATTCCTGCCTGCAAATTCCCCATTCGTGTGAGTTTGCTCGTAGTCTGTTTTGTGTGTCTTGTCCTGGGGTTATAATTAAGACTGCATAGGTAAGCTAATTTTCACTGTGTCCTTCTGGTCCGTCCCTCTTTCTGTCTTTATTTTATTATCCTTCCTTCTTCCTTGGTTTCTTTGGTCCTGTAAATAGAAATAAACCATGTTAGTATTTCCAACCTTTTGCCTTCGTCTTCCTCTTCTTCACATCCGTGTCGCCTTTGTCTTTTCCCCATTGAATATCTGTGGCACGATTTGGCCAACGTTTCAGGATCAGGTCTAGTCTTGGTAAACGGCTCACACCGCGGTTCGCTTCGCTCGGCACAACATCCATTACGCTGCGGCCGTGAGCGGGGGGTGTTCCTTCGCGTACCGGGAAGCACTGGTATTTAGGTCATAGGACTTGTGGGCCTAAAACCCTATCCAGCGCTGACCGGGCGTGGCGTCATACCCCCGGGACCACGTCGGTCAGTAACAGACGGGGGGCTTAATCCCCCCTTGAAGGGGAACCATAGGTCGACGTCGGGTTCCGTAACAATATATATATATATATATATATATATATATATATATATATATATATATATATATATATATATATATATATATATATATATATATATATATATATATATATATATATATATATATATATATATATATATATATTGCTGCGGTTTTGAGATTGGCACTGTTGTGAAAAACCAATCGGGTCCACAACTTTAGTCCATCTGTTGGTTTAATTCCATTAAGACCATGACATCATTCTGTAAATACAGGAAATGCAATAGGAATAAGGTTTGGCATCACATGGGTCCATTCATAACATTCAATGCAAGCAAGCTTAATATTCTATGCAGGTGTACCGTTAGTGAGTCCACTAGATGTAACATGCCACAGGAGAAGTCCCCCTGAGCACCAACCGCAGCGGGTCTTATAGCCGCGCCCCTAACGGTGTCAGCGAGCAACGATCATCACCTGGGTTCAAAATTAGTACGAATACGATTTCACTACATTCTCCCCACCGTTAGAATTACACTGCAGAGCGGCTAGAATCGAGCGAGTGTCAGCATTAACAGGGTGTGGAACATGGTATCAGTCGACCCAACCGTACCGGTCCGGGCGGCGAATTTCTCTGCCAGCACGCGTCCGAAATTCCCCGGGTACGGCATCACGTATCCCAGAGACCCCGGCGTCGGAGGAGCTACCGGAGTCAGGTGACGAAGGGGGTACCGCCAAGCCTTCGGGCACGGGTAGATGCGGCGAAGGGAGGGTCGGCAGACTTTCAGCGACGGGAGCGTCGGAAGAGTCCATAGTCTCATAGATTGGTTCGATCGGTTCGGCCGATTCCCTACAAGGGTCGGCGATCCCACATGAGGCAAGACGACGTACGGAGACAGTGGTCTCACGTCCATCAGCCGTCATCACACGAGCATGCTCAGGATTAGCCTGGAGTATCTGCACTTTGTCCACTAAGGGGTCGTACTTGCTCGTGCGAACCGCCCGTTTGAGGTAGGCCGGCCCGGGCTCAGCGAGCCAACTGGGTAAAGACCGTATACACCCCGTGCTCCTGGGGTGGTGGAAAATTCTCTCGTGGGGAGTCTGGTTGGTGGCCGTACACAGTAGAGCCCTGATCGAGTTCAACGCCGCAGGTAGCGACCAAGCCCATTTATCGAGGCCCCGGCCGAGGGTCCGGAGGTTGAGCATGACGGCCCTCCATATAATCCCGTTGAAGCGTTCGATCTGCCCATTTGCCTGGGGTCTGTACGGCGTGGTGTAACTAGAAGCGATGTTATTTTGGAGCAGATAGCCTCGCACCTCCTGAGACAAGAAGACCGCACCCCGGTCAGTATGCACATAGGCCGGGTACCCGAACATAGAGAACAAATTCTGATTCTGTAAGCATCGCATTACCGTGGCAGCAGTCATGTCCACGCACGTATAAGCGAAGGGAAATCGCGAGTACTCATCGACGATAGTGAGCAGATAGCGAGAGTTACTCGACACCGGCAATGGGCCCTTGAAATCCATCGCCAAGCGTTCCCACGGCCTCGTAGCCCTAACCAGAGTCCCCATGGGTGGGTTATAGAAACGCGGTTTGATTTCCGCGCATATAGCGCAGTCGCGACAGATACGGCGGATATCGTCAATCGAGTATGGTAGATTGCCATGCCGCACAAAATGAGTGAAACGCGTTACGCCCGGATGCCCCGCAGTGGCATGCAGCACGCGTAGGCCCTCCAAAGTGGCGATACCCGTGCATGTAGCCGGTCTCGATAAGGCGTCGGCGGCCTGGTTATCCTTCCCCGGGCGGTATTTGATAGTGTAGCAGAAGTCGGCAAGCTCTATACGCCAGCAAGTGATTTTCTCATTCTTAATGCGCTGGGCATGTAATGTGTCGTACATGAACGCAACACTTTGCTGGTCCGTGATGATTTGGAAACATCGCCCGAGTAAGTACGGGCGCCATCGCAGAATAGACTCGACGATCGCATACGCTTCCTTTTCGACAGACGAATGTCTCTGCTCAGCGGAGGTAAGAGTCCGAGAAAAGAGACACCGGACGCCCTCCTTGGGAGAGGGTCGCCGCGATGGCCTGATCCGAGGCATCACTTTCGAGGACGAAAGATCCGCTCTCATCGATCGGCGCCACAGCGGCACTGGCGATGTCGGCCTTAAGGCCTCCAAAGGCCGCCAATGCAGCCGGACACAGAGGGAATGTGTCGCAGGCCACAAGGGGGCGAAGTTTCCCGGAGAAATTTTGGACCCATTTTGAGTAATGGGTGAATAGCCCGAGGTCATGCTTCAGGGACGCCCGATCGCAGGGAGGGGCCATGTCGAGCAACGGTCGCAGACGCTCCTTATCCGGAGCGACAGAGCCATGGGTCACAGTGTACCCCAGAAGATCTATCTTGCGTAGAGAGTATTGACACTTATCCTCGTTCATGGTTAAGTGATACCTCTGCGCGACCTCGAGGAAGCGCTTCAGATTAGCATCATGGTGCCCTTGGTCATACCCACAAACCGTAAGATTGTCTAGGTAGACGAAAACATCGGTTAAGTTCTCCCTTGCAATGAGGTCATCCATGGCCCTCTGGAAACAGGCGACCCCGTTCGTTACCCCAAAAGGCAATCTAGTAAACTGGTACAACCGTTGCCCCGACTCAAATGCGGTATAGATACGATCTGCCCTCGAGATGGGGATCTGATGATATGCACTACGGAGATCGAGAGTGCTGTAGACCGAGTACTGGGCCACCTGTCGCACCAGCGCGTCCATGTCGCTTAAGAAAATCATGTCCTAACAGAATATCAGCACATAAAGCAGGTAAGACCATAAGGTGTACTTCTGGGAAAACCCGTCCCTTTATCACGAGTTTCAATCGGCATTCCCCCTTCGTGCTGAGTCGAAGTCCCTGGGAAGCCATGAAGATCCGTCTCGTAGACCTCAAGACCTGCCAACCATGCCTGTGCACTAGTCGCTGGTTGATAAAACTATCCGTAGACCCTGTATCCACCAAGGCCCGCACACAATGGCCCTCGACCATGAGGGGAATAAGGGCTTGAGCCAGGCCGGACGAGCCTGCTGGGAGTGGGACCGAACCTCTCGAGTGGGTCGGCCGAGCCTCACGGGCGGATCCTATGCCAGCGGCAGTTTTCCGGGCGTCAGAGGGTGCCCGTGGAGTCTCATATAAGTTGTCAGGGTGTGTTCCCATGCAATCTGCAGTTTGGCGGTCGTTGCCGGAGTATTCGTTGTTCATGGGGAATCCGTTAAAGCCGTCAGAGAGCTTTCCCATGCATTCTGCAGTTTTGCGGTCGTTGCCGGAGTATTCTTTGTTCATGGGGAATCCGTTAAAGCCATCAGAGAGCTTTCCCATGCATTCCGGTGCTTTGCGATTCAAAATCGCCGTTTGATGAGTTTGGGCCTCCGTAGTATTCGAAATCGCCGTTTGACGATTCAAAATCGCCGTTTGACGGGTATGGGCCTCCGTATTATTCGAAATCGCCGTTTGACGGGTATGGGCCTCCGTAGTATTCGAAATCGCCATTTGACGGGTGAGGGCCACCATAGTTGGTACCGAACTAGTGTCGCCGCCAGTGGACGCTGTACGCTCTTGAGAGACACGACGAGAACGTACCGCTGGGGCTTGGCGAGGCTCCAAAGCCCCTCGCGTGGCCCGGAGTCTGGTCAAGGACACATGTGCCGTGCCCGATTGAGGATGAGACTGTTGTGGCTGTTCGGTGACTCTCGCCAAGCTCGATTGAGTGACCAGGGGCCCGTGAGGAGGGGCCCTGTCCTTCAAAGCCGGGTAAGGCGCCGTGTTCCGAGCTCGGCTCGTAGGCTCCGCAATGAGCCCATTCAAGGTCGCGCGGCCCCGAGCCGCGTGCGGTCTTCCGGCACACTTTTGCGTAGTGCCCCTTTTGCGAGCACAAATGGCATATGGCATCCCGAGCCGGACATGTCGTTGTCCCCCACAGAAGTAGCAGGTGGCTCCGCGTAAGGCCTTGGGTCTGGTCGTTGCGGCAGCCATCAGGACCAGATCCTCCTCTGGAGTTCCGTGAGCAGTTCCGCTCCCTCGGCGGTAGCACTCTCCGGCCGTGCGTGTAGCGAGGTTCCCGCCAAGAGGCGCGTGCGATCATCGGCGTTCGACTGCAACCGCGCTTCAGTGTGTACCTTTCCTTGCTCGAGTGCCGCCGCGAAGGTCAGGTCGGTCTTCTCCAGGAGTTTGAGCCTTAGGTCCTGAGAGGAGACCCCGGCGACGTAGGCGTCTAGGAGAAGGTCATCCTGAGCCTGCTCGTGAGTCCGTGGCTCCCGGGTGCTGTCCAGCAGGAGTTGCCGGAGCTCCTGGGCATAGTGATCCATCGGCTCGTTGGGTTGCTGGCGTCGCGTTAATAGCAAATGCCGAGCATACACCGGGCTCTTTTCCTTTATGTACAATCGTTTGAGCTCCGCAATAGCGAGGTCGTACGTCGCACATTGTGCGATACTGTTGTACACCTTGTAGTCGACTTTGGGGTGCAGCGTTGCTAGCTTCGCGACAGCCGTCGGCTCGGTCTCAGGCTCAGCGAAATGGTTCTCCAACGTTTTCAGCCAGTGCTTCAGTTGCAATCCACCATCCGAGGCTTGCGGGTCGGCGCAGAATAGTGTGACCAACAGCGTCTTGTTGCCCGCCATGTCGGTAGATAGTTAATGGAATTAAGTGTTGTGAAAAACCAATCGGGTCCACAACTTTAGTCCATCTGTTGGTTTAATTCCATTAAGACCATGACATCATTCTGTAAATACAGGAAATGCAATAGGAATAAGGTTTGGCATCACATGGGTCCATTCATAACATTCAATGCAAGCAAGCTTAATATTCTATGCAGGCGTACCGTTAGCGAGTCCACTAGATGTAACATGTCACAGGAGAAGTCCCCCTGAGCACCGACCGCAGCGGGTCTTATAGCCGCGCCCCTAGCGGTGTCAGCGAGCAACGATCATCACCTGGGTTCAGCATTAGTACGAATACGATTTCACTACAGGCACATTGAAGTCATTAAAGGTTAAAGGTTTGCCCCCAATAGTTAGTCACACGAGCAACATATAGGCCCATTTGTAGTATAGTTATGTCTTAGTATGTGAAAGAATAGGCCATTTCCCCTCTTAGTACCTGTGTTGTGTAAAGACAGGAGAATAGGCCCTACAATCATTTTGCTCCAACCTCCATTCTACCTCTGTGGGCGCAATCCATCCCACGTCCCATTTGGCTGTCCCCTAGTCAAGTTAACACGAGGCAGGGCCTCAAAAGGTGAAGGAGGGTTGAGCTCGGCACGACGGCGGTGGGGACGGTAAGAATGAACCAGCCAATCGGAGCTCGAGCGGCATGGCGTGAGAGGGCGTGGTGAAGAGCGTCTGGTGAGTTCCAGAGGGTTCTAAGGGCGTGGCAATAAAACCCTTTGTGCGAGGCCCCCACCTCAGTTATGAGAAGCGAGAGGCAGGCGCTCGTCAAGTTGAGTCGTGAGTTATGAGAAGGGAGAGGCGCTGGTGAGTCATGGAGTCCAGTTACGGGAGAGGTGCGCTGAAGTGACTTCTGAGTACGGAGGAAGGAGACGCGCTTGACGTGAATCACCTGCGCTGAATGAACTTTTTTACGTGGAATACGTGGGCGCAGACAGGGTGTTGCTAACTCACGCGGTTCGGCCAAAGCGAGTGAACACGGCTGAGTAACCGCCAGCCACGTACAGTCCGCCCTCTACCGTTCGCCCCGAGATTATCCGCTTTATTCGAGCGACACGATACGCGGTCCTGCTTTCGCCTACCTTCATCTTCATGGGACGTGCCGGGGACCGTGGAAAGTGAGACGGAGCTGATCCTGTACGACCACCACGCAGCTGGTGAACATCATCCTGCCATCAGCAATCCCCGTGTGAGTGTGTGTGTGAGACAGGCCCATTTGTCCAGGGGTATTAAGAGTAAGACTGTTTAAGGTGTGGGTTCCTCTCTCACTAGTCATGGCACCTCAGCAAAGGACTTCTGTGACTCACTGGGATTGACACAATCTGTCAATTTCCCGACCCGGATCTCAGCCAATGGAGTATCTTCTCTTCTAGACTTGGTTATGACAAACTTCCCTGCTAATGTCTGCTGCTCTTCTTCTGCTCCAATCGGTTCTTCTGATCATGTGCTTGTCAAAGTGGACATCTCTCTGGCCATTCTCAGAGAGCCTCCTCAGCGTCGACGAGTCTGGCATTTCACTCAGGCCGACTGGGACGGTCTTCAAGCAGCCATCAATCGTCTGGATTGGTCTCCCATCTCCACTGCCTCTGACATCAATTCTTCCTGGGAATTCTCCCAAAGCAAACTGATCTCTCTCATGCACAGATTTATCCCATCTCGCCTTCAATTGTCTTACCCTTCCTCCCGTCCATGGTACACTGAATCTTGTGGTGAGGCAGTTGCCCTGAAACAACTTGCCTTTGCCTCTTGGAAGGCTAATCCAACTGAAGGAAATCTCAGTTCCTTCCACCAAGCTCGGAACAAGTGTGTGTCTACCCTCAGGAGTGCCAGGAAGCACTATCTCTCCTCACTCAAGAATGAACTCTCAAACCTGTCTCCTTCCTCCAAATCCTGGTGGCGTCTGGTCAAATCCGTTTCTGGTGTTTGTTCCCCCTCCATCCCCTCCCTTACCTCAAATGGCCACACAGTTGACATCGCACGTGACAAAGCCGAATGCCTCAACTCTGTGTTCGCCTCGAAATCCTTAGTCCCAAACCCATCTCTCTCTGTTCCCACCTTTCCCAGTCGAACCCAACTGCTCCTGGACTCTGTGTCCTTCTCTCCTGACAAGGTGGAGGAGTTTTTGTCAAACCTCGACTCTGATTCTGCAACTGGACCAGACGGCATCAGCCCACGGGTCTTAAAATCCTGCTCTGCCGCTCTATCTCACCCTCTCTCTGTTCTTTTCACCCTATCCTTTGCTCAAGGTCATCTGCCAGCATCCTGGAAATCAGCTAACATTACCGCTTTACACAAAAAAGGTGCAAAAACAGATCCTTGCAACTACAGACCAATCAGCCTGCTCCCAATTATCAGCAAAGTCATGGAATCCATCATTGCTTCGGATATGAAATCTTTCCTCTTCTCCAATGGCTTGATCTCTGATCATCAATTTGGTTTCAGACCAGGTCACTCTACTCTGGACATGCTGCTTCTGCTGTCTCAACAATGGATGGAGGTCCTCAATGCCAAACAGGAAATCAGAGCTGTCTCCCTTGACATATCAAGGGCCTTTGATACGGTCTGGCACCCAGCTCTGCTCACCAAACTCTCCTCCTATGGTATCCATGGAAATCTCCATGCATGGCTTGCGGACTTCCTCTCTGGTCGTAGTCAACGTGTGGCCCTGAATGGATTTCTCTCATCTCCCCTTCCTGTTCAGGCTGGAGTTCCCCAAGGAAGTGTGCTGGGCCCTGTGCTTTTTCTGGTCTTTATCAATGATCTCTCTGACTCTCTGGAAAATCCTCTCTATCTCTTTGCTGATGACTCCACTCTCTGCCGCTCCATTCCTCTTCCCTCAGATCGGCAGTCTGCAGCCTCCTCACTCTCTGAAGACCTGGACAAAATCACAGACTGGTCAAACAAGTGGAACATGTCTTTCAATCCTGCCAAATCTCACTCTCTTACTATGTCTCTCCGAAAAGATCGACTGGACAACCCTCCCATCTACTTTCTCAACAATCCTCTCCAAGAAGTTCTGTCACTCAAGCTTTTGGGTCTCACTATCTGCCATGATCTTTCTTGGGAAAACCACATTTCCAAGCTGGCCTCCAAAGCCAGTCGCCGACTGGGCATCCTCCGTCGTGCGAAGTCCTTCCTCGGCACACCTGAGCTCCTCACCACTTACAAGGCTTTCATCCGCAGCTCAATGGAATACTGTTCTCCCCTATGGGCTGGTGCTCCTGCCTCACACCTGGCTCGGCTTCACGCTGTTGAATCCAAAGCTTTCAAAATCATTGGAATCTCCCGCGATGAAGCTATCTCTGAGGGCCTTTCACTCACTCACCGCAGGCAGGTAGGTGGTCTTTCTGTCTTCTACCGACTCCTCTCCGGCCTTGCTCCCCCAGCTCTCTCTGTGCTCTGTCCCCCAAATATTCCTACAGGTCGCACAAGATCTGCCAGCAACCCTCTGATGGTTAAACTGCCGAAATCTCGGCTCTCTGCTCACCTTCACTCTTTCATTCCTCTTTTCTCCCGCCTGTGGAACAAACTCCCACACTCCCTTCAATCCCTCTCCTCCCTCCAGGTCTTTAAAACAGCTGTTCACCACCATCTCTTATCTTCCCCCATCCATAACCTTGATCTTTTCTACCCCCACTAATTCACCCCAGATCCACCTTGTTTGAAATTCCAACTTATTTCCTGGAAATCCTGGCAGTGTCCATATGTTTATACCTCTCCCACCCCCCCCCCCCCTTCACATGCCTCCCCCCCTTCACATGCCTCCCCCGCTTCACATGCCTCCCCCCAAAGCCCTCTCCCTCCCACAGATCTCTCGATGTCTCCATGTCTCTCGGTCCCTGCTCTCAAATGTTGTGTTTGTGTCCTTCCCCCTCTCTCCCCATCTTGTCTACCGCTCCCGATGTTATTTGTTTTATGTGTCTGTTTGTCTTTCTGTGTGATTAATGTTCGCTCTTTCACGAGCCTCGATCTTGTATACAAAAAAAAAAAAAAAAAAAAAAAAGGATTTCCCTGTGTCTCGTCGTCCTGAGCTGTAAATACGTGCAATCACAATTAAACATATTTGTTCTTCCTTTTCTTCCAATTCGATCGCCTTTGTGATTTCTCCATTGACTAAGCGTGGTACGAATAATATCGCTCCAATTGGGTCTAGTAATTAATAATAGCGCGGATCACGTGTACGCAAACCGGTCTGCGTATCATCATCACACGTGGTTCGTGCGAGGCTTATTTCCTCGCTTCCAAGGCAGCGCTAGTACTTAGGTAACAGCGAATTTGGTCCTGAAACCCTATTTAGCGCTGTCCGGAAGGGACGTAATAGGTCTCGGGTCGCGCCAGGTCAGTAAAGACAAGGGGATTAATCCCCCCTTGATAAGGCGAGAAGGCCGGCGACAGATCCACAACTATATATATATATATATATATATATATATATATATATATATATATATATATATATATATATATATATGCATATATATATATATATATAATTATATACATATATATATATATATATATATATATATATATATATATATATATATATATATATATATATATATATATATATAAGCATACACACACATGCACACACACACACACATAAAATAGTAGATTGCACCCAGTGGACCAAACGGCCTCTTCGAGTGACCTGTTTCTCCTGTATAATTGCATTTATACAGATATTTGAGTATTTCCGACGTGACACTGAGAAACGAGATTTTGTTGCTGCCGGTGCTGCTGCTGGAGTTTCTGCAGCATTTGGTGCACCTGTAGGTACGTCAACTTAGATACGTAGCAATGTTTGAGAGAACTTTAACTATATATATATATATATTTTGGCCTGCAGTTGAAAAGTATTGTGTATCACTGTCCACATTCCAATCTCTGCTTGTGACTCTGTACTGTGTGTATTAGCACTTCGGGACCATGTTTTGTGCAGGTGGAGTCCTGTTCAGCCTCGAAGAAGGAGCATCATTCTGGAACCAATACCTTACCTGGAGGATTGTAAGTCTCCTTGATTTTATTTTTTATATACCTCACCTGTAGCTTTTAATTTTCTTTGTCTGACCTGTATCAATAATTTATCATTTTTTTATTTCACAAAAAATAATTTTGTGTTTGCATTAAAGCTCTGCAATGGTTTCAGGAGGTTTTGTCTAATGCATCAGAGCTGTCGTTTTTTTTCAGGCACCTTACACATTCCAAAACAATCTAATATTTATCATTGAGGATAGGTTTGAGTATAAAGATATTGTGTGGTTCAAGTGACGTCAAAATACTTCACAATACAATGTTGTCTCGGAAATCACGCAGTTCTTTGCCTCGGTGATATCTACGTTCACACTGAACTTCGTGTTGAGTGGTTATCATTCCCAGTTTGGTCAGCTTGCCAATCCCGGCCTCATCAATTTTGGACGTTTTGAGGACAAGGTACGTGTAAGGCATGTTTGCTGATGTAGATAAGTTTAGCACGTGTGCATTTCTTCAATGTACCAATCACAGCTAGACAGATGACATGCACTGGTAACAGTGTGTTGCCCAAAGAGTCTTTGCTTCGATTTTATTGTGATTTTGATGTGGAAGAAGCCGTGCATTTTGTGGGCCAATTCATATTATGTACCACTCAAAAAATGGCAAACCGTTCGACACCTTTCCACCCCCATAATTGCATGGCCCTGTACATCCTCCTTCCCTCCCCTCATCTTACTCCTCCTGTCTCTGTTAATTTTTTCTTTCCTCCTCCATATTCCCAACTCTCATATCCTCCCCTTTAAATTCCATGCTTTTTCTTTTATTTTACCTCATTTTTAATGATAATTAAAACTACCCCCTATCCCTTGCACTTTTATGTATATAACCTCTAGCTGAGCATGCTGTTCATCGTGTTTTACTCAAGCGTCAAAGTTGCAGCCTCAAAAGCCTCTGGGCTCCATAACAGAACTCGCAATGTCTTTTTTAATCTTTCAAAAAACATTTTGTGTAAAGTCGAGGCTCATGGAGGAGCTCGAACAAAGAACGGATCAGAACGTAGCAGAACAAAAGGAGCATCAGAAAGAGAGGGGGGTTGGGAACACACAAACAGCAGGGATGAGTGACAAGAAAAAGAGGGAAACTTGAAGAAATGAGGGATGTGAGGAAGAATGTTATCGGGAGTAGAACAGATCATGGTTTTGGGTGGGGGATCTTAGAGGGTGGCGCTTGTTATTTATGGTTTCGGCCCAGCATCATCACATTGAGATTTCAATCCTGGCTTAAAGTCGAGTATGTATCACACATGCATACAACTCGATACATATTACATGTTACATTCATGGCGTTTGCATTTCTAGCATCTGCGATTGCTGTGAAAACATCCAACCACAAAAAAAATCTTCTTTTACAATACCCTTTTGTTTTTATTTTTTTTCCTGGAGCACTCAAACTTGCACTTTTCACCTTTACTCTAAAATATTCCTCACTGTTACACCCACTGGTCGTCATGACATATTTCCACTGTCACGGTAGTATTTTGTACATTCTTCTGTGAATAAAGAAGATTATTTTCAAGGTGCGAGTTGTGAAAATGCACATAATATTGTATATTTTGTAATCCCTTTATTTACTGCAGATATGACATAAACGACAAGCAAACTTATGCCAAGTAATGTCAATAATGGCACAACCATGGTTAATTGCTCCACGCACGCGAAACGAAAAGTGGGATTAAGCAAGTGGTTCATATCTGCCCTTTTGTCTATAAACGTCAGTTTTTGATCGAGGAACAAATTATTTTGAGCACGAATCGGAACACAAATCGAAAATAAACCTGTAGTTTAGCAGTACGTGGACTCTCAATTCGTCCCGATCTGGCATGCGCATGGAGGAGTGAAATAATATTTTTACACTCTCTGCCTGTCTGGCAGTCAAACAAAATTGAAAATCATTCCAAACGGGAAACTTGCTGTTTTTAAGGAAGTCATAAAGGACACAAACACCAGACACGAAGAACTAATGTAACGTGTTTAATAGAATGGTGTAAACAACACTGCGTAAAATGGCAGTAAACTGCTGGAATTAATATTAATAATGATTTTTTTATTCGTGTTTTACAATTTTTCTTTTATTTTACAATCTTTATATAATGGTATAAATGAACAGGATAATAAATAATTAATTGACACATGTGGGAAAATAACACCCAGACCGGGAATCGAACCCAGGTCCTCTGGTGAACCGCACCAGTGCTCTGCCATCTGAGCTCTCTGAGTAGCCCTGACCAAGCATGCAATTTTTCCCATACATAGAATTGCCACTCTCTTTCCGTCAACGCTTCTGGGCACTCGCTGCCAACCATAGGAGCATCAACGGCCTGAACACGAGAGGGTCTTCCTCCAATGGGGGGAGGGGAAATCCATGTCTGCTATTATAAATGCCACTGGGGGTGTAGAAACACAATGAAAAAAATGACCAGGAATATAACTAATTAATTGACATATGTGGGAAAATTGGTCATTGGTGCTCTGATGGTTGGCAGTGAGTGCCTCAGAAGCATTGATGGATTGAGAGTGGCAATTCTATGTGTGGGGAAATTGCATGCTTAGTCAGGGTCACCTGGATAGCTCAGATGGCAGAGCACAGGTACGGTTCACCAGAGGACCTGGGGACAATTCCTGGTCTGTGTATGTAATTTTCCTACATATATCAATTAATCTTCTATATATATGAAAGAAAGTTTTTTTGTTTGTTTGTCTGCACGCGCTAATCAAATGTCGGGACGGGCCCCGGGAAGGTTATCGGCTAGGTGGCAAGGCCGGTCGAGGCCGCCTCGGCCGGGCTGGGCCCATTTCGCAATAAATCTTCTTCTTCTTCTTTCAAAATTCTCTTGAAGTACAACTTATGCACTTAATAGGAATATCTGATTGATTGCAACACATGCTTTCAAAATTCTCTCTCGCGGGGCCCGACAGAAGAAAGAACAAGGAATCGATGAGCACTAACTGATGCTGGGCTCGCGTCAGACCTATTTACAGAAGATCAAATTCATTCAAAAAGAACCCGGGCAACGCTGGGTGCATTCAGCTAGTGTTTCTATGTATCCAATTGTATTCAAGAAAACTGTATAAAACAAGTAGCCTTTTTGGCACTTCAAAACCCTTCCGTTTAGCAGTAATTGGACATGTTAAATAACGTGGTGTATGCTTCAATAGTGCTAAACTTCTGAAAACTTTTTAAACAATCTTTAAAATCATTATTTATATTTTGATTGAAGTGTATAATTGAGCACTGTGCGGGGTAACAGGTTCTATGAACTCTCTAGTTGGCTTTAGTTGTCTATGAGCATTTATACAACCATGGTTACCTGGAGGTTTACTGTGCAGATGTTTGTTTGTTTGTTCAGCTCGGTCTGCAATAAACCCTATTTGATGTTGTGTTCACAGAATGAGGCTTACACCTGGTTTGAAATCCCTCTGTTTCTCATCATTGGTGCCATCGGTGAGGTC
The DNA here is from genome assembly GCF_964187855.1 of Myxine glutinosa. Classification (NCBI taxonomy): domain Eukaryota; kingdom Metazoa; phylum Chordata; class Myxini; order Myxiniformes; family Myxinidae; genus Myxine; species Myxine glutinosa. The sequence goes on along the minus strand of NC_136270.1, from coordinate 23,424,093 downwards.
TGTTGCTGTAAAAGCAGCACCCCATCCTTTCCCCCATAGCGACAAGTTCCATCACTTCACCCATCGATTTGTTTATATGTTGCCAAACCCCACACAATAAGATATGTATTGTGGGGCCCATAATTGTTGTTCTTATTTTATTGATGAAAGCAGAACTGGTAAAATAATTGCCTGCTGAACATGCAAATGTGGAGTTCTTTCAATCAGTCATCTGACCGAGTGGTTTAACAACCAGATTATATGGGCAATGTTTTATTCACAAAGGAACCATGGAGATGTAATTTATGTTACTTTACTAAAGTTACATGTCGGAAAAGCACTATCAGTAGCCTCTGATATTAAATTGTAAATTCTACTTGGTTATCGACGTTGTGTACAAGTATCACATGACTATGACGGCTCTTAAACTCGCTCTCCAATTGAAGAAGAAGAAGAACCGCCTTTAGAGGCCATTTTTCCCCGCAGAGCAGAGGTTGGCCTTTTTCGAGCACTATGGTCCCCTTTTTGAAGCAATGTTTTATGGCCGGATGCCCTTCCTACCACCAATCCTGTTAGTCGCCTCTTGCAACACACAGGGAATTACCAGTGAACTGGTGCTCAATTTGCCGACCTCGGAAGGATGACAGGCTGAGTCAACCCCCCTGGCGTTAATTCAGCGATGACCGGGATTTCCAACCCAGTATCCTAGGATCCCAAGCCGGCACCCTAACCGCTAAGCCAACACCATGCTCGTTAAATACTGTAATAGATGTTTTGGAGATATTATATGGCTGAATACATTGACCATGCTGATGCTGGTGGAATCCAGACATGGTGCTTGGCAACAGCAGAGGACTTGGTCACAGACCAGTGGTGCATCTTGCCCCCTCAGGCACACTTCTGCACAATGATTTGACTTGTCGAGCCCCCATATGCAAACCCTCCTTGAAGTTATAGATCCAGCCAAAATATAACCTCTATGCACCACTGCTGCCATCTCCATGTGCGCCCTTTGCCACTCCAACACTGGGAGGCTGCGGCACGTGTTAGGCCTCCCTCAACCATTCCCAAAATCTTGAGTTTGCCTCTTCTGTGATTTGCAAATTAACTGGTTATTAGTAATGTCTACATGACGTAAATATACAGACTTGGCATTTAATATGGAATTTTTTTTTCTTCTTGACTTGGGTTTACTTTCTGAACTCGGTATATCAATCTGGTGAGTTTCTTTTATGCTTCGGTGATTTATTTGTTAAAAGAACCATGTCACTGATTGTCTGTCGCAGCAAGAAGTCAATAACAGGATTATATCACAGGTGGCGTGACAAAATGTACGGACAGGGACATTTGACGATTGGCTTCACAATCGGGTATATAAGGGTTGTTGCGTTCTGTATTGGTGGAAAACAACTGCTGCACGTCTACAAAAGTTATTGCCGCTTCCCCTGGAGATGGTCCGTCAACTCGACAATGCTGTTTGTCATTTAGTGGTGGCTTTACGAAATTCCGGCATGAAACGGCGTGCTATTGCTCGGCAGTATGGCATCACTCAAGGTCAGGTGTCAAAGATCCTGAAACGAAATGCTCAGAGGGGTGTCCCTACTCCAATACCGAGGTCAGGACGTCCCCGCAGAACCACAAAGAGGGATGATCGCCAGCTGCACCGGTTAGTCCGCAATGGCCATACCAATTCAGGTAATCGGCTTAGGGCTGAGTGGCAGCAACTGACAAATGTGCCTGTATCCAGAAGGCTAGTCAACCAACGACTGGTTCAAGCAGGCTATCGTGCCAGGCGTCCCCTGAGAAAGCCATGTCTGACCAGACAACACCGCCAGCGCCGATTGCAGTGGGCCAGAGAGCACCGTCAATGGCAGCCAGGAAACTGGAATCGCGTGATCTTCAGTGACAAGTCTAGATTTCTGGTCTATCGTCAATATGGTCACGACCGAGTGCGCAGACAAGTGCATGAAGCCTACAACGAAGATTGTATAGTGCCAAGAGTCCAAGCTGGAGGTGGTGGGGTGACCGTTTGGGCTGCTTTTCATGCAGGGGGCAAAACTGACCTGGTTGTTCTGAATGGAAACCTGAACCAGTTCAAGCACAGGGCCATTCTGGAATAAACATTGCTTCCATTTGTTCGTGCAGCCTTTCGAGGAAACTTTGTCTTCCAAGATGACAATGCACGGCCTCATCGTGCTCGCATGATCCAACACTTTCTTGCTGACCGTGGTGTAGAGCATATGGAGTGGCCTGCCATGTCCCCGGATATGAATCCGATAGAGAACTTGTGGGCAGAATTAACGCGTCAAATCGACCACTTGGACCAGCAGCCGACCTCTGTGCGTGAATTGCAGCAGGCTATTGTCACTGCATGGCAAGCGATTCCTGTCCAAACCTTGGCAAATCTCGTGAACAGCATGCCTCAACGTGTACATGCTCTCCGCAATGCTCGTGGGGGTTACACGAAGTACTGAACTGTAATTTTACTGTCCGTAATCCCAGTCGTAATTTAACTTTTGTTTTTGTTTAAAAAAAAATTTGCCTAATGTGCAAAAGAAAGAGATACTTCTGGAAAACGCACAGAAGTTTAACACAGTACTGTCCGTGAATTGAGTTCGATATCAGTTTGCATCACTTTCAAGGATCAATTTATTTGCTTCGAAATGTCAAATGTGGTTTTTGTTTCTTTTAAAGGTCACATTAACAAAATCTAGAATAATTTCAACATAATTCCAATGAACTTTTGGTTCTAAGTTATCTTGAAAAGTAAGTTCACCCCCACAAAAAAAAAATTCCATATTAAATGCCAAGTCTGTAATTGTGGAGCTTTTTCCATTGGACTTTTTCCATTTTATTGTCGCCATGTGGATGGCCCCTACTCGACAGTGCGTATTCACTTTCGGCAGGAACCGACATGGTGGGTCTAACGATTCCAAGGATTACGCCAAGTGGTCTATAATTTCCACAGGGTGATGCAAAGTGGATTGCATCAACACAGTTGAAAAACGGCGTCTGCTAATAAACAGGATTATAAACAACTTGGCTATCCAGGGATACCAATGAAACCTAAACGTCTGCCGAGAAAACAGCGACAACTTTTGGCGAACACACAGCCTTTAGGAATAATTAATAATGTAATGAGCACATGGACAGAACGCAGTACTTATTGGACAAGAACACATATATATCTCGGTGAATGACACACACACGTGCTAAAGGGTAACATTGAGAGCCGAATCTCGCAGAATACAGGTTAGGGCAGCAGGGGGGCAGGTGTGAAGAAGGCGAGCAGGCACACCAGCGAGGATACAGCAAGCAAATGAATGAGTTGGATTGGGTGACAAATTCCAAAGACATCCCTCTAGCACAGGGCACAAGCCTTTATTATGTTCCCCTTGTGTCGTCACAAGTTCCCTCCCTTGGGGCATTCCCACGAATCATGTGACAGCGGTCACCAATGCCAACGGGCGCCTATGTCGGCAGACAGCTCTGGTTGATGGCTGCAGAGACGGAGCTATCTCCCCATGCCAGCGGCCGGAACTCGTGCTTAATGCTGGCCTTAAGCCTAAGCTGAGGTCGGAAGGCAGGCTTTGAACAGTACCAGTTCTCAACTGGCTCTGCACATGGAAATAATGTGTAGGAGAAATCCTACATCTAAAAAGACCACACCTGTCTCCCATGTGGGCCATACACCAGAAAACTTATCCATAAATACATGTACTTAATACAGGGTAAAAGTCCTAAAAGGTAGATGAAACACAAGGTGCTGAGTCCTTAAAACGATCTAACTACAACTAACTAAGGCCTGAAAACCAAGTCGTTTCTTGGCAAATCAGAACTACTTTGTCTGCTCTCTGCCATGGGTTTTCACCCCAGCATCACATCTGTCTCTCATGGACTGTGGAATCTAAAGCTTTCAAAATTATTGGAATCTCTGGTGACGAGATCGAAGAGAACAAGGTCTGTTGCTTTCGCATTTGCTTTTGCATCGCGAGCAGGTCGGTGGTCGCTGGGTATTTTTTTTTTCATCGCCTCTTCTCCACTATTACTCCCTCTGCTCTCTGAGTCCTCCGACCCTCGCTATCTACCCCAGGATGCTTGCATTCTTCCAGTGACCCCCTCCTGGTTAGACGTCCAAACTCCCGGCTGATTGCCCACCTCAACTCCTTCATTCCTCGCTTTTCCATCTATGGAACCGCTGTCCAGAGGCTGTTCTGTCTCGCTCTTCCCTCCAGGGATTCGAGCAAGCAGTATACCACCACCCCTTGCCATCCCAAATTCAGTCCCATGATCTTTATTACCCCCATTCACCTTTCATATAACGAAACCATATTGCTTGCTAGCTTCCGTGTTTCCTCCCCTTCTCCCTTATTTATTCATTCTCTTGATGTATGAGCCTCACTCATGTAAAGAATGCCCTCTCTCTCCCCTACCCCATAAATGTAACATTATTAAAGGTCTAAAAATCACCCCTAACACTCAAAACGACTAATCGTGACACAACCTTTCCAAATACACATGAAGTGTTTCTTAGAGTATGTTTATTCATTATTTGTTTGTTCTTTGCTTTATCTCTGCCGTGCCCTGTTTCTCTTTTTCTGCACTGACAAGTTGTCATTGTCTGACGTCATTAGGAGGCCTTTCTGGAGCTTTATTCAATACCATCAACTACTGGCTGACCATGTTCCGCATCCGGTGAGCTACGCACAATTATTTGTTAACTTATTCACTATTTGAATGGTCAATGGTCATGGAGGCTTTGATTCTGTAAAATGCATCTGTTTGGTGATTACAGGGAATGGATATTGTGCCTGCAATGCCTTTTCTCATCTGCATGCCTGTACCGGATAACCGTATGAGATATTTGAGATTGGATACCTGCTTTTAAATTCGAATTGACCTGTTTGGTGTTCCCATCTGAAACCATGATTTATGATTCTGGGATCCCAGGTTTGTCCAATGTCCTTCTAATTCATGTAATTGCCCCAGTATGCCGATCTTTGTGTCCAGAATGTAATTTATGCATGTGCTCCACTGTGAGCCCTCAGATCAATGTTAAAAACCCAACCTGTCATTTTACCTTCAGAAAGATAATTTGCAATTATTACCCTCGCCAGAGGAGAGGGTGTTGCATTTGGGTCCGTTTGTTTTTGTTTGTCTGCACGGAACGCGAGTATGCTTTTCTCTGCAACCGTTGGTCCGATTGCCAATAAATTTTCACCAAAGGAGCGCCTCCTCCTGTAGAATTTTTCACGATAATTATGACATCATAGGTCACGTGGTACAGGGGCCACCTTGGGAAAAACGAAAAACTTTTCACCTCTACATCTCTGAAACCGCTCCATGGAAAAAATTGAAACATGGCTCATTGTCAAATACTCCCCATGGGGATAAATATATATTCATGATGACGTCATCGGTGCATTCATTATTATGTCATAATTAGACAAGTTGAACGCTTGATCCGATCAGTTTAAAATTACTTGAGTATGCTCTACACAAAAATTATATGGGAGAATTAAATTTATGACCTCACCGGTCACGTGTTTTGGCAGCCATATTGGATTGAACATAAATCTACATCGTCAATAAACCACACAACCACAGCAGCTAATAAACACCCCACAAAACACACCACACAAACACGTCAAGGTGAGGTCTGCAATCTCTGATTGCTCTTTCTTGTTGAGACTTGGAAAAATTTCCAATGTCGAGTCTCATTAAGGCAAACGATATTTGAGATTAATTTATCTGTAATAATAGCAAAAGTTGTTTTTTTCTATTATATTGTATATTTTTGGTCCGCATGCAGTGCATTTGCTAACCAGTCTCACATCAGGCAAAGTTAAATCACAAATGCAAAGCTGCCCTGATTGCCACACTCCCTTTTTCTGTTTGTCTGTCTGTCCGTTCCCTTATATCTTGAGAACAGAACGTTGTAGAGGACTAAACTTGGCAGACATTAATAAGGGGCCCATGGGGAGTATATTGGGGGTGGGGAGGGGGGGGCATTGCCAATATTTGGGGGAGGAAGGGGAGGGAGATCTTTCTAACAGCTTACGTGATCGCAACCAAATTTAGGACGCACAATAAGGAGCAAAATAGAGGGGGGGAGGGTTGTAGGGGTGGGATAGTGGAAGGGGGTTCTCTATATCGAGGTTCAGCTATTCATGTCAGCCCGATGGTCGGTCCACAGTGCTTCCAGCCATGGTTTGCATCACAGAAGCCCCGTGGTGGATTTATGGTGAAACCTTAAGTTATTGGTTTTGATAGATTTTTCACTCTAGGTTGTTTTTGGCATTCCGGGAGTTGGAGGGTGTCTGTAATGGCTTGAGTGATTGCCATCAAACAAAGTGTAGGCCCCATGTGGGGTCAATGATGAAGAAAAATGAAGTTATTAGCTTTAATAGATTTGCGATTTGAGGGGGGTTATGAAATAAGGGGAAGGGTAATATATTTAACCGTTTTAATTCATTGCGATCGAACATTTCAAGTATATTGTCGACTCCATGGGGAGTTACAATAGGGAGTTGGGTGGATGTTTTGGGAAGGGGAGTAGGGGTTAGTTGTCTTCAGAATTTTTCACCCAAATTCCCAATTAAATTTTCACCCAAAATTGCACCAGGAATATTCCGCAACATGCCACAGATTGGTGACCTGTGCAGGAATATTCATGACATGTGAACACCCTAATGCTTTGTCAAGAGTATGGGCCACTGGGCCAGACCACCATCACAAAAATCACTCTTGAACAGAAAGGTCGATGCAGTATAGCTTACTATTCTGCACTGCACAAGTTGGAGAAACGACTGCTAGTGTCAAACTGTTTGGGAATGAAGCCCTTACTTCAGCAAAGAAGCAGAAGTTTGGAATGTTTCAGTGGATTATGAAAACCAGGTAGAATTGGGAAAGATAGCAGGGAAAGGTGGCATCTCTCCCTCTCAACCCCAACCGCCCTCTGTCTCTTTCCACGCCTCTCTCAATTTCCGCACCTTTCACTGGGCTGCCCGACTTTGATGGCCAATTACCAGGTAGCCAGTAACTCTGGCCCCAGGTCGGTCCACTGAGCACCTCATGAAGGCAGCTGCCACACAATAGGTTGCTTTTTTTTAAAGACACCGTGAGACCTTTGATGTGTACCAGCGAATGTTAACAGATGAGACACTCAGCTTAACGTTCCTTCCTACAGAATGACATACTCATTGACGTAACGCCCTGCCTGTAAAACACCAAGGTGCCCATTTATAGTCGCGTCGGGAATCTAACCCAAACTAGACAGCTCAAAAGTAAGTGTGGTTCCTTTGAATCACCCTGTGAGTCCTCGGAATATGGCGCTTGTGAAGAAGATGACACTTGCGTGTTTGTAAGTTAGCTGTTGATGCACATAGTTTCCGTTTCTGAGGCCAATCGTCGATCATAATAGATATATATTTATTAAACATGTGCTGGTGTCTCGGAGCGGTAAACGCTTGCTCGGCATGTATGCCACTCCCATTAGTCTCACTTTTTGGCATTTATAATATTTATCCAGATTTTCAACTGCATATTGAAATCGAAGTAGAGTTGGGAAAGAATTCTGCTGTTAAAAATCCTGTGATGGAGCCAGGTTTTGGGGTTTAGCACGAGGGGAACTTCTCAGACGCTAAGTTTCCGAGGCCATCAGCCACGGATAACTCCATGGTCCGGCGGGTTGCTATTCAACCACAAACATCGATTGATACCGTCAAACCTGGCAGGGTCCTCGCTGCTACACACGTTACCTTTCCGGTGGTTTGGCAATGTCAATTGAGGCTCATACCCTCAATACGTATTTGTCTACATAATCAGGTACAGTCGAGCGGAACTATCAAATACGTACCGGTTAAACCACAGAGCCAATCAGTGGGGTAAGACTTCCCGGCTATCTTCTATTGCACACTTAATCGAGCCGATATGAAAATAGACTAAACGGGCAGGTGTTTGTTGTTCAAAGGTTTGCAAATATTTACTGGCAATAATCAAAGGAACACATTTACAAAAGCAGTCATCAATAAAAGAAAAGGCACAGTGATTAATTTACAATGAGCAAAGAAACTACACAGTCAAAAAGTGTTACCCTTAACCCTTATCTCCTGCCATCTTACTTAGCACTAGCACATATGACATGGGCCCAGAAGAATCATTCCAAAGAATGTAGAGAGGAAGAGAAGAAGAGGGTAGAGTGCAGATCAGGGCGTTGACAGCACCTGACTTACAAGGGGGCACCGTCGACGGACGGATACCAGTCCTGATACAGGGATGAAGAAAATGGGGGCTTTGATATTGTTGTGCAGATGTATGCGGTGTGTGTGGAGAGGAAAGGTGTGAGGTGTGAATCAGTATGCCTGCCCTAGACAGGGACCAGGCTGGTTGTTGATAGCTCTTTAACACTGGTCCTGGATACCTCTTTGTATGCCTCAAGGGAGATGAATGAGAACAAGCATTCTGAGTATTGCGCTGCAATACATGTCCCCTACCAAAGTTCAAAGTGCCATAACTTTGTCAAAAATGATCGAATATGCAAATTTATGCACGGTTGATGCTGGTTTTCAAACTTGATCTGAGGTATGCTGAGACACGTGTGCCACGCCTCGCCTCGTTGATAAGCCCGCAAGGTCGCTCCGTGGAGCAGCCTGCACGTATTGCACTGTGAATTATATAATTACCAACTCATGGTCTGAGGTACTAGCGATTCAAGAGATATCAATTTTTTTATGGCACATTGGAGAAGCCAAAGCGAGGTTTCTTCTTCCTCAGCTTGTCACAACTCTGTCAAATGCGATAGAGTTAAAAAAAGTCAGAATTTGACCATATCTGTTTTATTCGTTTGTTAATATACCTCAGCTATTGACAAATCTTAAATTAGAATTTTATTTGAGGTTAAAATGACCGCGACAGGTCGTGTCCAATGATGCTTTCAGTCTGCACATGTGATAAAAGATTAAATCCGCACACCTGACGCCTCTTCTTCTTCACGCAGTAACAACTTCTAGCTTCCAGACCGTACATCCAATCATCTTGAAATTTTGCAAACTTGTTACTCTTCATGACTTCTACTATAGTATGAAGTTTCACGTCGATCAATAAAGCGATTCAAGAGATATCCATTTTTAAAATAATTTCGTTTAATTAACGATATCTGCCAAACCACGTGAGCTATCGCAAATTCCAAAAGGGCATTTGAGTAGACTGACATGCGGAACAGATCTGTGAAGTTTCCCCTCGATTGGATCAAAAATGAGGGAGGGGCTCGGTTTTAAAGGTTCATGCTCAAAAACGTCATAACTCTGAAACCATGTGACGCATGACGTCATGCTCGGTGACTTATTTGTTCGTCATGGGCATGCGATTCTGCCTGCAAAGTTTGGCCTCGATCTGTTCAGCCGTTGCAGAGAAAAAGAGGTTTTCGTGTTTTCACGAAAAACAATATGGCGCCAGAACCACGTGACCTGTGACGTCATCATTACCATTAAAATATTCTACAGACCGAGTCCCTCCTATGGTGAAAATTTGATCTCAATCGGTCCAATTATTACAGAGAAAATCTTTTTTAAAGGAAATTAAAACTTAAAATGCCACTGAGTTAAGGATCATCAGAATTATCGGAATTACCAAAGTTCAAAGTGCCATAACTTTGTCAAAAATGATCGAAACGTCGTGAAGTTCGAACTTGATCTGTAACCCGTCATGAGGAAACGATGTGCCAAGTTTGAAATCATTAGCATTAAGCGTTTAGAATAAAAGTCCGGAAAACTGTTCTTTGCGTGACGGACTGACGGACTGACTGACTGACTGACTGACTGACTGATGGACTGACGGAGGGACGGCGTGCAAACCTATAGCCCCCTCCGGTGTACACCTGTAGGGGACTAACAAGCAAGGGAATGAACAGGAAATAGAGAAGAGGGTAGGAGAGAAAATAACAGCAAGAGGCAGGTGTGAAAGTCAGTCTGGAGCTCTTTCCTCGTCAGGGACATTCTGTCTGTTCTCTCTCTCATACACTCCTCACAGCACTCTTGGCTCAGCGCCAACTTCAAACTCACACAGCGTATCTTGCTCCATTCTCTTTCTCTCGCTCTCTCTCTCCCTCTCTCTCCCTCTCTCCCTTTCTCCCTTTCTCCCTCTCCTCCACAAAATTCGGCAGAGGATGAGCTCCACGAGATTCGGCAGAGGATGAGCTCCACGAGATTCGGCAGAGGATGAGCTCCACAAGATTCGGCAGAGGATGAGCTCCACAAGATTCGGCAGAGGATGAGCTCCACAAGATTCGGCAGAGGATGAGCTCCACGAGATTCGGCAGAGGATGAGCTCCACGAGATTCGGCAGAGGATGAGCTCCACGAGATTCGGCAGAGGATGAGCTCCACGAGATTCGGCAGAGGATGAGCTCCACGAGATTCGGCAGAGGATGAGCTCCACGAGATTCGGCAGAGGATGAGCTCCACGAGATTCGGCAGAGGATGAGCTCCACGAGATTCGGCAGAGGATGAGCTCCACGAGATTCGGCAGAGGATGAGCTCCACGAGATTCGGCAGAGGATGAGCTCCACAAGATTCGGCAGAGGATGAGCTCCACAAGATGCGGCAGTGGTTTGGCTCCACAAGATGCGGCAGAGACTTGGCTCCACAAGATGCGACAGAGGTTTGGCTCCACAAGATGCGGCAGAGGTTTGGCTCCACAAGATGCGGCAGAGGTTTGGCTCCACAAGATGCGGCAGAGGTTTGGCTCCACAAGATGCGGCAGAGGTTGAGCTCCACAAGATGCAGCAGAGGTTGAGCTCCACAAGATGCGGCAGACGTTGCGCTCCATAAGATGCGGCAGAGGATGAGCTCCACAAGATTCGGCAGAGGATGAGCTCCACAAGATTCGGCAGAGGATGAGCTCCACAAGATTCGGCAGAGGATGAGCTCCACAAGATTCGGCAGAGGATGAGCTCCACAAGATTCGGCAGAGGATGAGCTCCACAAGATTCGGCAGAGGATGAGCTCCACAAGATTCGGCAGAGGATGAGCTCCACAATATTCGGCAGAGGATGAGCTCCACAAGATTCGGCAGAGGATGAGCTCCACAAGATTCGGCAGAGGATGAGCTCCACAAGATTCGGCAGAGGATGAGCTCCACATTATTCGGCAGAGGATGAGCTCCACAAGATTCGGCAGAGGATGAGCTCCACAAGATTCGGCAGAGGATGAGCTCCACAAGATTCGGCAGAGGATGAGCTCCACAAGATTCGGCAGAGGATGAGCTCCACAAGATTCGGCAGAGGATGAGCTCCACAAGATTCGGCAGAGGATGAGCTCCACAAGATTCGGCAGAGGATGAGCTCCACAAGATTCGGCAGAGGATGAGCTCCACGAGATTCGGCAGAGGATGAGCTCCACGAGATTCGGCAGAGGATGAGCTCCACGAGATTCGGCAGAGGATGAGCTCCACGAGATTCGGCAGAGGATGAGCTCCACGAGATTCGGCAGAGGATGAGCTCCACAAGATTCGGCAGAGGATGAGCTCCACAAGATTCGGCAGAGGATGAGCTCCACAAGATTCGGCAGAGGATGAGCTCCACAATATTCGGCAGAGGATGAGCTCCACAAGATTCGGCAGAGGATGAGCTCCACAAGATTCGGCAGAGGATGAGCTCCACAAGATTCGGCAGAGGATGAGCTCCACAAGATTCGGCAGAGGATTGGCTCCACAAGCTGCGGCAGAGGTTTGGCTCCACAAGCTGCGGCAGAGGTTTGGCTCCACAAGCTGCGGCAGAGGTTTGGCTCCACAAGCTGCGGCAGAGGTTTGGCTCCACAAGCTGCGGCAGAGGTTTGGCTCCACAAGCTGCGGCAGAGGTTTGGCTCCACAAGCTGCGGCAGAGGTTTGGCTCCACAAGCTGCGGCAGAGGTTTGGCTCCACAAGATGCGGCAGAGGTTTGGCTCCACAAGATGCGGCAGAGGTTTGGCTCCACAAGATGCGGCAGAGGTTTGGCTCCACAACATGCGGCAGAGGTTGCGCTCCACAAGATGCGGCAGAGGTTGAGCTCCACAATATGTGGCAGCGGATGTGCTCTACAAATATAAATTATACAATGGAGACAACATTCCCTCAATATTTGTTTTTAGGGTCCACATGGGCCTCTCTGCTACTCCAGACTCCACATGCATCTTGCATTCATTTCCACTTTCCCTTTATGTTTACCCAATCTCCACCTACTATGCCTATCAATGTAATGTATTTGTTGTTGTTTTTGTTTTTGTTTTGTTTCCGCTCACATGAGCCTTACTTTATATATCAATACTTTCTGCTTACAAGGAAATGTCTTGTGACAGTGAATGGAGCATTGGCTGGAATAATGGAAATGTTATCATCAGACTTTCCTTATAAATGGGAAAGAAGCAGCTGTAAAAATGCTCTATTCTGGTTATTGAAGCAGCCAGGACTGAAGTTGGCATATTAAGTGAGCAGGAAGTGAGAGTGAGCCTTTTAGCAGATGGGACTTTGTTATGAAGAAATTCCGTCGTACTGAGGAATAGTGAGCACCACTGATGTGCTGCCTTCTTCTGCATCCTGCAGACATATTGGAGCCATGTATATCAAAACTGGCCTTTTTATATCCCCCTCCTGCCCACTCACTTTCTTAAATCCTTGCAAACCAAACTCATCTATACATAACATTCAGATTTATACGACTTGCACGCTATCCAGGCCTGTTTTTACAGTACTAGTAAATCTGTCGGTCCACTGGATTAAATTTTCAATAGTCTTCAAGGCCTTGTAACAATGTAACATGCACGCCCTGCTCTACTGCTTGACGGCATGAGCTTGCCTTTGAAGGCCAGATGTGCTTGGGCCGGGGTGGGGATTATACATTCATTATTATTATTGCCAAGCGATACTACTATTATTGTTGTTGTTAATATTATTAGTATTAATAAATATACGCTTTGTTACAATGACATCATTCTTTTTGTTATTACCCTCGCCAGAGGAGAGGGTATTGCATTTGAGTCTGTTTGTTTGTCTGTCTGTTTGTTTGTTTGTCTGTTTGTCCGCACAGAATAAATATGATTTTCTCTGCAACCGTTGGTCCGATTGACAGGAAATTTTCAACATAGGTGCAACTCCACCTGTAGATTTTTTTTTTTTTACTGATAATTATGACGTCATAGGTCACGTGGTTCGGACCGAAAAACTTTGCACCTCTATATCTCCGAAAGCGCTGAATAGAAAAAATCGACACATGGCTCATTGTAAAGAACTCTCCATGGGGAATAAAATATGTTAATGATTATGTCATAGGTGCCTCCATTATGACGTCATAATTCGACAAGTACAAAACTTCATCCGATCAAGATTAAATTTCTTGAGCATAATCTAGGAATAAATTAGTTTAGAAAAAAAATAATGACGTCATCGGCCACGTGGTCTGGCCGCCATATTTGTTTTCACACAAAAGCCTTAAAAAAACACTGAAAATACATCCTGGCGAGGGTTTGCAATCTCTGATTGCTCTTTTTCCTGCTTATTTTGTAATTAGAATGCCTTGCCATTGAATGACCTATTAAGCTGCTCTGTACACCTTAACATGGCGTGCGTTTAAAACATAGGAATTCTTCTGGATTATTTGTAGTTAATTAGCCTAATCAACTCAGAAGGTCATGATGACCGTTTTGGTGTATTGCATTCCACATAAGAAAGCTCCACTAAAAACATGCTACACACACACACACACACACACACACACCTAGTTAATTTATAGTGGATAATCATTCGGGCCCTTCTTCTGTTTTCCTTCTATACCATTTTTCTGTCTTTTCTGTTTCTTATTCACTTACACCCTTCTGTTGGTCTGCTGTTTTTCTATCCTCTGTCATACAGCTCTTCTATGAGCTTCGACTTCCATGAAATTGATAAAATTGGTCTCGTCTCCCTCTCTTCTAATTACATACAGCCCTCATGATTCTTTTTACCTGAGACGCGACATTTACAAAGAAGAAATGCATGAGTAAATCCCACCCGTTTCCATTCGCAGGTACGTTCATCGACCACTTCTCCAGGTACTAGAAGCTATGTTGGTGGCTGCTGTGACTGCCACTGTCTCATTCCTTATGATTTACTTTACCGATGACTGTCAACCACTGGGTGAAGACAATGTTGTGGATTACCCCTTGCAGGTGCCTGTTTTATGTCCTTCATCTGATTTTTCTTGAACATAGTATATGATTAATCATTTTACTTTTACTATTTTGAAGTTTTTTTGGCATGAGACAGACATTTTAATATCTCAGGTTCGAATCACTTTTTCTTCATTCATATGTAGCACAAGGCTTTGGTGTAGCATCATTGGCTGAGGGCATGGCTGTGCCTCTGTTGCAATGCCCTCTTCTGGTTAGGGCAGTCATTTGGAATTCATTCAGGATGCCGGCGATAGCTCGCCTACTCTTTGCGAAGGACACCGTAGGATATTTAACGTCCACCACCGAATGCTGGCAGACAGGATGCCCATTAACCCATAAGCCCAATGAGCCTTCCTAACCCAACAATCTTACAGGTTGCAGTGTTTCCTTCCGTCATCTCTCTTCTCTCTTTTTTCCTGAACGTTCATCCCTTACTCTTTGTGTGTGCATGCGTTGCCCCTTCTGCCCACTTTGAACAATCTCTCTTTCAGTTCATACCCTTTGTCACCTTGCTCTTCCATGAACCTCGATCTTGAAAGCTACCTTGAAGGTCTGGAATTAATGGCAAAGTTATTAGGATGTACATTACCCAAAAACTATAACAAAGAGAGAGCGAATGCTTTGCAATACATGTGCCCTACCGGTCCCAATGGATGTTCGAAGCAAAAAGGGCAGAACCCTGTGAAAAATTGTCAAAACGCACTTTCAACACAGCGAACTGCCCAGTTACCTGCTGTGCAACAAGCCCTCTCCCAAGCCCTCTCCCTCCCACACTTCTCCCTGCTCTCAAATGTTGTGGTTGTGTGCTTCCCCTTCTCTCCCCATCTTGTCTTCCGCTCCCTCTTTTTGTATATTTTGTTTGTCTGGTTGATTTGTTTGTGAAATAAATGTTAGCTCTTTCACGAGCCTCGATTCAGTATACAAAAAAAAACAAAAAAACACTCATTTTCTTGCAAGACCTGGTCCAAAAAATGTTACATCCTTAGAGGTGCTGAAAGATGTTTGGAGTTATAATTAGTATACCGGAATTTTCCGAATATAATACGCAGTGTTTTCACTAAAAAATTATCATGAAGTTAGGGTGGATATTATACATAGTAACAAATCTAACTAGAACGGCACTCAGTAGAGAGCAAACCTCCGCTTGGTTGGCCATATCACTCAATGGTGAAGAATCACTTAAAAATTTGTACTAGCTGGATCCGGATCTGGATCTTCACAAAAATTGAATCGATTCTTCCTTGTCACACACACAACCTGTCCAACAAGTTTCATCCAAATATGTCCATAACTTCTTGAGATATCGCGCAATGTATAGTTTTTGGCCCGATCTCCCAATGGTGAAGAATCACTTAAAAAATTAAATAATTCTCATATCCAAATCCATATTCAGATCACCACCAAAATCGAATAGAATCGTCCTTGTCAGACACCCAACCGGTCCACCAAGTTTCGTCCAAATCCGTCAACGATTTCTGAAGGACAATGAATGGCATCCCACCTTTTTTTACGCACTGAACTGCAGGTGGTGGACAAAAAATGGAAACGCCAATGTAAAATCACTTGATAGGGAGTTGGGTCACCACGTGCTGCCAGTATGGCCTGTATGCGCCGTGGCATAGAATCCACCAGCGTCTGGAATTCTGCAGGAGGGATGCGGAAACATTCTTCCACAACAAAGTCAACAAACACACACCTGTTTGATGGAGGTAGAAAACGCTGTCTCAGGCTTCGTTCCAGAATATCCCATAAATGCTAGATTGGGTTCAGATCTTGTGACCGAGAAGGCCATGACATATAGATAACATCAGTGTCATTCATCAAACCAGTGGGTGACCACACTTGCTTTGTGGGTGGGGGAATTGAGGAATCCCCTCTTGCAGCCATGCTAGTCATAATTATAGGCAACCAGGCCTGTGCAGCATTTTTATACATGGCCCTAAGCATGCTGGGATGTGATTTGCTTAAAGGGGAACCCAAACGCTCAGACCACCTTGACGCTAATATATCACTTGATACCCTACAAATTAGATGTGATGTGTCTCTCCAATTTGCGATTTATAAAGTGGGTAATTTTGTGATTGAAAGTCGAAATCTTCTTCTTCACGATTAGCTGTGATGTCGCACCATGAAGTCGGCCACCACATCTGTACTGTCTACGGATTACATCGCGGTACGATGTAACCCAAACAGCAAATACATTTTCAAATTTCTACAAATATGCCTAGTCGATGAGTATTTGGTGGTTCCATTAATACAAACCGAGATGGTTTCATGCGACAACAATGGCCAAAAGATCCAATAGTTACCAGAAATTGGACGAGGTTTGTCGCAAATACCCGAGTGTGGATGTGGCCTACAAAATGTTCGCTTTTGTGGTCGAAACATTTTACAGATCACTGTTATGAAACAACAGAGATGGCTATAGATCTTGTGGTTATCAGCCACGATTGAGAAGGGATGCCATCCCCACGATTAAGCGGAAGAAACAGCCGTCGCTCAAAACTTCCACCATCTCTACCCAGCTGCCAGCACATGTACACGGGTGATTTGAGTAGTGAATCAAGCACCCATGTTGGCCTGCCGGCGACCAATCTTACCTTGCTCACCTCTCACCCCACTGGGGCAGGACATCGACACGGTGGTCCCAGACACAACAGTGAGACACGGTACGGACGCGACAGTGGGACACGGCATGGACGCGACAGTGGGACACGGCATGGACGCGACAGTGGGACACGGCATGGACGCGACAGTGGGACACGGCATGGACGCGACTGTGGGACATGGCATGGACACGGCAGTGGGACATGGCATGGATGCGACAGTGTGACATGGCATGGACGCGACAGTTGGACATGGCATGGACGCGACAGTGGGACATGGCATGGACGCGACAGTGGGACATGGCATGGACGCGACAGTGGGACATGGAATGGACGCGACAGTGGGACATGGAATGGACGCGACAGTGGGACATGGCATGGACGCGACAGTGGGACATGGCATGGACGCGACAGTGGGACATGGCATGGACGCGACAGTGGGACATGGCATGGACGCGACAGTGGGACATGGCATGGACGCGACAGTGGGACATGGCATGGACGCGACAGTGGGACACGGCATGGACGCGACAGTGGGACACGGCATGGACGCGACAGTGGGACACGGCATGGACGCGACAGTGGGAAACGGCATGGACGCGACAGTGGGACACGGCATGGACGCGGCAGTGGTACACGGCATGGACGCGACAGTGGGACACGGCATGGACACGACAGTGGGACACGGTATGGACGCGACAGTGGGACACGGCATGGACGCGACAGTGGGACACGGCATGGACGCGACAGTGGGACACGGCATGGACGCGGCAGTGGGACACGGCATGGACGCGACAGTGGGACACGGCATGGAAACGACAGTGGGACACGGCATGGAAACGACAGTGGGACATGGCATGGACACCACAGTGGAACATGGCATGGACGCGACAGTAGGACATGGCATGGACGCGACAGTGGGACATGGCATGGAAACGACAGTGGGACATGGCATGGACACCACAGTGGAACATGGCATGGACGCGACAGTGGGACACGGCATGGACGTAACAGTGGGACACGGCATGGAAACGACAGTGGGACATGGCATGGAAACGACAGTGGGACATGGCATGGAAACGACAGTGGGACATGGCATGGACACCACAGTGGAACATAGCATGGACGCGACAGTGGGACACGGCATGGACGCGACAGTGGGACACGGTATGGACGCGACAGTGGGACACGGCATGGACGCGGCAGTGGGACACGGCATGGACGCGGCAGTGGGACACGGCATGGACGCGACAGTGGGACACGGCATGGAAACGACAGTGGGACACGGCATGGAAACGACAGTGGGACATGGCATGGACACCACAGTGGAACATGGCATGGACGCGACAGTAGGACATGGCATGGACGCGACAGTGGGACATGGCATGGAAACGACAGTGGGACATGGCATGGACACCACAGTGGAACATGGCATGGACGCGACAGTGGGACACGGCATGGACGTAACAGTGGGACACGGCATGGAAACGACAGTGGGACATGGCATGGAAACGACAGTGGGACATGGCATGGAAACGACAGTGGGACATGGCATGGACACCACAGTGGAACATGGCATGGACGCGACAGTGGGACATGGCATGGACGCGACAGTGGGACATGGCATGGACGCGACAGTGGGACATGGCATGGACGCGACAGTGGGACATGGCATGGACGCGATAGTGGGACATGGCATGGACGCGACAGTGGGACATGGCATGGACACGACAGTGGGACATGGCATGGACACGACAGTGGGACATGGCATGGACGCGACAGTGGGACATGGCATGGACGCGACAGTGGGACATGGCATGGAAGCGACAGTGGGACATGGCATGGACGCGACAGTGGGACATGGCATGGACGTGTTAGTGGGACATGGCATGGACACGACGGTTGGACATGGCATGGACACGACGGTTGTACATGGCATGGGCACGACGGTTGTACACGGCATGGACACGACGGTTGGACACGGCATGGACACGACGGTTGGACACGGCGTGGACACGACGGTTGGACACGGCGTGGACACGACGGTTGGACATGGCATGGACACGACGGTTGGACACGGCATGGACACGACGGTTGGACACGGCATGGACACGACGGTTGGACACGGCATGGACACGGCATGGACACGACATGGACACGACGGTTAGACACGGCATGGACATGACGGTTGGACACGGCATGGACACGACGGTTGGACACGGCATGGACACGACGGTTGGACACGGCATGGACACGACGGTTGGACACGGCATGGACACGACGGTTGGACACGGCATGGACACGACGGTTGGACAGTGGACACGGCATGGACATGACGGTTGGACACAGCACAACCAAGGACATGACACAGCATGACCACAGATACAAATGGCGTCCTGGGAAAGCATGTAACAGGACAATCATGTAACATACAGGACACCGGGTCAGCGTGCTGCGGAAGAACAAAGCATTTGTTACCCATTTGGTCGGTGGTGTCCGAGTGTGCCTGGGCGGTGTCTGTGCTGTGTTATGCCGTGTCCGTGGTGTGTCTTGCCATGTCTGTGCTGTGTCGTGTTCATGCTGTGTCGTGTCTGTGCTGTGTTGTGGTGTATTTCTGCCTGAGTAATATAACCGATTTATCAATTAATACAAAATCCCTGATAAACCGTTAATTGAATGGAAAAAGAAAACTTACCAATCTATAGTGAGCATGCGTCCAGCTTTTCCATCTGCACTACCAACACCGCCATCTTCACTAACACCATGTTCGTCTGAGTCGCTCGCATAAGGCTTGAAACGATACGGCTCCACAATTCCCCAGAAAGCGTTTCCGTCACTAATTCTGTCTTCAGTAGTTTCTTCAATATCACTCTAATCAGTTTCAACATACTGAGAACCTTCAGAGTTGCTAATGATGATGGAATCGGTATCGTAATCCGAGCTCGAAATACAGTTTCTCTATATAAACTGCCATTTTGATAAAGGTGGGTTCATTGTGTGACGTCACTGGCGAAATCGAAAATCAACACTTCAGGGCTGTTTTCGACACTTTGTGATTGGTAAAATAATTTCAAAAAAAGATTCCCTTCAAATTTGACTGTGATTAATGATTTTCAATGGTTTTCAGAAAAAGAAATTGCATTTGTGGTCCGCTTTAATTAACACATGGACACCTGTGTGGAAGTCCTTGCTTGTTGGTGTCCCTCATTTACCCATGTGTCTCCATTTGTCCACTTTTTTGTCCACTACTTGTAAGTGTTAGTATTTGGCCGTATTCAGCGGATGCAGCTTTATTGTGAAAGGCTTTAATTTCATGACGTATTTTAAAATCGGTCTTGTAATATCAAAATAGCCATCCTTAAATACACAGTGAGGAAATGTCTCTGAACAAACTAGAACGACACTCGGACCTCTGCCAGGCTGAACAGTGTAAGTTTTGTATCCCATTGATAGGTCAGATCTGGTTTCGGACCTGAACCAAAATCGAATCGGCTTGTTCTTGTCACCTAACCAACTCAGCCACAAAGTTTTGTCCAAATCTATCCACAACATTTTGAGATATCCTGTTCACAGACAGACAGACAGACAGACAGTTGGGAAATCGTAACCTCCGTCCACCTAAGGTGGCGGAGGTAACTTCACGTTTCATTGTGTATTTTGACCTAATGTGCAGACCTGGACAAAATCACAGACTGGTCAAACAAGTGGAGCATGTCTTTCAATCCTGACAAATCTCACACTCTCACGATGTCTCTCCGAAAAGACCGACTGGACAACCCTCCCATCTACTTTCTCAACAATCCTCTCGAAGAAGTTCTGTCACTCAAGCTTTTGGGTCTCACTATCTGCCATGATCTTTCCTGGGAAAACCACATTTCCAAGCTGGCCTCCAAAGCCAGTCGCCGACTGGGCATCCTCCATCGTACGAAGTCCTTTATTGGCACACCTGTGCTCCTCACCACATAAAAAATATTTCATCCGCAGCTCAATGGAATACTGCTCTCCCCTCTGGGCCGGTGCTCCTTCCTCATACCTAGCTCGTCTTCACGCTGTTGAATCCAAAGCTTTCAGAATCATCGGAATCTCCCGCGATAAAGCTGATTCTGAGGGCCTTTCACTCGCTCACTACAGGCAGGTAGGTGGTCTTTCTGTCTTCTACCGACTCCTCTCCGGCCTTGCTCCCCCAGCTCTGTCTGTGCTCTGTCCCCCAAATATTCCTTCAGGACGCACAAGATCCGTCAGCAACCCTCTTCTGGAGAAACTGCTAAAATCAAGACTCTCTGCTCATCTTCACTCTTTCATGCCTCTTTTTCCCACCTCTGGAACAAACTCTCTCACTCTCTTCAATCCCTCTCCTCCCTCCAGGTCTTTAAAAAACAGCTGTTCACCACCATCTCTTTTCTTCCCCCTTCCAAAACCTTGAGCTTTTCTACCCCCGTTAATTCATCCCAGATCCACTTTTTTGAAATACCGACTAATTTCCTGGAAGTCCGAGCAGTGTCCATGTGTTTTATACCTCTCCCACCCCCTTCCCATGCCTTCTCCCCCCAAGCCCTCTCCCTCAACAGATCTCCCGATGTCCCTGCTCTCAAATGTTGTACTTGTGTGCTTTCCCCTCTCTCCCCATCTTGTCTCCCACTCCATTTATAATATGTTTTATGTGTCCGTTTTTTTTTTTGTGAGTAATGTTAGCTCTTACACGAACCTCGATCTTGTATACCAAAAAAAAAAAAAAAAAAATCCCACTCTCCCCTCCAGGTCGCCACCATCTCTTATCGGCTCCTATCCAAAACCTTGATATTTTCTACCCCCGTTAAAACACCCCAAAGCCACCTCTTTCAATGTTCGACTTTATTCCATTCCTGAAATTCTTAGTAGTGTTCATTTGCTTTATTCCGTGCATCCCTCCCTCCCCCTTAGTCCTCTCTCTTCCACAGATCTACCAATGTCCCTGTTCTCTACTGTTGTTGTGCTTGTGTGCTACATTCTCTCTCCCCTTCTTGTCTCCCGCTCCCTTTATTGTATGTTTTGAATGATCTTTCAATACTTCAAAAATATTATTCATTCAATTTTATTATTATTAGCAGTATTTATTAAATTATTAAAATTTAATTATTTTTTAAATTAATATTAATAAGCATTTAATTAATATTAGTGAATTAATAATTAATAATAATTAATTAACAACAATAATAAATTAACATTTATTTATAATTAATTATTTAAATTATTATTATTATTAAATAATTGTTTAATTATGTATTATTTAAATATTATCCATTATTATAAAATTATGAAATTATTGATTTGAATGTAAACTATAGGTTTGCAATAGTTTGCTTGTCTTTATGTATGTATGAGATTGGTAATTAGCCCATCCCCTGCACAGAAAGAGATGGGGTGTGTGTGTGTGTGTGTGTGTGTGTGTGTGTGTGTGTGTGTGTGTGTGTGTGTGTGTGTGTGTGTGTGTGTGTGTGTGTGTGTGTGTGTGTGTGTGTGTGTGTGTGTGTGTGTGTGTGTGTGTGTGTGTGTGTGTGTCCGGGCCATAACGGTATTACCATTTGAGCCATTGTCATCAAATTTTCACGAAAGCTTTATTATGATAATACGGAGAAGGAAAATTAATAATTTGGTCAAAAGGTCAAAGGTCAGCATCACATAAAATTGTCAATTTTCATCTAATTTTCATCATTTCATTTTCAATTTTCATCTGAATTTGCATATTGGGTCACTGAGTTGGTTCACCAATCAAAAGCTAGAAGCCAATTGTTTTTTAGCCGCGTCGCAGACGCTGGTCATAGAGTGCCCTCTGCTGTTGTTGTTGTTGTTCTTCTTGTTCTTCTTCTTCTTGTTCTTTCAGAGAAGACAAAACCTCAAAGCTCCACCCATTCTGGGAACCATAGCTCCACCCATTCTGGGAGAGCCTTCATATAAACAAATATCCACCATTTTATTAACTCGCATAGCTTTGAGGCCTGTTTTGTAGGCCCGTGGTGTCTTCCTCTCTCACACAGTTTTATTTCAAATCAAATTCGATATATCATTTCATTTTTCACAGTCGCTAACATAGTTTTAGACTCGGTTGAAAAAAAACGGGAAGAAAATCCGATGAAAGTTGCCCTTTATAGAACGAAATGAATTCTCAAAGGCCTGTAACTTCAAGTCCATTGAGATATATATTTTTTAAATCGCGGCATGGTCAGTCATACACCGCCCGAAATAACAGATGGGAAAATGCCGAGATATATTAAAAATTCGTCCATTTGATGACAATCGTCACGATGAAATATTTAATTTATACGTCGTCACAATAATGTGGAGAGAGGAGCATAGCTTCGTTCACGTGTCGCCACACACGGGAAATTGCCGAGATATATTTTTTTAAATTCGCGGCATGGTCAGTCATGCACCGCCTGAAATAACAGACGGGAAAATGCCGAGATATATTAAAAATTCGTCGCCACACACGGGAAATTGCCGAGATATATTTTCACTTTGCACAAAAATAACATCAAGTAATCGAATCAATAGGAATGTCCTGTGCCTATAACATCGACGTTATAGGCACAGCTGCATCTAGGCATTGTGTAACATCGACGCGGCTTTTGTTTTAATTAAAACTTTTTGTACTTGTTTTTTAATCAAAAGGTCAAAGGTCAAGGTTGCGTAAAATCGCCAATTTTCATCCGATTGACCTGAAATTTAAATAATTTGCATCTTTGGTCATAGAATTGGTTCAGCCATCAAAAGCTAGAAGCTGATTTTTTTCCCAATTTTCCGAGGTCGGCAAATTGAGTACCAGTTCTGGTAATTCCACGTGTGTCGCAAGAGGCGACTAACAGGGTTGGTGGGAGGAAGGGCATCCGACCTTAAAACATTACTTCAAAAAGGGGACCACGGTACCCAAAAAAAGGCCAACCCCCACTCTGCGGGGAAAAATGGCCTCCAAAGGTGCTTCATCAGTACGATCTAGAATGTGGTTGAGGAGTTTGGTGCTTAATATGCTCTCTTAATATGACTTTAAACCTGTTCTGGTTGAACAAGAGCGAAGATTGTTTTTCATACAGACGTGTAAAAACAAATTGCATATGGCTTTGTAACGTGTTATTAGGCTCACCGAATGAAAAAAAAGAAAAAGAAAGATTAAACATTTGAAAACGGGAAAGATTATTGGGATCTGTACATCTGCTCCACCTGCCCACTCTGCCACCTTCCCATCCCATAAGTACCCCCCCCCCCCTCCCCCTCCCTATCCCTACCCAAACCTATTTTGTGTTCTAAATTTGATTGTTTATTATCTATTTCTTTTTACATTCCCAGGCCTAATCAAGTCCTAACCAAATGTTGTTTGTTATTCCCATACAGTTTTTTTGCAAAGATGGCGAATACAATTCCATGGCAACAACCTTGTTCAACACTCCAGAGAAGAGTGTCCGCAGTCTGTTCCATGACTCACCAGGTTGGGGTTTTCCTATTTAATGTAGTTATCAAGGCTCATGGAAGAGCTGACCAGGGGGCAAAGGGTGAACAGGCACAAAATAGGGCAAAGGAAGATGTAGGACAAGAATAAATTACTAAAATGGTAACTTTTCTTGCATATAGTTTGTTAAAATACCTATGTGTATTACTTTTGTTATAAATAAATTTTGTTTTGTTATAAATTTTGTGAATACAAATATTACATTATTGCAGCAAGCACGTGTTAGATGACCAGTAGGTGTTATTTTACATTGTGGACCGTTGTTAACTTCAAGACTTTTTGCCTCAACCTCTGCTACCTGTCAACCTGCAGGTGGGCTGAACATTACAATATGCATTTGTGTCGTTGGTTATTTCCAAATGTGGGTTTCAGAAGGTGGAACAGAGTCCTCCCAGGTCTCGATGTATACACCTTCGTGTGTGTGTGTGTGTGTGTGTGTGTGTGTGTGTGTGTGTGTGTGTGTGTGTGTGTGTGTGTGTGTGTGTGTGTGTGTGTGTGTGTGTGTGTGTGTGTGTGTGTGTGTGTGTGTGTGTGTGTGTGTGTATACATACCGTGCCTTCAGAAAGTATTCACACCCCTTGACTTTTTCACATTTTCTTGTGTTACAGACTGAATTTAAAATTGATTAAGTGTAAATTTTTTGTCACTGATCTACACATAATAACCCATAATGTCAAAGTGGATTTTTATTTTTTTTAGAAATTCTTTCAAAATAACTAAAAACGAAAAGCTGAAATGTCTTTCGTCAAAAAGTATTCAGCCCCTTTGCTATGATGCTCCAAATTGAGCTCAGGTGTATCCAGTTTCCTTTGATCATCGTTGAGATGTCTCTACAACTTAATTGGAGACCACCTGTGGCCAATTCAATTGATTGGACATGATTTAAAAAGAAACACACCTTTCTATATATATGGTCCCACAGTTGACAGTGCATGTCAGAGTAGAAACTCTCCCATGAAATCCACGGAGCTGTTTGTAGAACTCCGAGATAGAATTGTGAGGAGGCATGGGTCTGGGGAAGAGTATACAGTCACGTGAAAAAGTAAGTACACCCCATGTAAAGTTTTGACTTTTTCAACATATTGCAACATACAGCTATTTGATCTTCATTTCAACAATATTGATAGATAAAGGTGATATAATATAACAAATATCATGAAACATTTACATTTTCTAGTCCATTGTATAATTTAAATAAACATAAATGCATATTTCGCGTGTGGAAAAAGTAAGTACACCCCTACATTTATCACTACTTCAAATACCTAAAATTAGAATCAGGTGCACCAGCTCAGGTGCAAATGATTAGAACATCGTTAGAGAGGATCTTGGAGGAACCTATCTTATTTAAACCTCAGACATTTACTTTGGTTTGCTCTTTGTTGTTGAAGTGTGCGGCGTCACCATTCCTAGATCAAAATAGCTCTCTGAGGCCTTCAGAAAGAAGGTTATAGATGCCTACGAGTCTGGGAAGGGATTTAAAAAGATCTCCAAACAATTTGAAATCAATAATTCCAGTCCGGAAGATCACCGACAAGTGGAGAAGATTCCAAACAACTGCCAACTTGTTCAGGCCAAGCCGCCCCAGCAAGTTCAGCCCGAGAGCAGACCGCAAGATGCTGAAATAAGTCTCTAAGAACCCAAGAATGTCATCACGGGACCTGCAGGGAGCTCTTGCCACTGTTGATGTCAAAGTGCACGAGTCTACCATTAGAAAGAGGCTGCACAAATTTGATCGACTTGGGAGGTGTGCCAGGAGGAAACCTTTGCTGTCCAGAAAGAACATCAGGGCAAGACTAAAGTTTGCCAATGAACACCTAGGCAAAGACCAGCACTTCTGGAACAATGTGCTCTGGACAGATGAGTCAAAGGTAGAGCTATTTGGCCACAGTACCAGAAGATATGTTTGGCGAAAACTAAAGACAGCATTTGACCACAAGAACCTGATCCCAACTGTAAAACATGGTGGTGGAAATATTAGGGTTTGGGGCAGCTTTGCTGCATCAGAACCAGGGCACCTCACCATCATAAAATCCACTATGAATTCTTCATTGTACCAGAGGGTGCTTGAGGATAATGTGAGGCCATCTGTCGGAAAGTTGAAGCTCAACCGAAGGTGGACCTTGCAACATGACAATGACCCTAAACATACCAGTAAATCCACCAAGGAATGGCTGAAAATAAAGAAATGGAGGGTTCTGGAATGGCCAAGTCAAAGCCCGGATCTAAATCCCATCGAGATGTTGTGGGGGGATTTGAAACGAGCTCTGCATACAAGAAACCCCTCAAACATCGCACAGCTGAAAGAATTCTGCATGGAGGAGTGGGCAAAAATTTCTCCCAGTCGATGTCAGAGACTGGTAGACAGTTATAAGAAACACCGACTTGAGGTTGTTTCTGCCAAAGGGGCCAATACCACCTATTAGAGCCAAGGGTGTACTTACTTTTTCCACATGCGAAATTTGCATTTATGTTTATTTAAATTATACAATGGACTACAAAATGTAAATGTTTCATGATATTTGTTATATTACAGACTTGGCATTTAATATGGAATATTTTTTTGTGGTGGTGAACTTACTTTTCAAGATGACTTAGAACCAAAAGTTCATTGGAATTTTGTTGAAATTATTCTACATTTTGTTAAAGTGACCTTTAAAAGAAACAAAAACCACATTTGACATTTCAAAGCAAATAAATTGATCCTTGAAAGTGATGTAAACTGCTATCGAACTCAATTCACGGACAGTACTGTGTTAAACTTCTGTACGTTTTCCAGAAGTATCTTTTTATTTTGCACATTAGCCAATTTTTTTTTTAACAAAAACAAAAATTACATTACGACTGGGATTACGGAAATAAAATTACAGTTCAGTACTTCGTGTAACCCCCACGAGCATTCAGGAGAGCACGTACACGTTGGGGCATGCTGTTTACGAGATTTGCCAAGGTTTGGACAGGAATCGCTTGCCATGCAATGACAATAGCCTGCTGCAATTCACGCACAGAGGCAGGCTGCTGGTCCAAGTTGTCGATTTGACGCGTTAATTCTGCCCACAAGTTCTCTATCGGATTCATATCCGGGGACATGGCAGGCCACTCCATATGCTCGACACCACGGTCAGCAAGAAAGTGGTGGATCATGTGAGCACGATGAGGCCGTGCATTGTCATCTTGGAAGACAAAGTTTCCTCGAAAGGCTGCACGAGCAAATGGAAGCAATGTTTCTTCCAGAGTGGGCCTGTACTTGAACTGGCTCAGGTTTCCATTCAGAACAACCAGGTCAGTTTTGCCCCTGCATGAAAAGCAGCCCAAACGGTCACCCCACCACCTCCAGCTTGGACTCTTGGCACGATACAATCTTCGTTGTAGGCTTCATGCACTTGTCTGCACACTCGGACGCGGCCATCTTGACGATCGACCAGAAATCTAGACTCGTCACTGAAGATCACGTGATTCCAGTGTCCTGGCTGCCATTGACGGTGCTCTCTGGCCCACTGCAATCGGCGCTGGCTGTGTTGTCTGGTCAGGCGTGGCTTTCTCAGGGGACACCTGGCACGATAGCCTGCTTGAACCAGTCGTTTGTTGACTAGCCTTTGGATACAGGCACATTTGTCAGTTGCTGCCACTCAGCCCTAAGCCGTTTAGCTGACTTGGTACGGCCATTGTGGACTAACCGGTGCAGCTGGCTATCATCCCTCCTTGTGGTTCTGCGGGGACGGCCTGGCCTCGGTATTGGAGTAGGGACACCCCTCTGAGCATTTCGTTTCAGCATCTTTGACACCTGACTTTGAGTGATGCCATGCTGCCGAGCAATAGCACGCTGTTTCATGCCGGAATTTCGTAAAACCACCACTCCATGACAAACAGCATTGTCGAGTTGACGGATCATCTCCAGAGGAAGCGGCAATAACTTTTGTGGATGTGCAGCAGTTGTTTTCCACTAATACAGAACGCAACAACCCTTATATACCCGATTGTGAAGCCAATCGTCAAATGTACCTGCCCGTACATTCTGTCACGCCACCTGTGATATAAGCCTGTTATTGACTTCTTGCTGCGACAGACAATCAGTGACATGGTTCTGTTGACAAAGAAATCATGGAAGCGTAAAATAAACTCACCAGATTGATACACTGAGTTCAGAAAGTAAACCCAAGTCAATTAAAAAAAAAATTCCATATTAAATGCCAAGTCTGTATATCACCTTTAACTATCAATATTGTTGAAATGAAGATCAAATAGTTGTATGTTGAAATAGGTTGAAAAAGTCAAAACTTTACATGGGGTGTACTTACTTTTTCATGTGACTGTATAACAATTTCTGGAGTGTTGAACCCTCTCATCTACTTCCTATCATCTTGAAGAAGTTCAGTCACTCAACCTTTTTGACCTCAGCTTCAGCCACGATATTTCATGCACAAACCACACATCTAAGTTGGCCTTCAAAGCCAGACGACTGGTCATCCTCCGTTATGCCAAGTCTTTCCTTGGCACATCTGAACTTTTATCTCCCTACAAGGCCTTCATTTGCAGCTTAATGGAGTAGTGCTCTCTCCTCTGGGCTGGCACCCCGATCTGACATCCTGCGCAGCTTGATACTGTGGAAACCAAAATCATTTGTATTTCCTGTGATGAAGCTGAGTCTCTGGGCCTATTTTTACATTGCAGACAGGTCAGTGGTCTCTGTCTTCTGCCACCTGCTTTCTGGTCTTGCACCTTATTCCCTTTCCATGCTCTGTCCACCCTTCCTCCCCCTAACCCTCCACCCCCTCGCCCAACTCAGGCAATTTTCGGCAGGCACCTTTTCAGTCGCTCTACACGTTTGGCAGTTTCTTCCCATCCATACACTGTATCTGTCCCAAGGAGGAAGACTATGAGGTATTCTTCCAGTTTTTTCACCACAAAACATCACTCTGGAACAGTTTACCTGCATCCTGCTTCCCCCTTTATCCCAACCTACCTCAATTCAAGAGGATGTGTTTTGAAGTCTTCCCAGTTTTTCCTTCCACTTATGTGATTGATAGTTTGCAGCTGTGTCCACCTTGTTTACCTCCTGTGTCATCCCCTCAATCTCATTCTTCCCAGCATCCCTTGTCCATCCAAGTGTCCCTCTGTTTGTCCCTTAACCTGCTGTTGGTGTGTCTCCCCACACCCCCCATTTCTTTATACTTTCATTCTGTTGCATCCTTGTCCATTCCGTGTTTGAGCTCTTCTTTGAGCCTCGACTCTGTATGCATAAAATGGTGCTTCACATTTATGTAAAGTGAGCTTGGTGATTTTATGGTATCATTTACTGAATCAATGTCTGTGATTGTCACCGGATTACACAAGTCATCCTTTGTAAGTACAGATCGATGTGGCCTGATATTTAAATGAAACCTCATTCTCTGCTCTCTGCTTCCCATTCCCTTGTATCCCCTTCGCAGGCTCATACAACCCCACAACTGTTGGGCTTTTCTGCTTTAGTTACTTCTTGCTTGCTTGTTGGACATATGGCCTTTCGGTGTCGAGTGGGATTTTCATCCCATCTCTCCTTCTCGGTGCTGCTTGGGGTCGCCTCATTGGAATACTTTTGTCCAACATCTCGCAAGCTGTGCGTACTGTGGGTGAACAGTGGGTGGGCATTTTATGGGTGGTGGTGGGTTGTGGCCTTTGAAGGTGTGGAGGTGTCGCTAGTTTGTGTAAGGGTGCTTGAATATAAACAAAATGTTATTCGTTTTTACATCCGCTTCATGACGACGGAACATGTGTATGGGCTTCTTCATTAGTTTGCTGCATTATTAGGCTGCCATTTGCTTTAAAATGGCAAATTTGAAAGTACCATCTCCCTTCGATGTGAAAGTTTTGTATCTCTCGTTGATAGTCATTTTGGCCAAAAGAAAATCGGATTTTCCTTTTTTTTGCATCATTTTTGTTACTAGAAACGGTACCTGCTCTATGGGCGGGGCTTCAATTGGGAGGCCCAAATGAAAAGGCAAAATATCAGAAATTGACGGCTTTTTTATTTTAAACGATTTATATAAACATCCGTTAAATCATATCACACGCAAATCATCAAAATCAAAACAGTATTTGTAGAATTTTCAATAAAAGCCACATCAATGTTCATATCGGTAAATATTATTCCTTTGTGTTTGGAAAAACTGGAAAATTGGACATCGGAAAAATTGGAAAATTTTTTTTTACTCCAGGGGATCCCAGGATTACCCACCCAAAATTTCGTTGCCATCGGTTCAGCCGTTTTTGCGGTACCTGGGAACAGACAGACAGACATTTGGTGAATTCTAATAAGATGAATTGCTGGTGTTTGGATGAGAAATGGACAGAATTAAATTCTCGCAAGAATCGTAAACTGCGAAGTTTGGATAAACACTCTTCTCCCAATTAAATTAAAAATATGTGCAAATTTAGTTTTCAGTAGTAAGCAGCACAAATTTGAAAAGTTAAACCAATATGCTTCTCAGAGGGAGAGCGACAACGGGCTAGCGTTAGAAGGAAGGGGGGGAGGAGGCCCTCATTGCCCCTTCATATGAGGAGGCCCTCATTGCTCCCTCATTGCCCCTTCATATGAGGAGGCCCTCATTGCTCCCTCATTGCCCCTATCCTAGGCTGCTCCGACAATCAACAAAACAAGCAAGTGATTTTGCAAGCTTTGTCAGCCTAAATTCTTGTAGCGGCTTCCTCTGCAGCCATGACTAATTAACAAAACTCTTCCTGAACGATGTGGACACCGAGCTGGAGGATGAATCAAAGCGGTTGCCTTTGATGGTTTCCCAGGCTGTGCAAACGTGATCCACCCACCAATACCCGCTCTTTCCCCTCCCACAACACATCACCAATGTTTATTGTTCTAATCCTTGAACATCTGCTCTCATCTCCAAATTCTGCATTATCTACATTTTGGAAAGTTTGCTTTGGGGGTTGAAAGTGAAGGTAGGAAAGTGGGAGTGCTGCTGTGGTTATTCCCAATTTTTCACTAACATGTATATTTACAATTGCAGGACTGGGCTGACCCTGGAAAGTATGCCCTTATGGGAGCGGCAGCGCAGCTTGGTACGATGTAGAGCCTATTTATCTGTCCATCACCAACGAATTACACTGTTCTATGATCTTTCCTTCCTCACCATGTCCCCCAATACGGTTTACCATCACCATTTAGCGAATTCAGTTTTAACCTGAATTTTGTCTGCTGGTTGCATCATTGCCACGCTGACTGTTTACAATAAACCGCATTTTGTTGCATGCTCCAAAACATTGATATTAATAATAATAATAATAATAATAATAATAATAATAATACATTTATTTTATATAGCGCTTTTCAAGAAGCCCAAAGACGCTTTGACAGAGTACAAAAAACAAGTGCAAAAAGACAAAAATCAACAGGTAAATAATCAAAGCAAAAGGAAGGAGAAGGAGAGGAGATAGTCAGGGGTTAAATGCTGTGGGTTAAATGTTGAATGCAGTGTTGAACAGGTGGGTCTTGAGTGTTTGGTGTTGCACAAATATTGTTGCACAAAAAATACACAAATATTGCCCAATCCAGAGGAGTTGTACTTGCTATTGAAGACACATTAGCCTGGTAATATGCTTGCACGATAACCTCGAGGTAAGCTCACTCGCCTTTGAGCTGTCTGACCAAGGTTTGAATCGTGACCCAGTCAACTGTCATCTTGGTGTTTCACAGGCAGAGAGGCATCAATTTGTGTGCCGTCCCTCGGATGGATGTTCAAATTCGCATCCCATATGCAAGCTTTATTTTGTGGATTTAAAGGCCCCACGGTGTCCTTCCTTCAGAGTAGGCGAGCTATAGCTGGAACCTTGGCCAAATTCCAAATTTCTGCCATAAATACCATTGTGAAGGCAACAACGGCAAGCCACCACCAAACGTAATCCTTGCTGCGAGGCTGCTTTGGAAGCATTGAGTCTGCCTTCAGATCGAGTACCTAAATCAGTAGTAATAGTAACCCAGCAATAGCATAATCGATTCCTAGGTTTGATTCCTGCAAAAGCGCATCTGATAAAAAGTCATGTCTAGTTCAATACCAGTGGTATGGAATGCATCATTATGAGGGCACATCAAGCTATAATGCTTCATTATGAGGGCACGTCAAGCTATAATGCTTCATTATGAGGGCACGTAAAGCTGGAATGCTTCATTATGAGGGCACATCAAGCTATAATGCTTCATTATGAGGACACGTAAAGCTGGAATGCTTCATTATGAGGGCAAATCAAGCCAGAATGCTTCATTATGAGGGCACATCAAGCTAGAATGCTTCATTATGAGGGCACATCAAGCTAGAATGCTTCATAATTAGGGCACGTTAAGCTAGAATGCTTCATTATGAGGGCACGTAAAGCTAGAATGCTTCATTATGAGGGCACGTAAAGCTAGAATGCTTCATTATGAGGGCACATCAAGCTATAATGCTTCATTATGAGGGCACATCAAGCTATAATGCTTCATTATGAGGGCACGTACAGCTGGAATGCTTCATTATGAGGGCACATCAAGCTATAATGCTTCATTATGAGGGCACGTAAAGCTGGAATGCTTCATTATGAGGGCAAATCAAGCTAGAATG
This sequence comes from Myxine glutinosa, assembly GCF_964187855.1. Lineage (NCBI taxonomy): Eukaryota > Metazoa > Chordata > Myxini > Myxiniformes > Myxinidae > Myxine > Myxine glutinosa. The sequence continues at coordinate 23,391,258 of NC_136270.1, read as the reverse complement.
CTTCATTATGAGGGCACATCAAGCTAGAATGCTTCATTATGAGGGCACGTAAAGCGAGAGTTCTTCATTATGAGGGCACGTAAAGCTGGAATGCTTCATTATGAGGGCACATCAAGCTATAATGCTTCATTATGAGGGCACATCAAGCTATAATGCTTCATTATGAGGGCAAATCAAGCTATAATGCTTCATTATGAGGGCACATCAAGCTAGAATGCTTCATTATGTGGGCACGTCAAGCTGGAATGCTTCATTATGTGGGCACATCAAGCTAGAATGCTTCATTATGAGGGCACGTAAAGCTAGAATGCTTCATTATGAGGGCACATCAAGCTATAATGCTTCATTATGTGGGCACCTCAAGCTAGAATGCTTCATTATGAGGGCACGTAAAGCTGGAATGCTTCATTATGAGGGCACATCAAGCTATAATGCTTCATTATGAGGGCACGTAAAGCTGGAATGCTTCATTATGAGGGCAAATCAAGCTAGAATGCTTCATTATGAGGGCACATCAAGCTAGAATGCTTCATTATGAGGGCACGTAAAGCTAGAGTTCTTCATTATGAGGGCACGTAAAGCTGGAATGCTTCATTATGAGGGCACGTAAAGCTAGAGTTCTTCATTATGAGGGCACGTAAAGCTGGAATGCTTCATTATGAGGGCACATCAAGCTATAATGCTTCATTATGAGGGCACGTAAAGCTGGAATGCTTCATTATGAGGGCAAATCAAGCTATAATGCTTCATTATGAGGGCACATCAAGCTAGAATGCTTCATTATGTGGGCACGTCAAGCTGGAATGCTTCATTATGTGGGCACATCAAGCTAGAATGCTTCATTTTGAGGGCACGTAAAGCTAGAGTTCTTCATTATGAGGGCATGTAAAGATAGAATGCTTCATTATGAGGGCACGTAAAGCTAGAGTTCTTCATTATGAGGGCACGTAAAGCTAGAGTTCTTCATTATGAGGGCATGTAAAGCTAGAATGCTTCATTATGAGAGCACGTCAAACTAGAGTGCTTCATTATGAGGGCACGTCAAGCTAAAAATCAAATATCCTGCAGTTGATTTTGCTCGAACGTGATCCAGAGATTTAGAATATAGTCAAAATAACACCTACACAATCACCCTTCTCATAAAGTATGGAAATAGTCATGTTGTCTCTTCTGAGGCTATAGGTTTGGATGTTGTTCGTTGCATCATCCTTGCCTTTTGTGAGTCAGTAAACAAGCATAAAACAGCTGCTACATTCACTGTGTAAAACCATATCTATACACGACCCTCCTTCCAATCTCCATTTTCCATCTCAAACTGAATGCAGGCGGAGTTGTGCGGATGACCCTCAGTCTTACCGTGATCATTATGGAAGCAACGGGGAATGTTGCATATGGTCTGCCTATCATGCTTGTGCTCATGACAGCCAAGTGGATAGGAGACTTCTTCATTGAGGTGAAGTGATTTACACGTTTTAAAACTATCATGGTTTCCATCTTTAATGTGCAATGACGTTTTTATTGTTTATATTTATTACCATCGCCACCAAAGGTGGGCTGAGGTTATGTTTTCACCCCTGTCTGTTTGTTTCTCTGTTTCTTTGTTTCTCTGTTTGTTTGTCTGTTAGCAGGATATCTCACAAAGTTATGGACAGATTCGGACAAATAGGTGGACAGGTTGGGTGTGTGACAAGGACGAAATGATTACATTTTGGTGAAGATCAGCTTCTGGATACGAGAATTTCTTAATTCCTCCTCCACCACCGGAGGTCGATGGACGTTATGGTTTCACCGCTGTCTGTTTGTTTGTCTGTGAATAGGATATCTTAAGTTATGGAAGGATTCGAACGAAATTTGGTGGACAGGTTGGGTGTGTGACGAGGATTAATTTATTTGATTTTGGTGAAGATCCAGATGCGGATACTAGAATTTATTTAAAATTTTACCTGATTCTTCACCATTGAGAGATGGGGCCAAAGTCAAACATGATATATATCATGATATTTTAAAAGGTTATGGACGAATTCGGACAAAACTTAGTGGACAGCTTAGGTAGGTGACAACAAGCCGATTCGATTTTGGTTCAGGTCCGGATGCAGATCCGGCCTAACAATGGGATACCAAACGTAAATTGTTCAGCCTGGTGGAGGTATGCGCTCTACCGAGTGCCCCTCTATTTTATTTTTACTATGATCTCAGGTTCGAGGTGATTTTACGTTAATCGCATGTTGTACAAGAACATTAAGATATGTTGGTGCATTTTACATGAATTACAAAGACATTACAAGGACATTATCCCTCTTTATTCCAATATACTCCTTTTTCCACCTGAACCCACATACACCAGGGTTTGTACGACATCCATATAAAGCTGCAGAGTGTGCCTTTCCTGGACTGGGAGCCCCCAGCCACATCGAACAGCCATATTGCTAGGTAGGTCAGCTGCCCTTCACACAAAGTGACACCTTTACCTGAGAGTGTTGGCATTCTCTGTATAACGTGGTGAACTTTTGATGTCCAAGAACCTGTGCTATTAACACGTTTCACGTTGACTTAAAAAATGTATTCAAAGTCGAGGCTCGTGGATGAGCTAGAACACGGAACAGACCAGAATGTTTCGCATAACAGAATGAAAGGAGGTTGGGGTTGGGGAACACACCAACAGCAGGGTAGAGGGACAAAATAGAGGGAGACTTGGAGGAAGATCTCTTCTACCCCTGTTAATTCACCCCAGATCCACTTGTTGTTTTTTTTTTATCCTGACTTTTCTTTCCTGGAAGTTCTAGCAGTGTCCATGTGTTTTATACCTTTCCCACCCCCCTCCCCCACCTTCCCATGCCTCTTCCCCCCAAGCCCTCTCCCTCCCACAAATCTCCCAATGTCCCTTTTCTCTGCTGTTGTACTTGTGTGCTTCCCTCTCTGTCCCCATCTTGTCTCCTGCTCCCTTTACTGTATGTTTTGTTTGTCCGTTTGTCCTTTTTGTGATTGATGTTAGCTCTTTCACGAGCCTCGATCTTGTATACAAAAAAAGAAGACATTGCGAAGAATGAAAACCAGGAGAGAGAGAGGAGGTTGCAGGTCGTGAACAAGGTGGATACAGGCACAAACTCTCAATCACACAATTTGAAGGGAAAACTGGGGAAGAAGCAGTATTGTCACAAAAAAGACGAAGGAGCAGGGGGAAACTCAATAACCTGGAAACCCGAAAAGAGGTGGACTTGGGGTGGGTTAATGAGGGTAGAAACGATTATGGTTGTGGAGGGGGTATCATGGTTTGTCATGATTAAAAGACACCTAAGATGGTGATTAATAGCCGTCTTTAAGCTCTGGAGGAAAGAATGAGATGGAACAGACTGAGGAAGTTGGTTCCACAGGTGAGCAAAAACAGGTGGAGGTGAGCAGTGAGCCTGGATTTTGAGGGTTTCACCAGAAAGAGTTCACTGGTGGATTGCAAGCAACATTTAGAAACCTGGGGGCTGGGGTAGGCAGTGTTAGGGGAGGTGACAGAACATAAAAAGGGCAGAGGGTGCAAGAGCAGAAAGAAAGCCCATCGATCTGGTGCAAGAGCAGAAAGAAAGCCTATCGATCTGGTGCAAGACCAGAAAGAAAGCCCACCGATCTGGTGCAAGACCAGAAAGAAAGCCCACCGATCTGATGCAAGATCAGAAAGAAAGCCCACCGATCTCGTGCAAGACCAGAAAGAAAGCCCACCCATCTGGTGCAAGACCAGAAAGAAAGCCCACCGATCTGGTGCAAGACCAGAAAGAAAGCCCAGCAATCTGGTGCAAGACCAGAAAGAAAGAAAGCCCACAAATCTGGTGCAAGACCAGAAAGAAAGCCCAGCAATCTGGTGCAAGACCAGAAAGAAAGCCCAGCAATCTGGTGCAAGACCAGAAAGAAAGAAAGCCCACAAATCTGGTGCAAGACCAGAAAGAAAGCCCACCAATCTGGTGCAAGACCAGAAAGAAAGCCCACCGATCTGGTGCAAGACCAGAAAGAAATCCCACCGATCTGGTGCAAGACCAGAAAGAAAGCCTACCGATCTGGTGCAAGACCAGAAAGAAAGCCCACCGATCTGGTGCAAGACCAGAAAGAAAGCCCACTGATCTGGTGCAAGACCAGAAAGAAAGCCCACCAATCTGGTGCAAGACCAGAAAGAAAGCCCACCGAGCTGGTGCAAGACCAGAAAGAAAGCCCACCGATCTGGTGCAAGACCAGAAAGAAAGCCCACCAATCTGGTGCAAGACCAGAAAGAAAGCCCACCGATCTGGTGCAAGACCAGAAAGAAAGCCCACCAATCTGTCTGTGATGTGAAAATAATAAGCCTAGAGACTCGGCTTTATTGTGGGAGATTTTGAAGATTTGAAGGCCTCGTTTTCCATGGTGTCGAGCTGAACAAGATGTAAGGCAGGGGTGCTACCCAATGGGGAGGGAGGACAGTACTCCATCAGGCTGTTGATGAAGGCCTTGTAGGGAGATAAAAGTTCAGATATGCCAAGAAAGGTCTTTGCATGATGGAAGATGCCCAGTCATCAGCTGGCTTTGGAGACCAACCTTCATAAATGGTTTGCCCAACAAGGATCATACCCGATCGTGAGGCCTAAAAGTTTGAGTTACTTCTTCAAGAGGTTTGTAGAGAGAGAGAGAGAGAGAGAGAGAGAGAGAGAGAGAGAGAGAGAGAGAGAGAGAGAGAGAGAGAGAGAGAGAGAGAGAGAGAGAGAGAAAGAGAAAGAGAAAGAGAAAGAGAAAGAGAAAGAGAAAGAGAAAGAGAAAAAAATGAAAATGAAAATGTCGCAGGATGGAAAGACATATTCCAAGTGTTTGACCAGTTTGTGATTTTGTCAATGTCTGTAGAGTTGTTAGGGTAATTTTGGGTAAGTACAGTCATCTGAGTCTGGGAGGTCAATGGTTCAATCCCCGGCCTAGTCATACGGAAGACTTTTTTTTAATGGTACATGCTGCTTCCTTGCTTGACACTGAGCATTTAGAAGAATAGAGCACAGAGAAATAATGCTGGGAAGGCAATGGCAAACCACCCAGTGTAACCCTTGCTAGCAAACTACACCGGCAGCACCAACGCTCTGTAAAGAGTATGGTACATCAAAATCAAAACGGTCATCTTCAACTTTGAGAAACCTGATGGAAAAGGATGAAATATGCCGAACAGAAACCCCAGTCAGATGTCACTCTACGACAATCCAGATTGACTTTGGGGTGTTACACGTACAAGGAAGTTGTCAACTATGACGGATGCAGGACAGCATAATTTTCCATGCACAATTGTAGTGGTTCTAAAATCATAATTGATTCCATCGCATTTTTTTGTTCCCTGAAAGCAACACATAAACTTTATAATCGACGGCAAACACGCGTCGTCATGGCCGCCATTTTGGTGGCACCGCTGGTGGCAAAGGGAGGTAATTGGCCAAAAATATATATTTTTACCTCCTCCACCAAAGGTGGATGGAGGTTATGTTTTCGCACCTGTCTGTCTGATTGCCTGTCTCTTTTCCTGTCTGTTTGCCTGTGTGTGTTGTCTGTTTGTCTGTCTGATTGTCTGTCTGTCTTTTTGCCTGTCTGTTTGTGTCTGATTGTCTGTTTGTCTGTCTGACTGTCTGTCTGTTTGTCTGTCTGTCTGTTTGCCTGTCTGTTTGCCTGTCTGTCTGTTTGCCTGTCTGTTTGCCTGTCTGTTTAACTGTCTGTTTGTCTGTCTGTTTGTCTGCCTGTGAACAAGATATCTCAAAACGTCGTGGACGGATTTGGACGAAATTTGGCAGAGATGTAGCGTATGTGACAAGGACAAAATGATTAGATTTTGGTGAAGGTCTGGATCTGGCTAGTATAATTTTTTAAGTGATTCTTCACCATTGAGTGATATGGCCAAAAACGATACATAACATGATATTAAAAAAAGTTATGGACGAGTCATGACTAATCTTGGTAGATGAGTTGGTTAGGTGACAAGAACAAGCCGATTAGATTTTACTTCAGGTCCGAATCCAGATCCGGCCTATCAGTGGGATACAAAACATAAAATGTTCAGCCTGGCGGAGGTATACTCTCTACCGAGTGCAGTTCAAATTGAATCTTGCAATCCTGCTGGTGATTAAAAAATTGTTGTCAGTCGGGTAAGCAGAACCGGACAACTTTTTGTCTTAGGAACAGGAGTAGGTCCAAGACAATTGCCTTGGGGCATTCCAGCCTTGAAAAGGTGAGGAGATGAGATGACCCCATTGACACCCCGCATTGGTTATGACAGCAGAGGAAGTCAGTAAGCCATGTGTGGGGTTGGCCGTGGATGGCACAAGCAGAGAGTTTGGAGAGCAAGGCGGGGGACCAGACTGTATCAAAACCTAGAGATATGTCCAGAGAGACAGCCCTGATCTCATGTATGACACTGAGGGCCTCCTTCCATTGCACCGATGGTCTGAGACAAGGCTAGTGGAGAAAATGAATGATTTTATGTTGAATACATTAATGGATTTGATGTCCTTGCTGATGATTGGAAGTAAGATAATATGTTTGTAGTTAATAGGATCCATTTTTGCACCTTGTTTATGTAACAGAATGTTATTTTCTGACTTCCAAGCAGATGGAAGATGGCCTCGGACAAATGATAAGGCGAACAGCACAGAAACGGAATGTGCAAGAGATGCAGCACAGATTTTTTTAGGATACATGAGCTGATGCCATCTGAGCTAGTTTCAGAATCAGAGTCGAGGGTTGCCAGAAACTTCTCCACCTTCTCAGGTGCAAAAGACATAATCGAGGAGCAGTTGGGTATGACTGGGTAAGGTGGGTACAGGGAGTGAAGGTTTGCGGACACAATATTGGAAGCAAAGACAGAATTGAAGGGTTTGGCCTTCTCACGAACAGTCAGCAGTGGTGCTATTTGAAGTGAGGGAAGGAAAGGGATGGAGGGGAAGCATAATCCAGAGACTGACTTGGCAAGGTGCCACCAGGTATTTGAAGAAGGAGTTTCAGTTTTGAAAGGTCTCTTCAAGAACCTTTCAAGCTAATGTTGGTCATGTTGGGTCATGAAAGGTCATGTTGTTTTCTGGCTCTCCTGCGAGTGGGCACACACCATTGAGTTGTATATATAGCTGGAGTGTGCCCCGTTGTGGTGATAAGTAGGCAGCGAGTGGCACCCAGCGACCGCCATCTTGGAATACCTCAGGGAGGCTGTTTGGCTCACTGGTTTCACTTTAAAACATGCTGTTCTGCTGTGCTTTCGGCTGCAATCACAGGCATTCCCACAAGTTGAAAGTGACCAAAAGCATCACTTTTCACAAGTAGGGGAACTTTATCGTATATTAAATAAGATTTTGAGATGTTTAACGATGTTTTTATTATTATTATTATTATTTTACTAGCAAAGGTACCCGGTGTTGCTGGGCAATGCATAGGCGCATTAAGACGGGAGGAGAGGGAGGCGGAGGAGGGTGGAGGGTGAGGGGAAGAGAGGAGAGGAGGAGAGGGTGATAGATCGTAGGTAGGTGAAGTGGGGGAATGGAGGGGAGGTTATAGGGGGAAAAGAACATGAAGAAGTATGAGAGGGGAAGGAGGGGAGGTGAAGGGGGAGGGTGGGAGAGAAGAGGGAGGGGGAGGAGGGGGTAAATGGGCAGGGAGGGGATAAGAAATGGGAGGTGAAAGAGGAGGGAGAGGGGTGGGGGATAGAAAGAGGGGTGGGGGGTAGAAAGAGGGGTGGGGGATAGAAAGAGGTGTAGAGGAGAGACAGAGACGGGGTTTAAATTCTTGAATAACCCCCACCTCCCCCCCCCCCCCCCCCACCCCCCTTCCATTCCATTTTATTGAGGCACTCAAACTCAATTATTTTCACAGACTAGTACTCAACTTGACACTTGTGACTTACTAAAATCAGACTCTCAGTTTTGTATGTCATCTTCGGAGCTCTATTACAAGGCACCTAAGGAAAACAAACAAAAGAGGAAAACAAATGTGAATCAATCTGTTAACGGAATCTGATGAAGTAAAGCGTTTATCACACTCTCAGCTATGCCGGTACCTCTCACGTTCTAGCGAAGGAAGGGTATTCCAATTCCAACATGGCGGTTGCTTGCGCCGCGAAGGCATGCTGCAGGCGCACTCTAGTTATATTTACGGCTTAGTGACACACATTGATTTCTGGCTTTGTGGAATGATCTGTAGTTACCTTCAGTCGAATTTGTCTTCCAGGAAGAGAATGTAAGTTGGCTCAAGGCAACTGCCGCATCGCAGGATTCAGTGTACCATGTTTGAGAGGATGGGTATGATAACTTTAGATGAGATTGGATAGATCTGTGCATAAGAAAGAGCATGTTTCAGTGGAACAATTACCAAGCAGCGTTAATACCATGGGTGCCGGAGGTAGGAAAACAGTCCTGAAGTGAGATAGCAGCTTTGAGTCCCTGCCAGTGGACCTGAGTGAATTGCCAGACTTGGCAGCACTGAAGCGGCAAGTCTGGCAGTTCACTCAGGCTGAGTGGTCGTAATAGTCCGGTCACTTTGTCAACAAGGGGACGGAGGTCGCTGTCTAAACATGGTAGCGCTAGGCCAGTGGGACCGCCGGGACCCACGTGCACTCAGAAGTTGTTCTGCGCGTGGGCGGCAGTATCAGACCGGGGCGCCCAAACGCTCCCCGGCTAAAGTTCATCCTGAAAGCGCCCACATTGTGCGGACAAACCAAGTCAAGGGCCACGTGGTCAGGAGAACCTCGTCCCTTCCGGTCACACTTTGCCTATCGGCCGGCCTCGAAGACCGAAATTGTGACGGTGTTTGTCAACAAAATTTATGGAGATTAGCAAACCAGTGCATTTCTGGAAAGATTATGGCATCAGGAATCTGAAAATCAATGTTTACATTTGCGCAGATGCCTGCATAGCCACTATTTTGGATTTTGAAAATGGCCGCCATAAAATAAGAATTTCCGAATACTCAGCTTGTAATTGACATAGAAACTTCATTCTAAATGCTAATCCTATGTTTCCAGGCCCAAGGAACCAAACGCATATGTCAAATTAGTGATTATGAACACCAAAAACCAAGAAAAGAAGAGGTTTGTGAAATTATGTTTGCATTTTCATGAAAAAATGCACACAAGTTGTTGCTAGTGACAACAGCATACGTATAGACGTATGTCCTATCTCAGTTTGACACATCATTACACATCATCATCACTCTCAGTGTCATATTCAACATTACCGTCTGCATCGTTTTCGCATTCTGTGCCGCACAAGCATAATTCTGTGCAAGGCAATTTATTCCTTCTGCATGAACATCTCTGTGTAGAACAGTTGGTTTTGCAGTGGCATTTGATCAACTCGATGATGGCTTATGGGGCAGGAGGAACCTTTGTGGTGACTGGCAGTATTTGGCCACTTTTGTCCTGATAGTGACCAAATTTCAGGGGGTCAAAAGGCTGTTGCTGCATAACATTGGATTGGCACCATACTCGGCTTTGTAACCGCACACGCTGTATGTGTTCCTCAAGTGCACCGAGTGTAGGAGGCAAGTTGTTGCTTCAGCTCGGTGTTTACAAAACAGATACCATCTTAGATCAGGGATACTTGCAACATGAATACCCTCGGGACAGAAGGTTGAGCACACAGATTTGGCCAATATGTCTTTCACCTCCTGTGTTAGGTCATCTTCCTCCGGTAGTTTCATCAGTGCTCTGACTAAGTGCATTTCAGCTTTCATATACTGCTGAAACCATTTTGTTTTGCCTATTCCTGAGAATTTTCCAACATTGTCTGCTCCAGTGAATGCGTGGAATACAGGTATAGCTTGCGCCTTTTCTTTGCCCAAAGCTCTCCAGATTGGCTCTATTTCGACTGTACCCGATACCATCAAAATAGATGTTTTTTTGCAGAGCTTGTCATAGTGTGCCACAGCCAGAACCAAGATGTCAGTATCAGGAGTGAAGAACACCAGCTGTGCATCAGGACACCGCTGTGATGCCTCCGCTGCCAGGCAGATCATCAATGTGTCAACCTCCTCGTGATTGTTGTCTTCAAAGTGCATGTTTCTGTTGCTTCTGGTGTGACCTGATGCTGATGTGATGACTAACCGAAGTGAGTTTTTGTTGTAATCAAGGGTTGCTTTGGCGAGATAGTCTGTCAAATCTGCTTTCGTTTTTTCATGCGATAGAAACCGTGCCAGTGGGATGTGTTTGATGTTTGTATCATCTGCAACCTGATACTGTATAGGAGCTTTTCCTCGTCATCGTCTCTCTCTAGTTTCCTCCTTTAGTGAGTCACGTTTGTATGTATCGAAGACCAGGATGACGTCACTGAACTCGGCTGTCAAGTTCACGAGCTTGTCATTGAAACACTGGTCTTGAAAGCATTCATGATATTCTGACTTATGGTCAATGCTGACCTGTCAACTGTCCTGCTCCTCATCTCCGTTTGCAGCTCCTCCTCAGATCCCACCAAAATCCACCATATAAGGCTGCACAGCTCGGTCGGGACATCCTGTCTTGTGCTGGATACTGTAATTGTGTGTTTCTTTCTCCTCAGCGAAATTGGCAATGCTGTTTCGTATGAGCTTAGCTGTCTTGTATATCATCGTTGTGTTGTCCATTTCACTTGTGGCATCTTGAATCAAGGAAGTGTAGACCATATTTTCTTCACAGTCTTCAGGACAGTAAAGAACAGATGGTTTTCTTCTGTCTTTATGCCTCACTGACTTCACACTTGGTAACTCTGCAAGAATTTTGTCCTTTAGCCACTGTCGTGTCAGTGTCAGAGTGTGCTTCTGTGCCTCATCACTACCACCAAGCATAGATATATAGGTTTTTTCCCTATGGCATCCATGGGTAGATGAGCCTCATTTTGGGTTTGATATTCAATGAGATTGATCAGCTCAATCAAATATTGTACTTGCATTAGTAGGTCTGTCTTTGTAGACTTGGCCCGGTTGCTGGCGTCATCCCTCAGGACATGGAACACATGTCGTGTCCAGCATGGTTTGTGGTATCTTACATCTATCGCATGGGCATCACTTGGTGAGAGTGCATTGCTTAGTCTTGTCATCAATACTGGATCTTGGGAGATTTCCACAGCTCGTCAAAGTGCTTTCCCCGCATTTTCAGTTCGTACGGTGACGCTGGTCATCATCTTTTTTGACATAAGAAGCAGTGATCCCTTGTCAACGGTTCTGTCGCAGATCTAGTGAAAGGTGTTGAGGTGTCTGGGGTGCTGATTGCTCCATTTCAGGTGTTATTTGATGCCCACGTTTTTTCACAGCATAGGTTCCTGTACGCAAATGATTTCAGCATTTCAGCATTTGCATTTTCAGCATTTGTATGCAAATGCTTTTCAGCATTTTTTCAGCAAAAAATGTCAATGTCTATGTCCCATGCGTGGGAAAACAGGCCTTAGGCCGTGGGAAAACGGTGCCGGGAAAACGGTGCCGGGAAAACGGTGCCGTAAACGGAAAAAAAAGAAAACAGGCCGTGGGAAAACAGGTGCCGTTCGTTCAATCCAACCACACTCGTCCTCGCCGCCTGCTTCACACAGCACCGACGTCTCTCCGGTTCACTTGGCACGGCCCTCAGCCGTCAGGAAGCTACGGGCCAAGCGCACCAGAGTCCACGAACCACGACCGCCCCTCCTCACGATCGTCGAAACCCAAAGCCAGGGATATAAAATGCCGACTCCAATGTCCCTGGCGCAAGAGGAGTAAATGTCCACGTCTGCTCGCCACCAAAGCCAAGACCTAATGGAGGTAAAGAATCCGACTGTTACTTTTCTATGTCCCTTGCGCAAGAGCGTATAAACTGCGTCTGCTTGTAATGACTGTACCCACGCAAGAGAGCAAAATGTCGGGAACACAGTCTTTTTGTTTTCAGAGCTCTTACATCACCCGACGATGTCCGCACGCAGTCCAATCAACGGCCACCACCACATCACTCTATCGCCATCCTGACCAATCGTTCTTCGTGGCATGGCATCATCGCCACTTGCCGGTCTTTGTGATGGCTCGGCTGGCAGAACCCGCGGTAGTTTTCAATGTCCTGCTTCCGGTTGTTTTATTTCGTGTTATTAATTATGGTGTCGATTGCCTGGCTTGGCTATGGTGTGTAGTGCGGTGTCATAAGGAACACAGGAAAATATTACAGAGGCAATTACATACAGGGGATTAATTACCCTTAATCCCGAACTAATTAACATAACCCCACTCCTCGTCATGGGGACAAAGATACACTCTTACATGACATCCGGTCTAAACGGATCTCTACTTGTGGTAATCAGGGGGTTCTTATCCTTCATCACGACATACGGAGCATGGTAATCTGTACACTTCTACCTGGACTAAGGTATTTCATTGCCTTCCCCCCCACCCCCCCCTCCAAACGTAACAATTACAACTCCGATGCCACATGAGTTTCCTGTCAATCAATATTTATTTGGTAAAGTCTTTGAGGCATCTTTGGATGTCAACATATTTTCCATCCTGTAAGCTGGCTCTTTCTTGCACTACATCGAGTAGTTTCTGGTATGATTCTGTTCTGGGATATTGAACAGGTGTTCCTTTGCTGGCAGTGGACTCCTGACAAAGAATGCACTGCTTCCAATCTGCTGTGTCCATGGACGACTTGACCGAGCTCAACTTTCTGGTTCCCGGGTCTTCACTCATGATGACTCAGGCACTGAAAAGAAAGAGAGCCACCATTAAATTAACCAACACCAAGATAATTGTGTACTCGTTGTGTTAACATAAATGTTTACAGTATAAAATTAAATATTGCAAAACTGCTGCTAAAATACTGCAAAATTATTGAAGCATCAGGATTTTAAAACACTGTTGCAACTGCGGCCAGAATAACTATGCTTGTGCAGCACAGAATGTGAAAACGATGCAGACTGTAATGTTGAATGTGACACTGAGAGTGATGATGATGATGATGGGTAATGATGCGTCAAACTGAGATAGGAAATACGTCTATACATATGCTGTTGTCACTACCAACACTTTGAGTGTGCATTTTTTCATGAAAATGCAAACATAATTTCACAAATTTCTTCTTTTCTTGGTTGTTGGTGTTCATAATCACCAACCTGACATAAGCTTTGGATTCCTTGGGCCTGGAAACATAGGATTAGCATTTATAATGAAGTTTATATGTCAATTACAAGCTGAGATATTCGGAAATTCTTATTTTATGGTGGCCATTTTGAAAATCCAAAATGGCGGCTATGCAGGCATCTGCGCAAATGTAAACATTGATTTTCATATTCCTGATGCCATAAGCTTCTAAAAAATGTACTGGTTTGCTAATCTCCATAAAATTTGAACAAAAATAAATAGTGAGCCTGACTATCATCAAATTTTGACCCTGTTCATCAAGGACCCTGGGCTTGTTACCTTGGTGATACCTACTTTGTGACCAAAAACATTTGTGCTTTGTGACTCCAGTATGTTTATGCGTCCGGCACCTTCGGCATTATGTTTTCGTTTTCTCCGTCTGATTGTGCGTCACAGATTTTCGTTACTGCGATAACTTGTGAACCGCTGAAGATTTTTTTTTTTACCAAACTTGGTACAAGTATGAACTGCGATACAAAGATGAACTGATTAAATTTTGGATTCAACAGGTCAAAGGTCATGTGCCCTTTAAAGATAATTTTGCAGATCATTACTCGATTTAGAAGCATGTGATGTTTTCTTTCTTTTTTTATACATACTCTAGCCTCGTGGAAGAGCTCGGACACCGCACAGATCAGGACACAACATAACAAAAGGAACAGCAGGAGAAAGAGGAAACGCCAACAGCAGGGCGGAGGGAGAAGATAGATGGAGATGGACAAACAAGGGATGCGGGCAATGATGAGGGTTAGAGGAGAACGCAGAGTAGACAAGATAGATGCAGAAGCAAAATTTTGAGCGGGGCGGGGGTGATTCAACAGGTGTAGAAAAGATCATGGCTTTGGATCTTCTACTTGTCTCTTTTCTCTCGCTCTCTCTCTCTCTCTCCCTCTCTCCCTCTCTTCCTCTCTCTCTCTCTCTCTCTCTCTCTCTCTCACTCTCCCTCTCTCCCTCTCGCACACTTTCTCTCTCTCGCACACTTTCTCTCTCTCGCTCTTTCCCTCTCTCCCTCTCTCTCTCTCTCTCTCTCTCTCTCTCTCTCTCTCTCTCTCTCTCTCTCTCTCTCTCCCTACCTCTCTCTCTCCCTCTCTCCCTTTCTCTCTCTCTCCCTACCTCTCTCTCTCCCTACCTCTCTCTCCCTTTCTCTCTCTCTCCCTCTCTCTCTCTCCCTCTCTCACACTCTCCTTCATGTCACCTTTAATTTTTAATGCGACCTTTAATTGAGATCAAATGTAACAGTGAGTTGACATGTAATGTGGCCGCAGACATATACATTGATGCATTTGCGTGAAATTATTTTTTCTGTTTTTTAATTTTGAAGCGATGCTATAAACGATCATAGACGATTCCTTAAAAGAGCAAAACATGGTGACAAATATAGATTAAAAATGTACTTTGGAAAATGCTGTTTAATTGTTAAGTGTGAGATACATTTTAAACTCTGCTGTTATTTTGCTTCACCTTCCCCCATGCAGTAGTGATGTGATGAGCCACCCTGTGGTGTGCTTCCAGAGAATTGAAAAGGTTGGACATGTTGTGGATCTACTAAGTGATGCAACTTGTAATCACAACGGCTTCCCTGTGGTCGACGAGCAAGTTGAGGTTCGTAACTGCTCCCTTCATCGTGTAGATCAGATATGTAGGAATATTAACAGGGTGTACTTCGCTTTTTTGCCTATGTCATCAATGTGTGTGCCGTCCCTCGGATGGACATTCAACTTGGCGTTCCATCTACCGACATTAGTTGCTGGACATTAAAGATCCCACCGTGTCCTTCACAAAGAGTAAGCGAGCTATCGCCGGCACCATGGACAAATTACAAATTCCTACCCCAACCTATAGAGGGTATGGCATCAGAGGCACAGCCATGCCCTCAGCCAATGATGCCTCGAAGCCTTCTGCTGCATATGAAAGAAGAAGAGGACATGCAGAGGTGCTCCAAACCGTAATAAGTTATGCTGAATCTTAACCCTCTAAGCTAAGTTTTTCGACATCCGCTGACGTACTGCTCCCCTTTCACATGCCATTTTGTCATTTGTGCTGCAGAACATTCATGTATTCTTGTACACCTGTTCAACCTTTATTTGTTGACCAAGTGTGAGACCTTCACCCTTTGTTGTTCTCCGTTTTTCCCTGAGTCTTGATATCTGTATTGAACAAAAAAGGGTTTCTCATGAATGCTTCCCTAAAGCCGCTGTCACACCTTGACGCTTTAGCCAGCGTATGCCGACGTATGAAAGATTTGGCTACGTTAAGAGCACGCTGAAGCACGCTGGCATACGTCGTAGTACGCCGAGCTCGTCGACAAATTTCGTGCATGCACAAAATTTGTCGACGTATGCCAGCGTATGATTCACACCAGCACTCAATTTTGATACGTCGGCATACGCTGGCTAAATCGTCAAGGTGTGACGGGGCTTTAGATCTTAGCGTTGAGCCTGTTGATCACATAACAATTTGAGGTTTATTTTGTTCTTGACCCTTCTCAGGGAAGATCTGATCACTTCGGAAAGCTACGTGGGATCATCCTGCGCTCTCAGATCATTGTGCTGCTTAAGCACAAGGTGGGGGTGAACTTGTGGACTCACTTAATTTTCTTTTGCCTGCATTTCAATGTGGCCGGTGCACTGGATACATGAAAAAAGAAATTCACAAAACCAACTGTCGTTTACAGCATTTGACTTCATGTTTTTACTCCCCTGTTGACACATATACCCATCTCCATGAAAGGCATTCGTAGAGCGAGGCAAGTATGGGATGCCGGGGTATCGTCTGACGCTCAAAGACTTCCGCGATGCGTACCCTCGCTTCCCACCCATCCAGTCAATACACGTCTCACAGGAGGAGAGAGAATGCACCATGGACCTTACTCCTTTTATGAACCCTGCTCCATATTCCATTCCGCAGGTACCATGAAGTTGCTGAGGTGACTCATTATCGAGCCGATTAAAATGATCGTAATGAAGCAAATGTGTATGGCTGTACATGATGAAAAACCTTATTGTAATGGTGCTAAAGCCACAGTGATAATGACAGCAGTGATAACTAGATTGGCAGTGACAATAACACTCAATAGAGCGCATACCTCCACCAGGCTGAACAGTTTAAGTTTACTATCCCACTGATAGACCGGATCTGCATCCAGACTTCAACCAATATCTAATAAGCTTCTTCTTGTCACCTAACCAACTCCTCCACCAAGTTTTGTCCTCATCCGTCCACGACTTTTTGAAATAACATGCTACAGTGCCTTCAGAAAGTATTCACATCCCTTGACTTTTTCACATTTTGTTGTATAACAGCGTGAATTAAAAATGGATTAAATTCGATTTTTTTTGTCACTGATCGACACAAAGTACACCATAATGACAAAGTGAAAACATGTCTTTAATTTTTTATTTTTTTTTACAAATGTATTGAAAAAGGAAATATAGAAATATCTATCTAATTTACATAAGTATTCAACCCGTGTCAATACTTTGTAGAAGCGCCTTTGGCAGTGATTACAGCTTCAAATCTTCTTGGGTATGTCTGTATCAGCTTTGCACATCTGGATTCGGGCAGTTTCTCCCATTGTTCCTTGCAGATTTGGTCAAGCTCTGTCAAGTTGGATGGGGAGCATCTGTGAACAGCAATCTTAAAGTCTTTTCAGAGCAGAAATTCCCAATGCGATTCAAGTTTGAGCTTTGGCTGGGCCACTCAAAGACTTTCATGTCCTCTCCAAGAAGTTCTGTCACTCAAGCTTTTGGGTCTCACTATTTGCCATGATCTTTCCTGGGAAAACCACATTTCAAATCTGGCCTCCAAAGCCAGTCGCCGACTGGGCATCCTCCGTCGTGCAAAGTCCTTCCTTGGCACACCTGAGCTCCTCACCACATACAAGGCTTTCATCCGCAGCTCTATGGAATTCTGCTCTCCCCTCTGGTCTGGTGCTCCTGCCTCACACCTAGCCCATCTTCACGCCGTTGAAACCAAAGCGTTCAGAATCATTGGAATCTCCCGCGATGAAGCTAACTCCAAGGGCCTTTCACTCACTCACCGCAGGCAGGTTGGTGGTCTTTCCGTCTTCTACCGACTCCTCTCTGGCCTTGCCCCCCCAGCCCTCTCTGGGCTCTGTCCCCCAAATATTCCTACAGGTCGCACAAGATCTGCCTGCAACCCTCTTATGGTTAAACTGCCAAAATCAAGACTTTCTGCTCACCTTCACTCCTTCATTCCTCTTTTCTCCCGCCTCTGGAACAAACTCCCTCACTCTCTTCAATCCCACTCCACCCTCCAGGTCTTTAAAACAGCTGTTCACCACCATCTCTTATCCTCCCCCATCCAAAACCTTGATCTTTTCTACCCCCGCTAATTTCGGTCCCCTTGTGTTTTATACCTCTCCCCTCCCCCCCCCCCCCCTTCCCCTTCCCACGCCTCCTGCCCCCAAGCCCTCTCCCTCCCACACTTCTCCCTGCTCTCAAATGTTGTGGTTGTGTGCTTCCCCTTCTCTCCCCATCTTGTCTTCCGCTCCCTCTTTTTGTATATTTTGTTTGTCTGGTTGATTTGTTTGTGAAATAAATGTTAGCTCTTTCACGAGCCTCGATTCAGCATACAAAAAAAAAATTAAAAAAATGTTCTTGTTCTGAAGCCATTCCAGTGTTGCTTTGGCTGTATGCTTGGGATGATTGTCCTGTTGGAATGTAAATCTTCGCCAGGCTAAAGTCTTTTGCACTCTGAAGCAGGTTCTCCTTAAGGATTTGCCTGTATTTGGCTCCATTCATTGTTCTCTCTATCATTACAAGTCTCCCAGTCCCTGCCGCTGAAAATCATCCCCATAGCATGATGCAGCCACAACCTTGCTTCATGTTAGGGATGGTGTTGGATGGATTATGAGCTGTGCTTGGTTTCCGTCAGACGTAGCGCTTACATTCCGGAAAAAAGAGCTCGATTTTTGTCTCATCAGACGACAGAATATTTTGAATCATTCTCTCAGTCTTTCCCATACCTATTTGCAAGCTCCAGGCGTACTTTAATGTGCCTTTTTCTCAGGAGTGGTTTCCGTCTGGCCACTCTTCCATAAGGCCTAGATTTGTGAAGAGCTGCAGAGACTGTTATCCTTCCGGCAGGTTCTCTCATCTCAGCCAAGGAACTCTGTAGTTCTGTCAGAGTGGTCATTGGGTTCTTTGTCACCTCCCTGACCAAGGTCCTTCTTGCTGGGTTGCTCATTTTGGTCGTATGCCCAGATCTAGGAAGAGTCTGGGTAGATCTATATTCGTTCCATTTCCTAATAATGGAGCTCACTGTGCTCTTCGGAATTTTCAATACTCTAGAAATTGTTTTATACCCTTCCCCGGATCTTTACCTCCTCACAATTCTATCTCGGAGTTCTACAGACAGTTCCTAGGACTTCATGGTACAGTTTCTGCTCTGACATTCAATGTTAACTGTGGGGCATTGTATAGAAAGGTGTGTTTCTTTCTAAATAATGCACATTTGATGGAATTGGCCACAGGTGGACTCCAATCAAGTTGTAGAGACATCTGAATGATGAAACGAAATTGGTTGCACCTGAGCTCAATTTGAAGTTTCACAGCATAGGTGTTGAATACTTATTGACTCGAGACATTTCAGCTTTTCATTTTTAATTTATTTGTAAAAAAATTCTAAAAAAAATAAAAAAATCCACTTTGACATTATGGGGTATCAGTGATATTTAAAAATCTCTTTATCCATATAAATTCAGGCTATAACACAACAAAATGTGAAAAATGTCAAGCAGTGTGAATACTTTCTAAAGGCACTGTATATATGGTTTAGGCCCCTCTTAATGGTGAAGAATCACTTTAAAATTTCGAAACATTCTCCTATCTTGATCCAGATGCGGATCTTCGCCAAAATGTAATATATTCATCCTTGTCACACACCCAACCTATCCACCGAATTTCCTCTGAATCCATCCACAATTTTTGGAGATCTGCTCACAGACAAACAGACAAACTGGTGAAAACATAACCTCCGTCCACATTCGGTGGCGGAGATAATAATTATGGTTAATTGATATGTTCAGTATCATCATGATAATTGATTTGTAATATGACATTGTTCTTGTCCTGTACAGGATGCGTCACTAAACCGTATATTCAGACTATTCCGTGCATTGGGTCTCCGTCACCTGGTTGTGTGCAACAGTGAAAACCACGTGGGTTTGCCTGCCTGCAGTTGTTGCTTCCTGAGCTTGGTGTTGCTTCCCCCTGCAGGCCTTTACCTTCATGCCTCTGACTCCCCACAAAGACCATCGTTGGCGTTGCTCCCGCTCCCCCTTCTGGCCATTTAAAAAAAATCTCGATTTCCTTTGCTCTTTTACTGCTAACATATTTATTCCTTCCCCTCTTTGCAATCTTCCTTTCTTCTCTGCTCTACCCAATACTATTCCTGCATTACCTCTGCCGTATTTTCAATTTCTGTAACCTGTTTATTTTTCCAGGTGGTTGGTCTCGTGACGAGAAAGGACCTGGCACGGTATCGCTGGAGTGAGCATGGTCTTGAAGAGTTGCTGCTGGCACAGGCCTGATGCATCGCGAACACTGGGAAGAACTTTGACGGCAACCACCAGCAATCGACAAAGACCATAAGGTCATTCTTGTCGAAACCCAAGGCACGAGACCCGGCCAATCGAACTTTGTAATTTATCAGTCCCACTATTCTGAGGGCTTGACCTTCAAAGTTTCACCCCCACCATATGACCTCCTGATGTTCCAGCTTCTAATGTTGCAAGGCCCAATTTCTATGATGTCCTGGCTTTTATAAACTAAACTTGATGTTTACTGACTTGTGATACAATGATCTTTTTTCTTCCCACCAACTTCAAACTGCATTGTTTTTGTAATGACATTTACGCGGAATCGTCATCAGTTTTTCTTTCTTTTACCCGATACGTTTTACCATCAAAATCATCACGAAAAGCCTTCTGGATGACCAGTCGTCACCTTGCGTCAT
This sequence comes from Myxine glutinosa, assembly GCF_964187855.1. Taxonomy (NCBI): domain Eukaryota; kingdom Metazoa; phylum Chordata; class Myxini; order Myxiniformes; family Myxinidae; genus Myxine; species Myxine glutinosa. The sequence goes on along the minus strand of NC_136270.1, from coordinate 23,371,191 downwards.
TTTACCATGTACTGATTTTATGATGCGGTGATCAGAGTTGTGTACACCGTAACTGATGTAACTATGGTTTTGGCATCGGCAAACTAGACCTTTTGTTCAGCATACTCATCCCGGAGTGTTGTGGTGAAATCCCCGTTCCTTATTTTGGCTTTTCTGGACACCTTCATAAAAAGTTTTGTTTTTCCAGCCATCCTCCAGGTTTACCTCATGGTTTCAAAAGATAATGTGGCTGAGTCAGCCCTTAGGTTAATATAAGTAGGAAACTTGGCTTTTGAATGTTCATGCCTTTTTTGGCTTGGATAATTTGCTGGAAGAGTGTTCCATGATGCTGAAATCTCAATGTTGTAACTGTTATAATTCTATACATCAACACCTCCAAAAATAATCATCAAAGCATTTCTCATCATGATGCTGATCATGAACATTTACGACTGCTGGGTTTATTTCTTAATCTTCAGCAGATGAAACTGGCATTAGAAGGACTCGTACGCCGCCGTCTGCCGATTGCTCTTGTGGTGCATTGCCGGGTCTCATTCCGAGGAATAACATTCTCTTTTCGTGAAGGCAGACACTCTGCACCAATCCTCGTGGTACCTGGGGTGCTCTTTTGGACTGCTGGTTCCAAGCTGTTGGTTTCTAATAAACCAGTGAGAGATGCCCCTGTCAGCTTGAAATTGTAAATCATTCCTCCCTGTGCTGCAGCTTTTGGCTGTGAGCTCTCTTTTTCATTTTTCTGATTACAGTTGTTTGGGAAATGCCAATGTTTTATTACCGAGTGCCTCTGACATTTATCTCCTGCTGTTTTGAAAGTTCCATCACGAGACTTGATGCATTCAAATTGCCATTACTGCATATTAACTTTGGACTATTATAAATGACTTGAGTTGCACGAAGAAATAAAGTGTGAAAATTTAAAAGCAAATTGTATGTCTAGGTGCAACTTAGGGGTCGGGTCATTGACCTATTTGGTGTTCCCTTCTGAACACGTAGCTGATGATGCTGAGCGCCCAGGGACAAATCCCATATACTGTTGACCTGCCCATAGTCTACAGGTCAGGTCAGGTATGGGAGCATGCGCTGGAGCAGAGCAGTGTGTCGCCGCATCCACTTTCTGACGGTACTCCAGGGGCCTCCGTCTGACCATCCCCCAGGCTGATGCCTGGTCCTTCCCTATCTCCTTGAGATACCGATCAACCTGCTGCAACCACGAGGCATACGGTCTGTCCGTTGGCCTCCTCCACTCACAAGGCTCCCTTGCTGAGAGTATCTGGTGAGCTGGGTCAGTGTCTGGAAAACGAGCCACATGTCCATACTGCCGCAGTTAATGCTCACGGACCATACAGGTAACAAATCTTATCTGAGTCTCTCTCAGAAACCGCTCGTTGGACACAAAGTGATAGCCAATGATTCTCCGAAGAGACTTGGTTCCGAAGGAGTTAAGTCTCATTCTCTGGCCCTTGGTAAGGGTCCAAATCTCGCATCGGTAGAGCAAGACTGGAAGCACCAAGGACTTAAAGACTCTGACTTTCGTCGTCCTGCATAGATACCGACAGTGTCACACCCCATGATCCAGTGAATCCATGACTCCCCAGATCCAACCCAGACATCTATCAACCTCTAGCTCACAACATGCGGAGACATGAATAACACTGCCAAGGTAAGTGAATCTCTTTGTGACCTCAACATCTTCGCCACAAACAGGCACAGACAAGACAGCAGCATCCAAGATGTCATTGAAAGCGTGGATCTTGGTTTTGACCCAGAAAATCCGTAATCCCAGCGGCTCCGCCTCCTCATTCAGTGCCTGGAGGGCCCCCCGTAATAATATTCTGCGTCTCTGCAAAGATGACTGCATCATCTGCGAAATCAAGGTCAGAGATCTTGACACTCCCAAACGATGCACCACAGCCTGTCCTCTCTGACATCCTCCCCAGAATCTAGTCCATACAAGTGCTGAAGAGTGTGGGAGCCAGTACACACCCCTGCCAAACTCCAGTAACAACTGGAAATAAGTCAGAGATGGAGCCACCACACCTCACAGCACTCTCAGTACCAGAGTATAGTTCAGATATCAGATTGATCAGCGTTGGTGGCACCCCACGAAGACCAAGAATCCTCCAGAGGGCATCCCGATTCACCAAATCGAACGCTTTGCAGAGATCAACATAGGCTGCAAGCAGCCTCTGGCGAAACTCTCGCTTGCGTTCGGTGAGGACCCGAAGCGCAAGGATACGGTCAATCGTTGACCTCTTTGGTGTAAAGCCTGACTGCTCTGGTCACTGGGGCTCGAGCAGATGGCGGCGAACCCTCTCAAGAATGATACAAGCAAAGACCTTGCCTGGCACCGAGAGTAGCGTCACCGCTCGGTAGTTGTTGCAGTCCTGGTGATCACCCTTCCCTTTCCAGAGGGGACCAACAAGGCAAGGCCCCTCTTCCAGTCAGTTGGGATGATGCCTGTGCTCAAAACAGAGCACAGAACTGCATGCAACGACTCAAGTACAGCATTTCCACCAGCCTTGAGAAGCTCAGCATGTTTGCCACAAATCCCAGGAGCTTTTCCCCCTTTCACCCAGTTCACCGCTGCCTGTATTTCCACAAGTGAAGGCAGTTCACAGTTAATTGGGGGGGTCAGCATTTGGGATAGCAACACCCCTGATATCCAACTCAACAGCCTGTGGGTCAGCCTGGTACAACAGCTCAAAGTTACCAGCCCAGTGGGCCTTCACTTCAGACTCCTCTGTCAAGGGGGCACCACCCCCTGCTCTAACCGCAGTACACCTAGGGACAGGCTTAAAGGAACGCAATGCACGGACTCCTCTGTAAGCAGGACGAGAGTCGCATGACCACAAGTGATGCTTAACCCTTTCACAGATTCCTCGCACATAGGCCTCCTTGTCCACCCTCAGTGAACGTTCAGTTTTGCGCCTCAGCTCCTGGAACAGTTCAGCTCTGCCATCAAGCCTGCACCTGCAACTCTGGTCGATGGTATCGAGCATCCCCTGAGAGACAAAGTTCTTCTTCACCTGACGGTGGGTTCCAAGACAGCCACCGGCAACATCAATGATGGTGGTCTTGAAGGCACTCCGCAACTCCTCAGGATCCCCCGAAGCATTCAGCCCCCCCCCCCCAATACCCCACTCAACCTACTCGCAAATTCCTCAGCTACACTCTCCTCCTTAAGCTTGCCCACATCCAGCCTAGGCTGGGATGGTAGCATTCTCTTGGATTTGAGCTGCATCTTCAGAGTTGATACAACAAGCCTGTAGTCAGTGTTGAGGAACTGAGCACTCCAGTTGACCTTGCAGTTCTGGAGCATCTGCCACCAGGGGCAGGGAGGGGATGGGGGAGGGAGGGAGTGCAAGGGGGAGGTGAGGGGAGAGGGAGGGGAAAGATATACTACATATACATCTTTTGGGGGTGGGGGATGGCTTTGACAGGCCCCTCCGTTTTGGGGGAATGGTGAGGGGAGAGAAGGAAGAAAGAAAGAATTACCCGTGCGAAGAGTATTTTAACCTCAATGTTGCCCAGGTAAAAAAGGAAATTGTAAAACCCTCTGACACCAACACCAGGTGGCGCTGCACGGTACACATTTACATAGAGAATTTATGCCCCTCTCCCGGCCCCCCACACCCCTGCATGAGGCCGCGGCCACATAGCCGATGTTACCCCCAAACAAAGTTGTATTTGTATTTGTACCCTGCGTAAAGTATATAAGTGTTTATAGCTGGAGTACCCGGCGTTGCTCAAGCGAAAACGAAACATTAACATATTTGAAATGAGGGAAAATATAATGGAAAAGCAATTACATTCAAATCGGAATCGATTCCAAATGTCAAATCATCATTTTTACCTTTTCGTTGAATATCTGCTGCTGAATGTGCTGTTGATCACGTTTCTGAGTTAGGTTTGTTGACATTCAGGAAGACGAAGAAGATATACCACCAACTTTGACTGCTTCTGGAGTTTTTTGATTGAATCTGAATTGTTTGATTATTGGTGTTCAAATGTCTGGTTATTGTTTTCCATTTATTTATGTGTACTTGTATATAACTGTACTTGCATATAACTGTACTTGCATATAACTTTCATCAATGAAAATTTTAGGCACTAAACATCAATTTATTTTATTTCATCCCCAAAAAAGCTATCTTTTTTTTGGTCAAATATTTCAATTTTTTGCTATAAAACACTCCCCGGCACTGACTGACAACCCCCTGGAAGTTTGACGAAGATCCGTCTCTAAGAAAAATAGCGACGCATACACACACACACACACACACACACACACACACACACACACACACACACACACACACACACACACACCTCTCTTATAGTATGTATGTATACTCGTGTGTATGTATATGTATATGTATATATATACATACAGACTTGGCATTTAATATGGAATTTTTTTTTTTTCTTGACTTGGGTTTATTTTCTGAACTCAGTATATCAATCTGGTGAGTTTCTTTTACCCTTCGGTGATGTCTTTGTTGAAAGAACCATGTCACTGATTGTCTTTCGCAGCAAGAAGTCAATAACAGGATTATATCACAGGTGGCGTGACAAAATGTAACGACAGGTACATTTGACGATTGGCTTCACAATCGGGTATATAAGGGTTGTTGCGTTCTGTATTAGTGGAAAACAACGGCTGCACGTCTACAAAAGTTATGCCGCTTCCTCTGGAGATGGTCCGTCAACTTGACAATGCTGTTTGGCATGGAGTGGTGGCTTTACGAAATTCTGGCATGAAACAGCGTGCTATTGCTCGGCAGTATGCCATCACTCAAGGTCAGGTGTCAAAGATCCTGAAACGAAATGCTCATAGGGGTGTCCCTACTCCAATACCGAGGCCAAGACGTCCACTCAGAACCACAAGGAGAGATGATCGCCAGCTGCACCGGTCAGTCTGCAATGGCCGTACCAAGTCAGCTAATCGGCTTAGGGCTGAGTGGCAGCAACTGACAAATGTGCCTGTATCCAGAAGGCTAGTCAACCAACGACTGGTTCAAGCAGGCTATCGTTCCAGGCGTCCCCTGAGAAAGCCACGCCTTACCAGACAACACAGCCAGCACCGATTGCAGTGGGCCAGAGAGCACCATCAATGGCAGCCAGGACACTGGAATCACGTGACCTTCAGTGACGAGTCTAGATTTCTGGTCTATCGTCAAGATGGCCACGTCCGAGTGCGCAGACAAGTGCATGAAGCCCACAACAAAGATTGTATAGTGCCAAGAGTCCAACCTGGAGGTGGTGGGGTGACCGTTTGGGCTGCTTTTCATGCAGGGGGCAAAACTGACCTGGTTGTTCTGAATGGAAACCTGAACCAGTTCAAGTATAGGGTCATTCTGGAAGAAACATGGCTTCCATTTGCTCGTGCAGCCTTTTGAGGAAACTTTGTCTTCCAAGATGACAATGCACGGCCTCATCGTGCTCGCATGATCCAACACTTTCTTGCTGACCGTGGTGTAGAGCATATGGAGTGGCCTGCCATGTCCCCAGATATGAATCCGATAGAGAACTTGTGGGCAGAATTAACGCGTCAAATCGACAACTTGGACCAGCAGCCTACCTCTGTGCGTGAATTGCAGCAGACTATTGTCACTGCATGGCAAGCGATTCCTGTCCAAACCTTGGCAAATCTCGTGAACAGCATGCCTCAACGTTTACGTGCTCTCCTGAATGCTCGTGGGGGTTACACGAAGTATTGAACTGTAATTTTACTGTCCGTAATCCCAGTCATAATTTAGCTTTTGTTTTTGTTGAAAAATTTTTTGGCTAATGTGCAAAATAAAGAGATACTTCTGGAAAACGTACAGAAGTTTAACACAGTACTGTCCGTGAATTGAGTTCGATATCAGTTTACATCACTTTCAAGGATCAATTTATTTGCTTCGAAATGTCAAATGTGGTTTTTGTTTCTTTTAAAGGTCACATTAACAAAATCTAGAATAATTTCAACATAATTCCAATGAACTTTTGGTTCTACGTCATCTTGAAAAGTAAGTTCACCCCCACAAAAAAAATATTCCATATTAAATGCCAAGTCTGTATATATATATATATACACACTACATGACCAAAAGTATGTGGACACCCCAACATCAAACGTCTCATTCCAAAATAATGGGCATTAATATGGAGTCGATCCGGCCTTTGCTGCTACAACAGCCTCCACTCTTCTGGGAAGTCTTTCCACTGGATGTTGGAACATTGCTGCGGGGATTTGCTTCAATTCAGCCACAAGAGCATTTGTGAGGTCGGGCACTGATGTTGGGCGATGAGGCCTGGCTTGCAGTCAGCGTTCCAATTCATCCCAAAGGTGTTCGATGGGGTTGAGGTCAGGGGTCTGTGCAGGCCAGTCAAGTTCTTCCACACCGACCTCGACAAACCATTTTTGTATGGAGCTCGCTTAGTGCATGGGGCCATTGTCATGCTGAAACAGGAAAGGGCCTTCCCAAAACTGTTGCCACAAAGTTGGAAGCACACAATCGTCTAGAATGTCATTGTGTGCTGTAGCGTTAAGATTTCCCTTCACGGGAAATAACCGGCCTAGCCCGAACCATGAAAAACGGCCAGACCATTATTCCTTCTCCACCAAACTTTACATTTGGCACTATGCATTCGGGCAGGTCACCTTCTCCTGGCATCCACCAAACCCAGACCTGTCCGTCGGACTGCCAGACGGTGAAGCATGATTCATCACTCCAGAGAACGCGTTTCCACCACTGAGTCCAATGGTGATGAGTTTTATACCACTCCAGCCGACGCTTGGCATTGTGCATGGTTATCTTAGGCTTTTGTGTGGCTGCTCGGCCATGGAAACCCATTTCATGAAGCTCCCGACGAACAGTTGTTGTGCTGACGTTGCTTCCACAGGCAGTTTGGAACTCGGTAGTGAGTGTTGCAACCGAGAACAGACGATTTTTAAGCGCTTCAGCACTTGGCGGTCCTGTTCTGTGAGCTTGTGTGGCCTACCACTTTGCGGCTGAGCTGTTGTTGCTCCTAGACGTTTCCACTTCACAATAACAGCACTTACAGTTGACCGGGGCAGCTCTAGCAGGGTAGAAATTCGACAAACTGACTTGTTGGAAGGTGGCATCCTATGACGGTGCCATGTTGAAAGTCACTGCGCTCTTCAGTTCGGCCCATTCTACTGCCAATGTTTGTCTATGGAGATTGTGTGGCTGTGTGCTTGATTATATACACCTGTCAGCAATAGTTGTGGTTGAAACAGCCGAATCCCCCAATTAGAAGGGGTGTCTGCATACCTTTGGTCATGTAGTATATATATATATATATATATATATATATATATATATATATATATATATATATATATATATATATATATATATATATATATATATATATATATATATATATATATGCATATATATATATATATGCATATATATATATATGCATATATATATATATATGCATATATATATATATGCATATATATATATATATGCATATATATATATATATGCATATATATATATATATATATGCATATATATATATATATATATATATATGCATATATATATATATGCATATATATATATATATGCATATATATATATATATGCATATATATATATATATATATATGCATATATATATATATATATATGCATATATATATATATATATGCATATATATATATATATGCATATATATATATATGCATATATATATATATATATGCATATATATATATATATATGCATATATATATATATATGCATATATATATATATACAGTATATGCATATATATATATATATATATATGCATATATATATATATATTATATTATATATATATATATATATATATATATATATATATATATATATATATATATATATATATATATATATATATATATATATATTGCATACTAAGATGTTGGGTCTGCTGTACTCTAGATAAGCCCACACCTGTATTCAAACTCTCCATCCTGTTTATTATGAGCAATAATGCATTGGTGTGATTCAAAACTAGCACGCAGTTGTGCTTTGTGTCGAGATAGTGGCACGCTGGCACGGTGTTAAGAATTTGTCATCATTATCCCGAGTTACTGCTATTTATAAGAAATTTTCCGGGTGAGATAATTTGGTTTGAAATGCAATTCGTGGAATAATCTTTTGGTGTACTACAATTACATTTACCACAACCCAAGTACTAACTCATCCGCAAATGCTTGTACATGACATTTGACAAAAGTGACGCATGTTGGTGAACTCCCATTTAAATTGCAGCACTTTATCATATACCTGAATGTTGTTTTATTTCTTGCCAAGCCGAATATGAATTCAACTTTTATCATGATGCATTATTGCGGATGCGGAAGTATGCATAACAAATTTGAAAAAGTTCCAGAGGAGTTTGTTTCACCTGTCTTTGTTTGATTCACAATCTTGTGCACCTCTAATTTGTAATTAAAATACTTTAAGACCAACCTCGGCCCGCACGGGCCTGGTTATCTTCAACGAAAATCGTCACCAAACACCGGAACCAATGAGATTCGAGCATTTGAAAAAATATTTCAAAAACCAAATCACTCAATGGAGGCCGCCATCTTCCGGATGCGGAAGTATGCATAACAAAATTGCGAAAAAGTTCAATAGGAGTTTGTTTCACCCGTCTTTGTTTGATTCACAATCTTATGCACCTCTAATTTGTAATTAAAATACTTTAAGACCAACGTCGTTATCTTCAACGAAAATCGTCACCAAACACCGGAACCAATGAGATTCGAGCATTTGAAAAAATACTTCAAAAAAGCTTATTACGCGTTTCGGAGGCTGAAAACGGCGTCAAATGTTCTAAAATTGACGAAAAATTGTTTTTTAGAAATCTCGTGGCCATAGGGGATAGTTTTTCATGGCCGGAAATATCCAAAGTTGAGACGGAATTCACCGAATTAATCAAGAAGTAAATTTTATCAATTTTAATCTCATCCAGAATGCAAATGGTGTCATTTTAGGTCTGAATTTGCGAAATTTTGTGAGCTGACCAATCAGCGATCAGCTTAGGTCAGCCAATCAGCGCCATCGACACGGTTTGATTAACGACAGTCACACATTGCCGTTGAAACGGCGCTATCGTCTGATCTGTCGGCACTGATCTTACTGCAAGCTAACTTCTTCTGGTGGAGGAAGCCGCAGTGCCCGGAGAGAACCAGTTCGGACAGCGACTGAAGTTAAAAGACTACACACATTCTGTGAAAACGTAAATTAATCCCAGTTAAAATTTCTTAAATAGGCCCTAAGCTAGCACGTCGTTATCGTATTGTTACTTCCTTAAGCTTCTTGTGACATTTATTGTATGTAGGTATTGGGGAGGACTGTCTGCTCTTCTCTTTTACCAAGTCTTACCAGGTACGGTACCTACTACACCTACCTACTACCAACTACCTAACCCACTGATGCCATCGTGATGGGTAAAATAGTGGCAAGAGGCTTTCGCTTCGCCGGCTCATTGCGGCTTTGCAGTCGGGTACTAGTATATATATATATATATATATATTGTTATGTTTGAGAGGGGGTCGGCAATGCATTACCTTAGGGCCAGGTAGGATTGTATAAGGTAGTGTGCTCCGAATGTCGTGAAGAAGAAACCTCCATGTACCTAAGTAGGGAATCCGTTAGACTGGATGTCGCGTAAGTGTATGGTTGTCTCCATGAGAGGGGTGGGGCTATGTTAATTAGGTAGGGGTTAAAGGTAACTCCCCTGTATGTAAATGCCTCTGATTTTTCCTTAGTTCCTTATGACACTGCACTACACACACTACCATCCAAGCGATCGACACCATAATTAATAACACCATATAAAATTAACCGGAACCAGGACATTCAAATACCGATGGCGCCGCCAGCCGCCACATCACACCACCAAGCGGGAGGGGCCACAGGGCCCCGCCCTGATGGGTGGTGATTGGTCCGGTATTGTTGAGCAATGAGATGGACTTGTGGTAAATGTAAATGGGATGTGGTAAATGTAATTGTAGTACACCGTGATGGACCATATATATATATATATATGTATATTATGTTTGCAATGCCATTCTGTGTCTGAGGCTGTCTGTTTGCCTTTGTTCCTTATGCGTGGCCACATCTTCTAAGTTGCAAACTCCAAACTCGGGGTACAAATACAACTTAGTGCGGGGGGAAGGGGGGGGTGAGTTAACAAACGCCATGTGTCGGCCGCCTCGCGCGGGTGTGTGGGCATAAATTCGTTATGAAAATGTATACCATGTATCGCCACCTGGTGGTGTTGGCAGTGGGTATTACAATTTTCTTTACCTGGGCGACGCTGAGTTTAAAGCACTCTTTGCACGGGTAAATTTGTTCTTCTTCCCTTCCCTCCCGCCCCACCCCCCCCCCCCCCCCCCCAAATGGAAGGGCCTGACAAAACCCCCCCACCCCCCCAAAGATGTACATGTAGTATATTTCTCCTCCTTCCCACTCCTCTTACCCTTTCTCTCCCCCTTCTAACAGAAAGAGACGTGACGACTCATTGGTCCGTCAGCGAAGCGACAGCCGACAGGTAGGCTCTTCTCGTTGTAAAGAAAACAGAAAGCAGCATATTGGGTCCACTGGAGGACAAAGGCCTCCTTTAAGTCAAATCGACTGTTTGGGGTACTCACCAGGCTCGCCAGGTGTGTGTTGGTGAGCGTTGGTGAGCGTGAGCAGTCAGTTGAATGGAACCCACATACGTCAGTGACGAAAGAATTAAGTCTTAACCACTTGACCATGTACAGTCACGTGAAAAAGTAAGTACACCCCATGTAAAGTTTTGACTTTTTCAACATATTTCAACATACAGCTATTTGATCCTCATTTCCACAATATTGATAGATAAAGGTGATATAATATAACAAATAACATGAAACATTTACATTTTGTAGTCCATTGTATAATTTAAATAAACATAAATGCAAATTTCACATGTGGAAAAAGTAAGTACACCCTTGGCTCTAATAGGTGGTATTGCCCCCTTTGGCAGAAACAACCTCAAGTAGGCGTTTCTTATAACCGTCTACCAGTCTCTGACATCGACTGGGAGAAATTTTTGCCCACTCCTCCATGCAGAATTATTTCAGCTGTGCGATGTTTGAGGCGTTTCTTGCATGCACAGCTCATTTCAAATCCCCCCACAACATCTCGATGGGATTTAGATCCCGGCTTTGACTTGGCCATTCCAGAACCCTCCATTTCTTTCTTTTCAGCCATTCCTTGGTGGATTTACTGGTATGTTTCGGGTCATTGTCATGTTGCAAGGTCCACCTTCGGTTGAGCTTCAACTTTCCGACAGATGGCCTTAAATTATCCTCAAGCAACCTCTGGTACAATGAAGAATTCATAGTGGATTCTATGATGGTGAGCTGCCCAGGCCCTGATGCAGCAAAGCTGCCCCAAACTATAATATTTCCACCACCATGCTTTACAGTTGGTATCAGGTTCTTGTGGTCAAATGCTGTCTTTGGTTTTCGCCAAACATGTCTTCTGGTACTGTGGCCAAACAGCTCTACCTTTGACTCATCTGTTCAGAGCACATTGTTCCAGAAGTGCTGGTCTTTGCTGAGGTGTTCATTTGCAAACTTTAGTCTTGCCCTGATGTTCTTTCTGGACAGCAAAGGTTTCCTCCTGGCACACCTCCTGTGTAGATCAAATTTGTGCAGCCTCTTTCTAATGGTAGACTCGTGCACTTTGACATCAACAGTGTCCCGTGATGACATTCTGGGGTTCTTCGAGACTTCTTTCAGCATCTTGCAGTCTGCTCTCGGGCTGAACTTGCTGGGGCGGCCTGGCCTGAACAAGTTGGCAGTTGTTTGGAATCTTCTCCACTTGTAGATGATCTTCCGGACAGTCGAATGATTGATTTCAAATTGTTTGGATATCTTTTAAAATCCCTTCCCAGACTCGTAGGTATCTATAACCTTCTTTCTGAAGGCCTCAGAGAGCTCTTTTGATCTAGGCATGGTGACGCCGCACACTTCAACAACAAAGAGCAAACCAAACTAAATGTCTGAGGTTTAAATAAGACAAGTTCCTCCAAGATCCTCTCTAACGATGTTCTAATCATTTGCACCTGAGCTGGTGCACCTGGTTCTAATTTTAGGTATTTGAAGTAGTGATAAATGTCGGGGTGCACTTACTTTTTCCACATGCGAAATTTGCATTTATGTTTATTTAAATTATACAATGGACTACAAAATGTAAATGTTTTATGATTTTTGTTATATTATATCACCTTTATCAATATTGTTGAAATGAAGATCAAATAGCTGTATGTTTAAATATGTTGAAAAAGTCAAAACTTTACATGGGGTGTACTTACTTTTTCACGTGACTGTATTTGCTGCATTTGGCTGTTTGTATGTTGGCTGTGCCTTTTCCCTTGAAATAAAATAATTATTTAATGATTAATTCCAAATGGTGTTACTACAATTCCATATTATGTCTCCTTCCCTGGACTGCGGGTAACAGGAGAAAGTGGCGGTTACTGCACCAAATTCTTCAGTAAGCCTTCACACGAAATGTACAAATGCCTGCCGGTGACGTCATAATGTACAAATGGGTACGCTTGCTGATTTGCACCAAATGACCGGTTTGTCCATCCATTCACGTTTCCATACCTAATGGGCGACTATTACCTTGCACTGGCCTGTTGAAGCAGAGCAGGTGGTAATGTCCAGTCTCCTGCATTGCGCCCAAATTACTTGGCCAGCGTTCCAGGCTCACGCTCCCTCGAGAAGCCAATTCAGGATGTTAACCACACGCTGGGAGTGCAATCGGCTGGCCATTGGTGTGCCCTCATCTGGGACTGCTGGGCACACCGGTTGCCATCCTGTGCACATTTGACCAGACTGCTCTTATCAGACCTATTCAGGTTAAAATAACTTGCTTGACATTGAAATTGAACAAAACTTTTAAAACCTCCAATAACAAAAATATGTACGGCAGCTGTTCACTGTAAACGAGTATACTTGCATGATGGGAATGTTCCATGGAATTTCCTAACTGGGAATATTTTCCTCACAATTTATGAAACAGCCACTTGGGGGTCTGGTGGACAAGCCACCACAAAATGTCTCCTGTTCCATTTGTGGAGTGAGGTATATTTTATGTAGCCTGCATGAGAGTATGTTATACATCCTACCAAAAGTTATGGAACATCCCCTTTCCAGTCTTGGGAATTGCTCATACGTATAATATATACATATATATATATGATTATCAACGACAGACAAAAAATTTGAGGGTCTCGTTTCTCAGTTTCAGTGCATCGTGTGCCAGATGAAGGAGTTCATGGAGTTCCAAAGTGGAATGTAAATCTGCTTTCAGCGAGTGGGCACCTTCAATTTCAACCTCGCACCTTGCTGAGCTTGATGCCGTGGAAAACAAAACTTTTAGGATCATTGGACTCTTCCGCAATTTAGCTCTGTGGTCGAAGGTCTCCTCTGTCTTCTATCGCCTCCTTTCGGGTTTTGCAACCTCCGCTCTTTCCGTGCTTTGTCCCCCCAGGTTTCTGCAGGGCTCACACGATCAACCATTAACTTCCTTCTGGTGAAATTACCTAAATCCAGGATCACTGCTCACCTCCACTCATTTGTTTCTCTTTTTTTCCCGCCTCTGGAACAAACTTCCACAATCTCTTCAATCCCACTCCCCACTCCAGATCTTCAAGACAGCTGTTCGCCACCATCTCGGATCATCTCCAATTCAAAACCATAATCTTTTCTACCCTCGTTAACCTCCACCCAAATTCCTCCTCCTTCCAATTTTCCAGTTTGCCCTCCTTGGAGTTTCCTTCTGTATCCATCTCGTCCGCCCCATGCATCTTCTCCTTACCCCGTTCCTCCCCACACCCATTGTTTTCCAAGTCTGCCTCTGTCTTGGCCTTCAGCTCTGCTGTTGGTGTTTCCCTTCTCTCTCCTAATGTCCCCTTTGTCCTGTTGCGTCCTGATCCGTTGAGTGTACCAGCTCTTCCACGAGCCTCGACTATGTATACAAAAAAAACAAAAACAGGACCACCTGATCTGTGTTCATCTTCCGTGCTGGTTCTGCTCCGCTAGAACTCAGCTACAGAGTTCTTTACCATGGATTATGAAGGAGCATCAACCCTTTAACTTCCTGTCTGTGCTACTTTAAAACAGCTGTTCACCACCATCTCTTATCTTCCCCCATCCAAAACCTTGATCTTTTCTACCCCCGCTAATTTCACACCAAATCCACTTTTTTGAAATACCAACTTCTTTCCTGGAAGTCCTTGGTGTCCTTGTGTTTTTTACTTCTCCCACCCACGCCCCCCCACCACCCTTTCCACGCCTCCTACCTCCAAGCCCTCTCCCTCCCACACATCTCCCGATGTCCCTGCTCTCAAATGTTGTGTTTGTGTGCTTCCCCTTCTCTCCCCATCTTGTCTACCGCTCCCTCTTTTTATATATTTTGTTTGTCTGTTCGATTTGTTTGTGTGATAAATGTTAGCTCTTTCACGAGCCTCGATTCTGTATACAAAAAAAAAAAAAAAAACCCTGTGCTCACGGAGCGAAAAGCAGGGTTAAGCATTAAGGTGTGTACGTGTGCCGTGTGCCGCACGTGTCTGCATTTTAAAAATTCATTTTCTCGGCAACCGTTGGTCCGATTAACACGAAATTTTCACCATAGGAGCGCCTCTGCCTGTATAATTTTTTTATTCATAATCATGACGTCTTATTTCATGTGGTACAGGCGCCATCTTGGAAAAACCGAAAAATATTGCACCCCTATATCTCTGAAATCGCTGCATGGAAAAAATTGAAACATGGCTCATTGTAAATAACTCCACGTGGGGAATAGGTGTTGTTAACGATGAGGTCATTGGTGCCATAATTATGACGTCATAATTCGACAGGGACAACGCTTAGTCTGATCAGTTTGAAATGTATTGAGCGTGATCTATGCAACAATTATATTAGAAAATATAAATTTATGATGTCATCGCTCACGTCGTCTGGCAGCCATATTGGATCAAAGAAAAAAAAGTTCAAAAACAGAAGAGTTGGCTCGCAATAAGATGACTGCGCAGGGTAAATATTGTATGATTCATCTAGTTTATATACAGTGGTGTGAACAATTGTGCTCTTGATCCGATTGTGAAATGACAAAACTGACAATGATTTCTCTCTTGGGAGAATATGGAACAAAGAGAAACATAGAGAATATGGAACCCACCGTAATTCGGTTCTGCCATGTAAGGCACTGGGGGACATCTGGAGAGGAGTCGGTGTGACATCAGAAGTGAAGTGAGGTCAGAAGTGAAGGACATGAAACCCGTGCGGAGCCGAAGTGGTTGTTCAAAAGACTCGTGATGCCGATGGCTTTCAGGTAATTGATGTAATCTGCGGGTTTGTCAACTCCTGCTGCTTTTTGTTTAGCGAGTTTACCTGGTTTTTTTTCCCCCCTCCAATTATATGATTATAGACAATTTCCTTTCGAAAACTTTGCTTCTGATTCAGGAGCAGATTTTAAAATGTTCCACATTTGCATTTGTTGGGTTTGTTTGTGGTAAGCTCACAAATATTACACCAAGGTTTCATTTCTTGTATCAATCTGCCCAAAGATACGCATGTACTACTGACCGAAGGGTTGCCATCAACCAGACCAGTCATAGGTGAGACTAGAATGGTCGGTGCCAGCAAGGTGGCACCGCTGAACAACATGGCGGTCTCCTGGTTCATGGTATTCGAGTGAAAGCTCTCCGGGCCGTCGTCTTCAGTTTAACTCTATCTTCCAGTGACGACTTCGCCAAACGAATATATTGTGTTCACAGCGGCTACAGAGTACGAGGAGGGAAAGAAAGGTAAATAAATGGGGAATCGGAAGTTACGAAATCGAAAAAATCGAAAAAATCCTCTAAAATCCTACTAAACTTACCTATGGACCCGACCACCGTGCATTTTGGGAGGTTACGCGTGTTTCTCGACCTTGAAGAATTGGGATAAAAAGAAGTAACAATTAAAGTATGAAATTCACATTTCAATAATATTGAGTATACGGTACATAAAAAGGGTATGCATCCTCCGGTATATAACAGGCCTTCGGGGTCAACAACAAGGTACATAACAACAATACGGTACATAACAAGGTACATAACAACAATACGGTACATAACAAGGGTATGCCTATCTGCATCCGTCCCACTCCTCCCTCCAGGTCTTTAAAACAGCTGTTCACCACCATCTCTTATCTTCCCCCATCCAAAACCTTGATCTTTTCTACCCCCGCTAATTCATCCCAGATCCACTTTTCTGAAATACCAACTTCTTTCCTGAAATTCCGAGTTGTGTCCATGTTTTTTTTTTTTTACCTCAACCCTTCCCATGCCTCCTCCCCCCAAGCCCTCTCCCTCCCACAGATCTCCCGATGTCCCTGTTCTCTGCTGTTGTACTTGTGTGCTTCCCTCTCTCTCCCCATCTTGTCTCCCGCTCCCTTCATCATATGTTTTTTTCTATGTGTCCGTTTGTTTTTTTGTCATTAATGTTAGCTCTTACACGAGCCTCGATCTTGTACACAAAAAAAAAAAAAATCCTCTAAATATTTAATTACCTCCTCGGACGGAAGTTGTGTTTTCATCCGTGTGTGTTTGTTTGTCTGTCTCATATAAGCAGGATATCTCAAAAAGTTTGGACCGATTTGGGCAAACCCTGGTGGTTGGTTGGGTGTGTGACAAGGAAAAAATTCATTCAATTTTGGTTTGGATCCTGATCTGGGTACGAGAATTTTTAGAGCCTCCTCACCATTGGGAGATTGGGCCGAAAACGACATATGACGTGAAATCTCAAAAGGTTGTGGACGCGTTATGACAAAACTTAGTGCACGAGTTGTTTCGGTGACAGGAACAAGCCGAATAGACTTTGGTTCAGGCCCAAATCCATACCTGGCCTATCAGTGGGATACAAAACGTAAACTGTTCAGCCTGGTGGAGGTGTGCGCTCTACCGAGTGACGCTCTAGTCGGTTATAACAGTATCATTTTAAATCTGATTATGGCGGCCATGTTTGCTAACATAATGAAGCACCTATTTTCATCACTTGCTCCACTTGCCGAGCGGTTTGCAAAGCGGTTGGTAAGGAACTGCTGGTTTGGCAAGCGTAAGGAAGCTGCTCACTAATGGATTAGAACACACCCCTGGTCTTGTTCCTCCTTTCAGTCACCTGGATCTCCCTTAATCCACCAGAATTAGTTAATCCAGAAATCCCTTCTGTGTCATCCTCTCAAAGTCCTGGGTTCGTGCTCACCTACATTACATTGTCTTTGTACCTCTCTTTGCCTACCTCTGGAATCTTTTCCCTGTGTCTTTCCATTGGTGTTGAGCATTGCACCTTTCTGCCACAAACAATCCTCCCCTCATATCATAAAGTTTCCAATTTCCATTCATCATCCTTTTTTAAGATCCGTGCGAACTCCTTCCTTGGCACATCTGAGCTCCTCACCACATACAAGGCTTTCATCCGCAAGTCAATGGAACACTGCTCTCCCCTCTGGGCCGGTGCTCCTGCCTCACACCTAAATCGTCTTCACGCTGTTGAAACCAAAGCGTTCAGAATCATTGGAATCTCCCGCGATGAAGTTAACTCCGAGGGCCTTTCACTCACTCACCGCAGGCAGGTTGGTGGTCTTTCTGTCTTCTACCGACTCCTCTCCGGCCTTGCTCCCCCAGGTCTCTCTGGGCTCTGTCCCCCAAATATTCCTGCAGGTCGCACAAGATCTGCCAGCAACCCTCTGATGGTTAAACTGCCGAAATCTCGACTCTCTGCTCACCTTCACTCTTTCATTCCTCTTTTTCCCCGCCTCTGGAACAAACTCTCTCACTCTCTTCAATCCCCCTCCTCCCTCCAGGTCTTTAAAACAGCTGTTCACCACCATCTCTTATCTTCCCCCATCCAAAACCTTGATCTTTTCTACCCCCATTAAAACACCTCAAATCCGCCGCGTTCAATCCCCAACTTCATCCCTGAAATTCCTAGTAGTGTTCATTTGCTTTATACCGTGTACACCTCCCTCCTCCCCCAGCCCTCCCCCTTCCCCCAGCCCTCCCCCTGCCACAGATCTACCGACGTCCCTGTTTCTCTACTGTTGTTGTGCTTGTGTGCTTCCCCCTCTCTCTCTCCCTCTTGTCTCCCGCTCCCTTCATTGTACGTTTTATGTGTCCGTGCAGATTTCCATGTTTAATGTATTATAGCTCTTACACGAGCCTCGACTTTGTATACAAAAAAAAAGTAGGAGGAGGAGTAGGAGGAGTAGTAGTAATATTAGTCGTCTTAGTAGGAATAGTCGGAATAGCATGAGTAGGAGGAGAAGGAGGAGGAGGAGGAAGGAAAGTAGGAGGGGGAAGGAGAATGAGGTGTAGTAGTAAGAGGAGGAGGAGAAGTAGTAGTAGGAGGAGTAGTAGTAAACGGAGGAGGAGTAGTATTAGTAGTAGAAGGAGGAGGAGTAGTAGTAGTAGTAGTAGGAAAAGGTGGAGTAGTAGTAGTAGTAGAAGGAGAAGTAGTCGTAGTAGGAAAATGAGGAATAGTTAGTAGTCGTAGTAGTAGTAGTGGTGGTAGTAGTCGTAGGAGGAGTAGTAGTAGTAGGAAAAATAGGAATAGTCGTCGTAGTAGTAGAAGGAGTAGTAGTTGTAGGAAAAGGAGGAATAGTAGTCGTAGTTGTAGAGGAGTTGTAGTAGTAGGAAAAGGATGAATAGTAGTCGTAGTTGTAGTAGTAGGAAAAGGAGGAATAGTAGTCGTAGTTGTAGTAGTAGGAAAAGGAGGAATAGTAGTCGTAGTAGTAGAGTAGTAGTAGTAGGAAAAGGAGGAATAGTAGTCGTAGTTGTAGTAGTAGGAAAAGGAGGGATATTAGTCATAGTAGTAGCAGGAGTAGTAGTTTTAGGGAAAGGAGGAATAGTAGTCGTAGTTGTAGTATTAGGAAAAGGAGGAATAGTAGTAGTAGTAGTAGTAGTAGTGCTTTTGTGTAGTAGTAGTAGTAGTAGTAGTAGTAGTAGTAGTAGTAAAAGTAGGAATAGTAGTCGTAGTAGTAGGAAAAGGATGAATAGTAGTCGTAGTAGTAGAAGGAGGAGGAGTAGTAGTAGGAAAAGTAGTCGTAGTAGTAGTAGTAGTAGGAAAAGGAGGAATAGTAGTAGTAGTAGTAGTAGTAGTAGTAGTGGGAAAAGGAGGAACAGTCAGTAGTCGTGGTAGTAGGAAAAGGAGGAATAGTAGTAGTAGTAGTAGTAGTAGTAGTAGTAGTAGTAGTAGTAGTAGTTTTTTGTCTACGTTGTGGGAATTGTTTGGCCTTGTGTATGGTGGGACGTTTACTTTCCCTGTGTCTTCTTGGGCAGCAGCACGGTCTGGATGTCAGGCAGTACACCACCTTGCGCGATCGTCACCCCGCCCAGCAGTTTGTCCAAGTCCTCATCGTTGCGGATGGCGAGCAGCAAATGGCGTGGGGTGATCCGTGATTTCTTGTTGTCTCGTGCAGCGTTACCTGCGATCTCCAGGATCTCTGCACACAAGTACTCGGGCACAGCCGCCAGGTAGACTGGAGCACCGGCACCGATGCGCTTGGCGTAGTTGCCTTTGCGAAGATGTCTATGAACACGACTCACGGGAAAGTGCAGCCCAGCTCGGGAAGAACGAGACTTGGCCTTTGCGCGAGTCTTTCCAACACCTTTACCACGTCCCGACATGATTTGTAGAGAAGAACAGATATCAAAATAACCTTGCTGTGACTAGTAGTAGTAGTAGTAGTTGTAGGACTGCATAGTGCAGAAATAGTACATTTAGCTTTAATTTGTGCAGCCTACATTTGATTCCCGACTCGACGATATAATTCATCGGATTGGTGCTTCGCAGGCAGAGCGTTGTTTGCATCGAAAATGGCACCTTCTCTCGGATGGAAGTGAAGCTGATTATTTCTTCTGCTGGTATTAGTTGGTGGACGACTGGACATTAAAAATCATTCAGTGTCTTTCGTGGTGTTATCTCTGGCATTTTGAACAAATGATAAATTCCTGCCTAAATCACCTTCAGGCAAACGTCAAGCCTGGCCATCCGGTTCGTGAAAGACTTTGCCAAAAACATTCTCATTAAATACCAGTTCCTGCATACCTGGAAGTAAAGTGAAAAATAGATGGTCAGACATACTTCTGAATGTTTGAAATTCCATTCCTGTCTTTAATATTAAAACACCTCCATCTTACCAGAGAGTTACCACGTTTACCCCAAATTTGATGTGTAAAATTATTTTCACCCGAGGATGATCAATGTCACAATACAAACCTGCAATTCTTAATCAAATTAATATAAAAAGATGAAATACTGTATATCCACTCTTGTCGAGCTGAGGGAGTACTGTCACGTGTATGACGCATACATATACATATGACGCGTACGTGACGTCGAACACAGAAGTCCTGACGCAAATCCATCAGGTAAGTACTACCAACCTATTTTTAGGACTTTACTTATTTATGGTCTGGCATCCATTTTCCTCTGCACCTTCTTCAAAAAAAATCATCTTACTCCTTCCTAGTCCTCGCCTTCTTTCTACCTCATAGTCCGCTTTACGCGTGCAAACAAATTCGTTACAATACCTATCTGAGCGCTCACCTTTGATAAATATTCAGATGAATAGACCAAAAAAAATTAAGCACATTGTGCGTTTATTTGTCGAGTGTCTTTTTGGTAATTTTTTTATGAGTCATTACCTCCACCACCGAAGGTGTACAGGGTTATGTTTTCACACCTGTCTGTTTGTGAGCAGGATGTCTCAATAGGTTTGGACAGATTCGGACAAATCTTGTTGGACATGTTGGGTGTGTGACAAGAAAGAATTGACTCGATTTTCGTGAAGATCCGGATCTGTATCTGAGAATTTATTTTAATTGTGATTCTTCACCATTGAGAGATTGGGCAAAAGTCAAACACGATATATATGGCGATATTTCAAAAAAGGTGTGCTCGGATTGGGCTATAACGTGTGGACAGGTTGGGTGTGTGACAAGGAAGAACTGATTCGATTTTGGTGAAGATCCCGATCTGGATCTGAGAATTTTAATATGTGATTCTTCACCATTGAGAGTTGGGGCCAAAGTCAAACACGATATATATCACGATATTTCAAAAAGGTGTCGATGGATTGGGCCAAAAAGTGGTGGACATGTTGGATGTGTGACAAGGAAGAATTGACTCGATTTTGGTGAAGATCTGGATCCGGATACTGGAATTTATTTTAATTTTTGAGTGATTCTTCACCATTGAGAGATGGGGCCAAAGTCAAACACGATATATATCACGATATTTCAAAAAGGTGTCGATGGATTGGGCCAAAAAGTGGTGGACATGTTGGGTGTGTGACAAGGAAGAATTGACTCGATTTTGGTAAAGATCCCCGATCTGGATCTGAGAATTAATTTTCATATGTGATTCTTCACCATTGAGAGATTGGGCCAAAGTCAAATACGATATATATCACGATATAACAAAAACGTGTGGACGGATTGGGAAAAAAAAACTTGGAGGACATGTTGAGTGTGTGACAAGGAAGAATTGACTCGATGTTGATGAAGATCTGGATCCAGATACTGGAATTTCTTTTAATTTGTGATTCTTCACCATTGAGATATTGGGCCAAAGTCAAACACGATATATACCGCGATATTTCAAAAAGTTTTGGATGGATTGGGCAAAATCGTAGTGGACATGTTGGTGTGTGACAAGGAAGAATTGACTAGATTTTGGTGAAGATCTGGATCCGGATACTGGAATTTATTTTAATTTTTGAGTCATTCTTCACCATTGAGAGATGGGGCCAAAGTCATACACGATATGTTTTTTAACACGATATTTTAAAAAGTTATGGACGGATTGGGCCAAAAAGTGGTGGACGGATTGGGCCAAAAAGTGGTGAACAGGTTGGGTGTGTGACGAGGAAGAATTGACTCGTTTTTGGTGAAGACCCGGATCTGAGAATTTATTGTAATATGTGATTCTTCACCACTGACAGATAGGGCCAAAGTCAAACACGATATATTTCACGATATTTCAAAAAGTTGTGGACACATTATGACAAAACTAGGTGGATGAGGTAACAATAGCAAGCCGGAAAGATTTTGGTTCAGGTCCAAATCCAGATCCGACCTATTGGTAGGATACAAAACATAAACCGTTCAACCTGGCGGAGGTACGCTCTCTATAACCGAGGGCCGTTCTAGTTTGTTATAAAGGTACATCATCTTAAGCTATTTTCAAAAATATCCGTAACATTTCAGTTACGTCATCAACAGTTCCCAATTCGACCAAGTCAAGAGACGGTGAATAAGACCCAAGGACAAACCATAAAAAGAGTTGCCCTTCACCTGGACAAAACCCGCTGTTTCCCATGGAGGGCTCGATGACGCTTTATCGCGTTCATGGGATCATGTACTTTATCTTTCCACGATATCGCGATTTGTCAAGAATATCGTTCTCGCAGCAGTACTCCTCCGATCCCTCAATTAAAACAATCTCAGCCTCCACTAGAACGGCACTCAGTAGAGAGCATACCTGACACCTGGTTGGCCATATCACTCAATGGTGAAGAATCACTTAAAACATTCTACGAGGCGGATCCCGATCTTCACCAAAATTGAATCGATTCTTCCTTGTCACACACAACCTGTCCAACAGGTTTTATCCAAATTCATCCACAACTTTTTGAGATATCCTGCTATGTATCGTTTTTGGCCATATCTCCCAATGGTGAAGAATCACTTTAAAAATTAAATAATTCTCGTATCCGAATCCGGATCTTCACCAAAATCGAATCATTTCGTCCTTGTCACATACGTTACATCTCTGCAAAATTTCGTCCGAATCCGTCCACAACCTTTTGAGTTATTTTATTCACAAACGGACAAACGGACAGGCGTGAAAACAAAACCTCCATCCACCTTTGGTGGCGAAATGTCACATCAACATTGATCTCATCACGACATTAATAAATCAAATTCCTGACGACGAGGCACACACAACACGATTAGTAGTAATATATCGATATCGAAAACCTCGTGTGTATCAATAAATGTTGTCACATTCTCTATTATTTACGAATTGCCATTGCACTCCTATCGCTATCAAGTTTTATTACAAAAGCAAAGCTGTCACTGCATGCACGAATGACCACCTGACAACACCTGGTTGCACTTCATTTGGTCGAGGTGCACACTCCGGTCACTTGTCGCCATATGAGCTTCAGTTTTCGATATCATTGAGGACGAGAATTAGTTTCGTTCCAAAACTTCATTCGATCCACGCTGCGCATCGATGAAGGGCGGTACTCTTCGTGGGTGCTTTATTTCCCCCGTATTTAAATTGTTTGACCTTTTGCCATACCGAAGGCAACATGGTACTGACAAAGCATGAAGAAACGCCGCTTTAGTAGATATGTGTGCGACGGCTGAAACGAACAGCAATAAGCACCCGCCACCGATTTGCACTCGACATTACTTCTCTCACCCCGCGGGAAAAAACTCTCAGGCTCCTCCCCGGCCACGCCTTTGACCACGCCCCTCGCCTTTCCACGCCTTCGACCACGCCCTTCGCCTTTCCATGCAAGCAGCCTGCGCAGGAGGTATACGTCCTCTTATATCCGTCATATTCATATCACCAGTCTCAGCCGTCTGCCTCGATCTTCTCTGTCGCTGTCTTTTCTGTCCCTGTCTATGTCCCTCGCCTTTTTTTTCTTCCAGAACAGCTGGGGTCCCCCATGCCCCCCCCCCTCCCTCGCCATTCTAATAATCGGTGGACTTTCCACTCTCAGAAGCTTTCTTTTCTCGAACAGTTCGTCAAATTTGTATGATTGATTAAACCTCTTTCTCTTCTACTCTTTTGGCACAGTATCGGTTAAAGCAATTGTCATCAGAAAGTGAAGCGGTCAGGAGAAAATGTCCGAGTGTTGTGCCACCTGAGACAGCCAGGTATGTGTCTCATACTCTCATATTATACTCGAGACAGTCTTTAATAATAGCAATACTGATAGTAGTGAAACATATTGCTTTAAGTTCGATTTTGTATGATATTGTCATCACAATAAAGTTTCCAGTACCCCGCATACATTGATGGGTCATGTCCATTGTCCATTCAATTCCCCCTGATGAAGGCATGCGCAGCCTAATTCAGGATTTGCAAACTATCCAGCGATTTTATTTTAAACATCCACAATGTTTGTTTACCTGCTTTGTATTTGAAGTTGTTCATGATCACAGAGATTGGAACGTTTGGCCCAATCGCTTCGCTTCATTGTCTTTTATTCAATCCTTCCACGATTTTTAACGCTCAACGAACAAATTCGCAAACATTGCGGTTTGTTATATTACAGGTGGTGTTCAATTTTACCTGACAAAATGAATGCCCCTGATCGCTCATACGCATCGTTCATTATCATCATGCCCTGTTATGAAGCTACAATCCTGGTCTGGTCGCCACTCCGACACAGGAGGTCAGGGCGGGATCAATTGGGGATTTGTTCATGGTGCCGGCGATGACTCGCCTACTCTTCATTTGATACTTAAAGTCCACTAAATAATTCCGGCAAACGGGTTTAACGTCCATCCGAGGGACGACACACACATTGATGAATCCCCTTACCTGTGAAACACCAGAATGGCAGTTTATACCTGGGTCAGGATTCAAAACTAGACCAGACCGTTTAAAGGTGAGTATGCATACCCCTAGGCTATCCTTCCAGCCCCATACATGATTATTACTTACAAATAATACCATTCATGTGAATATGAACTATATTATACGTAAACAGAATTGCAAGGGGGTGTTTCACTCTAAGTTTATACTGTATGATATGATGCAACCCACCGTGCATTCAAATGGCTGTGATGACATTTCTGGGGTGACATTGTCACTCTTGCTATCATTGTATCTCCTTATTGTTCTCGAACCCTCCAGCTGGTGATTGGAAGCTCCCTGCTCCGACTCTCACTTCTGGTTCACTTTTTTCTGGCGCTGTTGGTTCCGCATGGCAGCAAATGGACATGTCGTCAGGGTTCTTCCTTCCATTTATTCTTCTCTTCAGAACCATGGTGATTGATCTCTTTGTCATTTTACCTTCCTCAGCTCTGCTGATATGCGCATCCATGTTCCTGAGCACACATGTCAATACATATATGTCAAGGAATGTGTTTTGAACTTTCAGCACCTTCTCTCCCTTTTTGTCCACCATTCTGTAACGCTGTTGGGATTCACACTACTAACCTTCTGATCATCCAAACGGATAGTGCAATCATCTCACCCGTAATGTGTGTGCTCCACAGTCCATCCAGGCCAAAGTCCTGGAGGCAACATATAAGAAGTGGACCAGCTATCGGGCCGAATGTCTTCATAAGATGGAGGTTGACCCTCCTCGCTCTCTTCTCCACTCTGGTTTGTGTCGATTTATTTTTCTAGCTTGTGATTTGGTTAATGCTTTAAATTATTTATTAATGAAATGTGATTTTCCTCAAACATTCCCATGTCCTGAGAACCCACCCAAGGCGGCTTTGAGAGAGTGTGCGTTGTGTTTGCGGACTATCATGTAGCAAATCAATGCCGAATGATCACCACGTTTTATCTCCAGACTTAAAGGTAAATCGATAACAGGTAAGTAGGTTTAGTGTGCCAGCAACAACTATTTTCAAATTGCGAAATGTAAGTGGGTTCAGGATTTACACATGTTTCAAATATTTACTTACCGTAATTAGCTCCTCCCCCCTCCCACCCCATTCGTGCAGAAGGAGACAGGGTTTTGCAATCACTAGTGTGTGTGTGTGTGTGTGTGTGTGTGTGTGTGTGTGTGTGTGTGTGTGTGTGTGTGTGTGTGTGTGTGTGTGTGTGTGTGTGTGTGTATCTGTCTGTCCGGGCCATAACGTTTTACCATTTTAGCTTTTGTCATCAAATTTTCAACAAACATTTATGAAGAGAATATAATTAACAAAATGGGCCAAAATGTGAAATAGCAAAGTCATAGTAACTATAAATAGCCCTTATTAGCCCCGTTGCAGTGCGTCAAGCATGAGACGGCCGTTTTTTTAAAACTTCCTTCCATGTTTATTTATTTACCATTGAGCTTCAGTGTGTCCGTCCGGGCCATAACCTTTTTACCATTTTAGCGTTTGTCATCAAAATTTCAACAAACATTTATTAAGAGAATATGGATAATACAAACAAATAAAATGTATACTTTTATTTAACTGTCATTTTCGTCGAGTTTAGTTTGAGGTTTAGGAGGCTTTTTAGTTGTAACCTTTCATGGGGTTAGTCTGCCGTTCCCATATGTAGCACCTGATTCGGTGTTGTCATGTTGAAAACTCATACTGTGTTGGTTTGTCCTTTTCTACAAGTGTAGAAAAGCCATTTCTTGTTCTTTGTTTTCTTGTTCTTCCTCTTCTTCTTCTTCCCCTTCTTCTTCTTCTTCTCCTGTTAAGCCATATTGTTTTGATTGCTGCCCATCACTACCTTATGCGCTCACTTATGACACATCCACAATCTCTTCCGCACACGCTGATTCATTCCCATTATAGTAATAGTACGAGTTCCTCTTCCAAGGAAATTAAACACAGGAGGAGGCTATTATAGGCCCATCACGCCTACGCTATGGATGCCAACCTATTGTTGTTGGCTATGATTGACTCCTTTTTAAGTAATGACTGGCAAACAAGGAAGCAGCATGTGTGCGGAGTACTTGGTATGACTTGGCCGGGGTTCGAAGCACTGACCGACCGACTCAAGCGGAAGCTCCAGCCATTATGGTTAAAAAACACATTGTTCCTCTTTTTTGTGTTATTCCCCTTTTCTTCCTTTTTAAAGTCCATTCCTCCCCCTCCTTCCCTTCCCCCATACCTTCTGGTTGTTTGTGAACCTAATATAATGCCATTTGTCATTGATCTCTGACATAAGCCATTTGTCATAATCCTCCCATCTACTTTCTCAACAATCCTCTCCAAGAAGTTCTCTCCAAAATTGAGGCTCATGGAAGAGTGAACGAACAGGGTTGAAAAGGAAATACAGCGGGGCCACAGGTGGACACAACAAGCAAGGGAGAAAATGAACAGGGAAAGTGGAAAGTGGAAAGAGAGAGGAGCGGAGGAAACGTAGGTAACTGCAAATAAGAGTGTTGGCTTAAATAGGATTCATGGGGGTAGAAAAGAATGTGGCTAAGTATGGCGAATCACTTGCGATGCCTGCTCTGGTCCCTGGTGGGAATAATGTGAGTGGACAGCCTCAGTAAGGCAGTTCCAAAACACAAGAAAAGCGGAACAAAAGAGTTGAATTGGGCAAAGAGCTTGAATTATTGGAGGTTAGCCAGGAAGTTGTTACTGGGAAAGGCCGAGTGCCCTGGAGTTGTTGGGGAGGGTCAGAGGGCGAAGAGGGAGAGATAGATCTGATTAGAGCCGTTGAAAAACCAGGAGGCCACCAACCTCTCCGCAATGTGGTTCCAACAGATCTTGTCCTTTCACCTCATTGTGGGAGATTCAAATAATGTTGAGATATCCTTGTAATTCATGCAAATGTTCACCTAATGTCCTAACATTTTGATTAAAACCAACCATGATGTCAGGAAGTAGACATTTCTTGTAACTGTAAGGGAGCAGCAAAGTGTGAACATGCGCATTTGTAAGTTCAGATTACTTAAGAAACATTCTGGATTAAAAACAAACAACATATCGAGCAATGTTTCCTTTCTTCTCAACTCGTATCCAGTATAACGGGCTGGCAGGATGTCCTCGTGGTATACACACTCGCGACTAAGCTGCCTCGCCTAGGTTCGAATCCAGACCCAGCTATAAACTGTCATCCTGGTGTGTGCATCCGACATTCGTTGGTGGACGTTAAAGTTCCCAGGGTGTCCTTACGGAGAGTAGGTGAGCCGTCATCGGCACCTTGAACAAATTTGAAATTCCTGCCCTAACCTACAAGATTGCACTGCATCTGTGGAACAGGTGTGCCCCCAGCCAATGATGCTACCCCCGGAGTCTTGTTCTGCGTATGAAAAGAATAAGTTCAGTGTACTTTATCATTTCCATGAGATAACCAAAAAAGGCCCAGGTGAAAGAAATAAGAAACCTGCATAAGAAAATGGGAATATAAACACATGATGGTATAACCCAGGTATGGTATAACAGATTACTCGACACCTGTAATGTATTTTTGTTGAACTTTCCATGTGGGAAAACAACATTCTCGTCATGCACAATGGGAACGTCCACTCTTCTCAGTGTTGTATTTTTGGTGGGTGTCTTTTTCTTCTTCGTTTTATTGTTCTTGTTCTTTGTTTTCTTGTTCTTTGTTTTCTTGTTCTTCTTCTTTGTTTTCTTGTTCTTCTTCTTTGTTTTCTTGTTCTTCTTCTTTGTTTTCTTGTTCTTCTTCTTTGTTTTCTTGTTCTTCTTGTTCTTCTTCTTCTCCTGTTAAGCCATATTGTTTTGATTGCTGCCCATCACTACCTTATGCGCTCACTTATGACACATCCACAATCTCTTCCGCACACGCTGATTCATTCCCATTATAGTAATAGTACGAGTTCCTCTTCCAAGGAAATTAAACACAGGAGGAGGCTATTATAGGCCCATCACGCCTACGCCATGGATGCCAACCTATTGTTGTTGGCTATGATTGACTCCTTTTTAAGTAATGACTGGCAAACAAGGAAGCAGCATGTGTGCGGAGTACTTGGTATGACTTGGCCGGGGTTCGAAGCACTGACCGACCGCCTCAAGCGGAAGCTCCAGCCATTATGGTTAAAACAACACATTGTTCCTCTTTTTTGTGTTATTCCCCTTTTCCTCCTTTTTAAAGTCCATTCCTCCCCCTCCTTCCCTTCCCACATACCTTCTGGTTGTTTGTGAACCTAATATAATGCCATTTGTCATTGATCTCTGACATAAGCCATTTGTCATAATCCTCCCATCTACTTTCTCAACAATCCTCCCCAAGAAGTTTTGTCACTCAAGCTTTTGGGTCTCACTGTCTGCCATGATCTTTCCTGGGAAAACCACATTTCCAAGTTGGCCTCCAAAGCCAGTCGCCGACTGGGCATCCTCCATCGTGCGAAGTCCTTCCTTGGCACACCTGAGCTCCTCACGACATAAAAAGATTTCATCCGCAGCTCAAAGGAATACTGTTCTCCCCTCTGGGCTGGTGCTCCTTCCTCACACCTAGCTCGTCTTCACGCTGTTGAAACCAAAGCTTTCAGAATCATTGGAATCTCCCGCGCTGAAGCTAACTCCGAGGGCCTTTCACTTGCTCACCGCAGGCAGGTTGGTGGTGTAGGGGAAGTGGTGGGTGAGACTCAAGACGCCAATGGTCGGAAACAGGTTTTACAAAAGGTCACAACTTTATTTAACTGGTTATTCACTTCATTCCATTACCAAATAATACCGTTTAACTCAATGGACCAGGTTAACTCTATTCGCATGGTCCTTCTCGTTCGGCCGATGTTCCTCCGCCATTCCCGTCGGGCAGAGGTTCTGATGATGAGTGCTCGTTCGTTCCGTCGGGCAGGGGTTATCATGGCAAGTGCTCCTTTGGCTCAAAGTCCCTTCTGTTTATATCGGCACACTTCAGTTAATCCTCTGTCCGCTGAAATCGTAATCCCTTCTCCGCTGACGTTACTGGTCACCTCACTGGCACCAGCTAGCTCCCCTCCTGCTGCGAGTTCCATTTACCAAACAATAGGGGGGTGCTCCAGCCTGGGGCTGTGACCAGGTGGACAAGAGATTACCATGTTCGTGCACATTCTTGGCATTCATTTACGAAATCGTCTATCTGCTTCGTTACCAATTCAATGAGTTACCAGTCCCAATCAATAAGTTACACTGAGTTACACTTCCACAATTTCCTCATCTTTTTGTTTTTGTTTATATTAACCATTAATCAAAACATCAATATAAGTAAACAATCAATCACTACAAGTAAACATCAATACAAGTATAAGTAAATAATCATAACTTTGGTAATCAAATTCCCTTAGGCATACACCGTCATCCTGCAAGAATCACAAACCATTTCGTTGGTCATGGCTCCTTCCATATTGTTCAATCTATTGCATTTGCATCACAAATATCTTTTCAAAACAACACTTCACCATCACCAAGATACAACAATTTCACTTCATTTTCAAGTTTTGTAAAGCATCTGCACCATCTGGCAAAAACGTTTGCCTCCACACAAATGTTGACTTTGTTTGAAAGGAAGGGCTGATCACTTGTGTTTGAATTCAGGTATGAAACATTTTCTTCTGTCTTTATGAACACCTGCACTACTTCGTGTAGGATTTCGCTGTTGTGGTAACGGTGCGGAGTCATAGACTGACCCTGCTCTCCATGTAGCATTCTTGCCACTCTTGCTGTGAACCATAATGATTCCTTGGACAAGGCCTTCGCCCAGTTGTAGTCGACTTGCCTCCTCCCTCATTATGAGTGGGCAGCAAGTATTGGTGTGACGTTGATTGGCCAGCAAGATGTGGAACAGGGATGCCGGATGCATCCACAATGATGTTGGGACCATGGTGTTCAGGTCATTCATGGTCCTTACCAGGAGCAACCAGCAGAATCGTGCACAGCTGTTGTGACAAGGGCACAGCCGTTTTTTTTGCAGCTCCATGCTGGTTCCCCAGACGTTGGTGAAGTAATAACATATGTCCCCGCATTTCACAGAGGTTGCAGGTAAAATGTCGTTGTCCTGCAACTTCTGATGTGATGAATGTTCGAAGCCTTCGAACAAGAGTAAGTGATCGCCTTTCTTTCATATGTTGCAGTGTGATCCAGGCAAATGGTCACATAAATTTCCTTGGTGAAGGTAAGCATTCATCTCCAAGTTACACGGGAGAATGTCTTCATCATTCTTTGAGAAAGAGGGTGTATGCCACGATTAACTTCATTTTTTAGCCACAAATTTTCTTTCTCGAACTTCTTCCCAATTCCGTTAGTACTCCCTTCAAAATGTTATCTCGTCTTATCCTTATGCTCAGTCACATCTGAATCTGCTTTCCACACATACTGAATTAGATAGGGTACATCTTACCATGAAATCAGCATAATCATGTATATCTTCCGACAGTTTCACATTCAACAATTTGTTGTTTTTCCTTAACACAAAAAGTTATATTCATTTATATGCGTCACACAAATAATATTCAATCAGGTATGTATTTTATTACTAAACTAAGAATAGCATCCACAATTGCTTTCAGGTTAATATAGTTCAAAAATTAACTCATGCAGGTATTTTAGCACTACTCTAAGAAAATAAATTGTATATGATTACAATCACAAACGGGAATACCTAATTCCCAACAACAATTTTCCCAAACCAACAAATTAAGCATAATGTATTATTACCATAATTCCTCTCCACTTTTTCTTTTCCCTTTTTTTTTTTTTCCCTAACAGTGTGTCACTCGTGGTGATATGAGTTCACTGATATTGTAATTGACACAACTCATAACATTGTCGTTATGCCATTATCTTAATTCTACTGTATTCATTTGCAACATCACTTGATTTAATCTTTTAATCTCAGTATTTATGTCGCCATAAAAGTCTTCCTTTTCTGGTTCCACATTTCTTTCCTCATTTGTCACTTCATGCGTTATCATCGTGTTGTTGGTTACCTTATTCAAACACACCGTCACTAAGGCTTTCAAGCAAGCCACCACTAAAACAATTGCCAATATAACTACTAAACCAACAAACAAGTTTGCTACTCCTTGTATATATTCATACCTATGACATAATTATATGTCGATGACATTCAACATTATATACCAAACTAACAAGCTTCCTAAAAGGTAAATAAAGAAAATCCCTTAATATGTAACATAAATCAGATTATTTGTCTTACCCTTATCCCCCTATCTCCCGGGGTTGAACTCAATCCCCTGATCATGAGTGTAGTTGTGATACATTTTTTCACTCATGTTGTATTAATATCAGCAGGTAATTGTATGTCATGTAGGCAAATAAATGTCACTATCCCAAGTAGGAATATCACATGTTGAAAATGTAATGTTTATCAATGCAAGGGGTGTTAAAATGTAATTCAAATGACTGTAAATCACGACTATCATTTATCTGCCACTGAATGTTCTGCTGGGCTGCTAGGTGCAGCCTCATTTTCTGTGGGATCGTCCACCTTAGCCCCATGTGCTTGCTTGCAATGAGAGGCATGAATCCAACTTTATATTTTGGGTCCATATTTGTTTCTATTCTTATCAATCTCCTATGGTTTATCAATTCGTTCCAAGATACCGCAACTAAAGGTTTTAACCAAAGCTCTACCAAACTATTTCCAATTTGAACAAAAAATGCCAGTGAAACAATGATTCGAAGAATTAACTTCAAGGGGTCAATAAATTTATTCTATAACCAGATCTAATTTTCCCATCCAATAGTTTGCCTTGCCACATGTCATATTATAACACTTTAATAAACCTTCGAAAAATGTTTCCCATCTCAACAAATTTCCTTTTTTACAAATAGCCATGTGTAACTTACGTATTTAACTACAATTTCCTCTCAATTTGTTTGGCCTAACTGGCCGCAAATGTGGCTGCCAGCATGCAGTACCGTTTTTTATCTACCAAGGAAGTGCTCGTCCACACAAGACCTCTACCAAAATGTTGTTTGTAAAAACAAATCTGGGATTTCTGATTACATGGATGCACACTCTCAGGACATTTTCAGGCTGCTGTTAACAATCCACTACGATAAATTAATTCCTTTACCCACAATCAAATAATTAGTACAAATTGAGGATATTATCCCTATCACATTCTTTTATAGATTCATTATGTTGGATCTAATTTTTTTCCAATAATTTTCCACTGCTGTAAGGAAGAACAATAGCTCTCATAAGTCTTAGTAATATCGTACTTAATTTACCCAGCATCGAATAATTTATTTACTATCCTTTCTCATCTGTTAACCAGTGACTTTGTTTGAACTCCAGAACTGAAAACTCACAATAGTTCAAACCAGCAAAATTTTCTTTACTATTTTCCCATATCATCTATGCCTAAAACACATCCATACATACAGCACAATTTATATGCTGATAAAATTCAAGTTTATATATATAAAAATCCATGAGCAGAGTACTCTGGGACGTCAGTGTAAGACCTCTCCAAAATTTGGCTAATTTTGTACTCCCATATTTTTATGAAGCTCATATCCATAAATAGCTTTGATTCTCATATAAATTCGATCACAATGGAATCCCAAGATTACTTCCAATTTTTTACTATTAATGAATAGCTGCTCATAACTCAGCAAATCAAATCTTTATTCTCCATCTCCCTTGACAAAAGTGATAATTTTCATAATCAAATTATATTTCTATTTTTTTTTTTTTTTTTTACGAATTCTCTCGATATGCGATCCCATCCCCATGGAACTATCTATTTTCCAGACAAGGCACACTGTCGGTGTCAACAATCTTGTAAGATTGATACACAAAAACACTAACATTGACACACAAAATACCCACACACACGTGCATTATGCGTATTTGTTTGCGTTGGAACCCTTATTTACAGATCCGGATGGGTGTCAACTTTATTTCAATTTCTCAAAATTTGTCCTTCAATTTTATAAGCGCTAATACACAAATGGACCAAAAAAGTTTATTCTTAGAAAACCCCTATGACGTCACATTGACATTACCCTTTCAGTTCCCACAATAATTTATCCAAATTTGACTACCCACCCATTTGTATGTCAGTCGACCACTGACCTATCAATCGTGTGGAACAATAGTCCGAAATTCCCGCCTGATCATGATGTGACTCTTGTCACTTGGTTTGCCAAAAAAAATTGCAAAGCAATTGTTCCAAACTTTGTAAATTAAAAATTTTGTGCCCAACATAAAAGATCCAATTTCGGCATTTGATCAATTAATTATCAATTTGCTTACAAGCAAAAGAAAAAATGAATAATTCTTGCTCCGAAAACTTTTCAGACCCAAGAATCATCGACAGTTATTCATGTTAGTCCAGTAATCTAATTTGTTGAGGCCAATCGTCATTTGGGATTTGTCGCAATGAAGGCCTAATCATTGTCTGAGGTATCGGTCAGCACTGGTACCCTTGATCTTGGTTTACCCTATGAACTTGTCTTCCTTTTGGTATACGGACATCCTCTTTTCCAATGTCCCATCCGTCCACACTTGAAACACCGGTTTCTGTCGTTGCCTGGTCTGTGCACCTGTGCACTTGTATTGCTGGGCTGCATCTCTACATCCCTGAGTTGCCACTGCAATCTCTCGTTATCTCCTGAAACACGAAAAAATTCTCTGTACCGTCCTTTTTGGGGAGACAACTGGAAATCAGATGGGACAACTGTCACTTTCATTCCTAATTTCGAGGGCAGTTGTGCATTTGTCTCCTCCACTGTATCCTGTATCCTTTTTATTTTAAGTTCTAGATCCGTTATCCGTTCTTGCTGTTCCCGTTGTCTGGATTCACCATCCCAAAGATGGAATGCAAGACAGTCCACCGTTAGATTCTGTCTCTCTCTGGCTTTCAATCTTTGTTCCAATCTTTCCAATCGACTTCGCTCAAATGTACCATCTCTTGGAAACTCCTCATCATGTCCCTTTGTCCACAAATACCAATTTTCGACCTGCCTTATAGCTTCGGCACCATAACGGTCGTACATATGATGTGTACAAGTACCTTTTTGTGGAATCTCTGGTTGTCCTTGTGTATTCCTGCAGGCTCCATTTCTCATTTTGCCTTTTATCAAAGTAGCGTTGGATGTGTTGTAGTTTGTTCCTCTAAAGCTTCACTCGTACCTCCAGGAAGGATCTCTCCACCTGTTCAAACGGTGATTTCCAGAGAATCTCCCTCACCTGTGGCTTTTGCACAATCCAATCTCACAGATCAGTATTTGCAGATGAGCCAGAGGGTCAGTATGAAATGGGTGAATCCTCAGGTGTCCGCTCTGTTGAAGGGGAAATCACACAATGGTAACCGCACATATATATTGTTACAGACGTGGCTTGGATGTTATTTACCGAGCGGTTTTATGGTATGACCACGTCTGCACAAGTTACCCGATTGTGCCCGAACGTTGACTAATCGCGCTATGCTAGACCAATGAAGGAAAAAGAAGACACACGGCTGGAATTAATACGACACGACACCAGGGATACGGTTCTCAAAGGTTGTTATTACAATAATGCGGAAGGTTTAGATTACAGGGACAAGAGGGAAACATAGGAAGGTGGGCACTTAAACACACTTATATTAACCCCAACGGACGACAGATAAACGGGACAAGGCTCACTCACACGGGGTTTGATGGCAAAGAAAGCGGGTAGCGATCGCTCCAGGTGCACCTGGGCTCAGGGCAGGATCACGTACGGTCCAGTTTAAGAGATGCGGTGGAGGTATTGCAGCGCTCGAGGGGTGGCGACTTCTCTCTCCAGGCTGGGGGCGCATCTGACGTCACATCCGGCGCGGGGCCGCGTATATCCGGCGGGGAGTGACACGCCCTCGGCTCGTTAGCTCCGCCTCGTGGAATCGGCACGTTGCTTCTCATTGGGTGCGTGCGGGGGGGTTTACCAGGCTCCGCCCTTGACGAGGAGCTGACAAGGAGCCCCTTCGTGGTAACCCCGTGGAGCGCATGGTCTGGAGCGCGTTGTCGATGGCGGCGAACCGAGCCGGTGGGAGGACGCACACTCCCCCCCGCGCAGCGCCGTGCCCCTCTGTTGTTGTAGACGGGGAAGAAGATGGGAGGAGGTATGGGAAAGGTCCTAAACTCACTACTGGTGCCATATAATCACATTCTGGTGCAACGAAGAGTCATAATTAATGGAGACGAGGCCTTAACTGACATAGATTAAGAATAACTAGGAAGATGTCCGAAAGTTGTCTACGTGTGGTGCGGTGGACCTGGGCACGACATTTAATGGGGGAATAAGGGGAAGGTCGGCTCTACTGATTGTTATTTACATGCAATGGGACTAGGGAATGGGGGATTGGGGAAAGTTGGGGAGTATTGGAGAAAATAGGGGAATATTTACAAGCGGATATGGAGGCCAAATTCCATATTCGCAACATTGCACCCTTCTCTACCCTCGGGGCGTCCCGACCCGATAAATTTTTACCTACTTTAGTGTGGCACGCAATGTAGTTCCCTCTACTATTAACTCTACCCTGAGTGCGACAGTTTTACAGATATTCACAAATGAGTAAATATGTCCCCCTGCGACGTTGCACCCTTCTCCTCACAGAAACACACCCACAGGATAACCGAATCCGGAAAGAATTCGCAAACTAAACATACAGCCGGTAGGGAGCATTATTTACAAGATTACGCTGATATCTACACTACGATCCAGGACCTGTCTTTGGAGGAACACATGCAGATGTTATGCATAGAGAGAGCGCGCTTGCCAACATCGATACACCAACCCACGAGTGCTCTGTGGCCGACGGCCTTTAATAACGTGCAGAGCACCCTTCCCGAGCATCAACAGCACCACCCCACCACCAATCGGTGCAGTCACCATTGTTCATTGGAATAAAAATAAATTCGACAACCCCTAACCCTGCAGGTGTCTCTTGCTCTTCTTGTGGTGCACTTGGTGTTAATTAACAGTGGTTCACCTTTATGGCATAGGTGCCACGTTGACCCATAGGTCCATCCCCGGGTGGTGCTTGGCCGCAAACGAACTGCGGTCCATTGTGGGTGGCCACAAACATTGCGGTCCATATGGTGTATCGATCCCGGCAGCAAACAGCGAAAGTGCAGGCCCACAACTGCGCAGCCAGCACCTCTCTCTCCTCTCTCTCTACCCCAAAGCCAGATCCTCGGAGGTGGGAGACAAAAGAAGAAACAAGTGAGTAAGGTGGTAAGGGCGCAAAAGTGCACGCAATGTAAGGTGATGCACACTGGGGGCACATGGGAACCAGGTGAGACAGGTACGTTCCTATCGTACGCCCCCCCCCCACCAGGTAACCTACATGGCCCCTCCCTTACCCCTTACTGTATCCACACAACACAACACTACCCATAAACATCTACTTTACAAATCAACAAACATCCCTACTGTCTTCCCCGTTCCTCCCATAAACCAAATTCGTCTTCTCTCCCTCCTAACCAATCAAATTTGCCATTTTCAACTCTCATCAAAATTTGCCATTTTCAACTCAACATCAAAATTTGCCATTACCAATTCATCATCAGTCCCTCCTAGGGAGGGAGAGATGGAATCACCCCAATGTCTCATCCACGTCGTGATGCGTCTCACAAATCCAACAGCAATTCTCATCTCCTGCAACAAACAAAGAAAACACAGGTGTGGAGTCATCATCATCACCACAGGTAAGTAAGTGGCTGCGTATGGTGCGACAGGTTCTTCAATCCTAACTATTTCCTAAATGACTTTAACAACTTTACACCACCCGGGGTCTTCCTCCGGCCAAACCATTGGCCCTCTTACACTATGGGTTCTAAAAACCAATTCCCATTGGCCAAACTGTGGTGCTCTTCAATTTGGGGTCTCACTCCCCCGATTCATCTCCCGGTGCCCTCGTACAATTTCTGGGCTGCGACGTGTACCTCTCCCAGTGGGTCTACCCACCTGCACACCTCCACCACTGCAGTTGCCTCCGAGCTTACCTGCTCCTTGCCCTAACCTAACTACCTGGGGAAGGCCCTCTGGCACTCTCCCCACTCTGTGCCCTCTCTGGCACTGGGCTACCCGGGTCCGTCCTCCGGATCCTCGGGCCCCATCCACAACTCTACCGGCTCCCAGAGCCCACCTGCGGCCTCACCTGGCCGACATCCTCACAGTGGTGGAGTGCCCAACCAACTACACGCACTAAC
The DNA here is from genome assembly GCF_964187855.1 of Myxine glutinosa. Lineage (NCBI taxonomy): Eukaryota > Metazoa > Chordata > Myxini > Myxiniformes > Myxinidae > Myxine > Myxine glutinosa. The sequence goes on along the minus strand of NC_136270.1, from coordinate 23,333,291 downwards.
AGGCTACACGCCCAGCCATTTCCACAACACTAATGCACCCATTCACAACACCATTCTGCAACCGCACCACAAATGCCAATATCCAACCACAATTTACCTGTACCCTCTACCTAACACTTACACTACCCGCCCCGGGTACTCGTGAAAGGGGTCCACTCTTCCCCCATCCACACCTTCGCACCATGCACACCACTCCGTACCACTCACTCCAACTCTCTCCACACACCTGTACTTGCACACCTGTGCTCTCACACCTGGTGCCACCGGCACCCTTCTCTCCCCAAGCGCATTCGCGCTGATCCACAACACTCACTACTCATACACTACTCCACACACCTGTCCAGTTGCACACCTGTGCAATCACACCTGTTCAATCCTCACACACACAGCATCATCTCAGCTAACTACTCCCTTCTGAAACTTGCGCTTCCCAGTCGTCCCTTTAACTATTGCGCTCCCACGTCATTATCATCCACACTAAACTACCTGCGTCCCCACTACAGGTATCAGTCACTAACTAATCTTAACGTTACCTACTGTCATCTTCGCTAGATCCCTATCAATATAACCTAACCCCCCCGGGCTAGTTTTCACTGCCATACACCCCATAAGCTATTGCGCATTTGCCCCACACATGGGAAGGGTGGCAGGGATGCCATCCCACCACTTCGGGGGTCTCTCACTACCAATTTTGCACATCAAATTTCAACAAATCAAAAATTTGCCAATCACTGCCCATCATCTGCCAATCACCACTGCCAATCCTTTGCCAATCATCAAATTTTGTTTTTCTCTAATTTTGGGTCCAAAACACTAACCTCATCACCCAGTCGACTCACTAATACCTCTCGGTGCGCCAATCCCTGTCCAAAGCCCGGCTTCGTAAAGCCAAGCAATGGATGCTGGTTGTTTTGTGCCAGCGGCTGGATGCGTCCGGCATTCGGGGCAGGGACGGGGGCTTACCCGGGCCGAGATCCCACGCACCACCTCGGCGTGGAGCCATCCAATGTCCCGATCTCGACCTGCCGGCACGTCTCAACAAAACGTGGTCGCCATAACGACCCTTCCTATCGGGCTGCCAGCTCCGCCTAGTGGAGCCTGGACGCGGCCGTTCAAAGCGAGGCCCGGCACGCACCGAGGGCCTGCTTCGGCTAAAAGTCGCTCTAACCTCTAACCCGTGTAACGTCGATGCTTCACCTGGACGCTTACACCCCGCAGCCCGTTCCTTGCTCACACATCCAGCTGTGCCCATGCTCCTCGTACCCTTCCTTACACACCCAGGTACACCCATTCCACTCACAGCCTTGGTCACACACCTGACCACCGAACACTTTGGCACACATTCGTTGCTCGCACACCTCACCAATACACCTCTTCGCGCCCCCTCCTCGGTCACCTCCTCTGTGACAATCACAGGTGTGCTCTCATTCGCACACCCAACCACGTGCCTCACCACCAACTCCAGCGTGCATTCCCACTCACGCTCTACCATTCCAGGTGTGCATCCTTCCATCCCAGGTGTACATCCTCGCTCACCTGTCACAACTAACTCACGCTCCATGTCACTCCCACTACTTTCACCTCCATTCCTGACAGCGCACTCACCCTTACTCTTGACAGCGCACTCTTTCCCCATGCACCTGCCCGTCACACACCTTTCTCGCGCACACTCTCCCGTCACACCCTCTGCAACACTTACCACAGGTGTGCATTCTTCCTTGCCTTTGACAGCGCACTCTTTCCTCATGCACCTGTCCGTCACACACCTCTCTCGCGCACACTCCTGCGCACACTCTCCCGTCACACCCTCTGTAACACTCACCACAGGTGGACACTCTTCCTTACTTCTGACAGCGCACTCTTTCCTCATGCACCTGTCCGTCACACACCTTTCTCGCGCACACTCTCCCGTTACACCCTCTGTAACACTCACCACAGGTGGACACTCTTCCTTACTTCTGACAGCGCACTCTTTCCTCATGCACCTGTCCGTCACACACCTTTCTCGCGCACACTCTCCCGTTACACCCTCTGTAACACTCACCACAGGTGGACACTCTTCCTTACTTCTGACAGCGCACTCTTTCCTCATGCACCTGTCCGTCACACACCTTTCTCGCGCACACTCTCCCGTTACACCCTCTGTAACACTCACCACAGGTGGACACTCTTCCTTACTTCTGACAGCGCACTCTTTCCCCATGCACCTGTCCGTCACACACCTTTCTCGCGCACACTCTCCCGTCACACCCTCTGTAACACTTACCACACCGCGCTTCCATGTGCTCCCTCGCACACACGCTACGACCGACTCACTCTCGCCAGCACCCTCACTCCTTGGCACGCACTTTTTCCTCACACACCCCAGAGTCGGACTTTCTTGCACACCTGCATTTTCGCACACCAGACCTGTCGCACACTTCACCAACGGCCTCTCACGAACACCCGGGTCTATCTCGACCCCCAAGCCTCTTAAATCACCTGGCGCATCATACGCACGACCATATTGGTCACCACTTACACCGGGTCCTCTTCCTCTTCGCTTCTCCTCCATCACCTGCGAATCCCTCATCCGGTTAATGAGCACATCATCACGATCCAAACACAGACTTTGGACCAATTCTTTTATCTCCTCTTTTATCTCTTTCTTATCCCCTCTCCGTCGCTTCTTAATTTCGCTCATCCCTTCTTCCACTTCTTCTAATTTGTGCTTCACCTCTTTTATTCCCCGGTACGTCTCCTCAAGCTCGTCCTCCAAGGCTACCTTGACCGTTTCCATGTGCGTCCTCACCTGCCGGTCCTTCGTCTCCATTACCTCTACCACCTCGTCCAACCTCGTTGTCAGTCCCTCACGTACCATCTGACATTCCCTCTTCGTCGCTATCAAGTCGTCTTTTAGTTCTTTCTGTGTCACTTTTAACCCTCCTAATACCGCAGTGTTCCTTTGAACCTGCTCCGTTAGTCCTTTTTGTCCCTCCGTCAGCTGTTCCACCTCCTGCGTCAGGACCTCTATGCCCCCCTGTAACTTTACAGTCCCCTTTCTCACCTCCTTCTCCATGTGCTCCCTACAGTGCCTCACCTCCTCGCGCACTCCTCCGACCTCCTCACTCACTCCTCTTCTGATCTGCTCTCCCATCACTTGCATCTCCTGCCCAGATGCCACCCTCATCTGCTCCATTTCCTCCCTGTGAGCATCCAGTTTGGTTTCTACCCCCATTCTGACCCCCTCTATCTGCTGCTCCATTTGTTTAACTTCCCTTTCCGCTTGGTCCCTCATGTCCCTCAATTTGCCTTCCATACTGTTTTCTAACCCCTCTAACCCATTTTTCACTCCCTCTATTTGATTCTCTTGAGCGGCCATTCTGTTTTCTACCCCCGTTAACCCATGTTTCACTCCCTCTATCTGATTCTCTTGAGCGGCCATTCTGTTTTCTACCCCCGTTAACCCATTCTTTACTTCTTTTATCCCGTTGTCTAACCCCTCAAATTTCTTTTCTAATCCCTCACCGGTACCCCTCATTTGGCCCTCCAATCGCTCACCCTGAGCATCCATCCGGTTCCCCATTACCCCCATTTGGTCCTCCAATCGCTCACCCTCAGCATCCATCTGGTTCCCCATTACCCCCATTTGGTCCTCCAATCGCTCACTCAATCGCTCACCCAATCGCTTTCTATCAGCCCTCATTTGCTCACAATTCTGGGCCATAAGGGCCTTCATTTGTATCCAAAACGAGTTCAAATCCATCGGGGGCGCTGCCACGGTCGCTGGCGCGGTGATCAGCGAGGCGCCATTTTGCGCGCCCGCTTCTTCGTGCGTGACGGCGCTATTTTGCGAACCTGCCGCCCTCACTGCTTCGCTCTCCTCCTGTCCCTCATTTTGGTCCTGGATCGACCCTACCTCACTCTCCTTTACCGGACCCCAGCTGTCTTGATCCGCCATAGCGCGACTTTCAAAATTCGGTTTTTATTTTTTATTTTCGTAAAACAAATTGAAATTTCGCCGTTATAATTTCGCGCGGGAAACGCGCTCCGAATCGATTCGGTCGAGCGCCGTACGCGCTCCGGCTCGATTTTCCCTCCCAAAATTTGGGCCTAACTAATTTAGTCCCGGGTTCGAATTCCACTCCTCGACACCAATTGTTACAGACGTGGCTTGGATGTTATTTACCGAGCGGTTTTATGGTATGACCACGTCTGCACAAGTTACCCGATTGTGCCCGAACGTTGACTAATCGCGCTATGCTAGACCAATGAAGGAAAAAGAAGACACACGGCTGGAATTAATACGACACGACACCAGGGATACGGTTCTCAAAGGTTGTTATTACAATAATGCGGAAGGTTTAGATTACAGGGACAAGAGGGAAACATAGGAAGGTGGGCACTTAAACACACTTATATTAACCCCAACGGACGACAGATAAACGGGACAAGGCTCACTCACACGGGGTTTGATGGCAAAGAAAGCGGGTAGCGATCGCTCCAGGTGCACCTGGGCTCAGGGCAGGATCACGTACGGTCCAGTTTAAGAGATGCGGTGGAGGTATTGCAGCGCTCGAGGGGTGGCGACTTCTCTCTCCAGGCTGGGGGCGCATCTGACGTCACATCCGGCGCGGGGCCGCGTATATCCGGCGGGGAGTGACACGCCCTCGGCTCGTTAGCTCCGCCTCGTGGAATCGGCACGTTGCTTCTCATTGGGTGCGTGCGGGGGGGTTTACCAGGCTCCGCCCTTGACGAGGAGCTGACAAGGAGCCCCTTCGTGGTAACCCCGTGGAGCGCATGGTCTGGAGCGCGTTGTCGATGGCGGCGAACCGAGCCGGTGGGAGGACGCACACTCCCCCCCGCGCAGCGCCGTGCCCCTCTGTTGTTGTAGACGGGGAAGAAGATGGGAGGAGGTATGGGAAAGGTCCTAAACTCACTACTGGTGCCATATAATCACATTCTGGTGCAACGAAGAGTCATAATTAATGGAGACGAGGCCTTAACTGACATAGATTAAGAATAACTAGGAAGATGTCCGAAAGTTGTCTACGTGTGGTGCGGTGGACCTGGGCACGACATTTAATGGGGGAATAAGGGGAAGGTCGGCTCTACTGATTGTTATTTACATGCAATGGGACTAGGGAATGGGGGATTGGGGAAAGTTGGGGAGTATTGGAGAAAATAGGGGAATATTTACAAGCGGATATGGAGGCCAAATTCCATATTCGCAACAATATCTATATATAAACTCACCACCTTGCTCAATTTTCCAAGGTTGTCTTCACATTGATAATATCTCACAAAGATATCAAAGCTTCTTTCTTGAGACCGCATTTTCATCAATCAAACAATCAATATATTCAATTCAATTTATTCAGTTCAATTTATTCAGTTAAATTTATTCAATTAAATTTATTCAGTTCAATTCAATTATTCAATTTCAATTAATTTATCAATATTCATCAATAAATCAAATTAATCATTTTGGATGACTCCTTGCATAAGCCCTTTCCCCAATGATGTCAGGACAGGTCCATCTATTGACTGAGATCGAAGCTCATCGGTCGTCACCTCTGGTTCATACCTCATGTCAATTGACGAATCACTGTTCTGTCCTAGGGTCATATCTGACCTATTTTCCATTTTGCCTGGTCTTCACAAATTTTCTTTGCAACCACTAAAGGCAACTCATCCTTCATTCGTGAGACCGCCAAAATGGATGGCAGATATTAAAGTTCTTTGGGAAAAATATCTCATCATTTTTCTTTTAATAGTACCCAAATCTCTTGGCAATATAAATTTCGTAAAACTCCTGAAATAAGACTGTAAAATTCCTTCAATCATGCTAAATTTTGAAACTCCATCGCTTGTAACACACAATTTATCCCATAGGGCTTGAAAGTTCTTTCCCAAGTTCATGCAATCATTCTGCATTTGAACCCTATGATATCATTCATAATAATCATCATGATTTTATAGTCATGGTCCTATCATAATCATCTATTTAAAACGAACATTTCCTTTATCACCACAGCTATGTGGTATAATCAACAATAGAATAAAACTGTACATAGCAACAGGCTACCTCATGGCCACTTAGTATACCTATTGACAATAAGTCATAACAATATCGAATAATCATTGAACAATTAAAAAATCGCTTCCACTGCTCCAGCCGCAGCATTCGTCATTTTGTCTGCTCATCCGCGTGACCAAAACGAAAAAAAGGGAGCTCAACCATTACACAGCGCTTTTAATGGCGCATGCCATAGGAACTCAACGCAATTTCGACTCGGCCAGAAAACGAGCAAATTTTGCAGGATGTTAACTGGAATTAGTCGTGAAAATATATCCAAAATACACAAAAATACACACCCACAAAAATAAACAACAAAACCCAAACAAACCCAAGGTCGACCATATTACACAATTAAATTACACCTTAAATTATTCATTAAATTACTCATTAAATTACTCATTAAATTACTCATTAAATTACATCATTTCAGCATCGTATTGATTGCTGAAATGTTCATGGGTTTGAACACACCTTAAAAGAGGTATGCTTTGCTGTGTTGCCCACCTACCACGTTGAATTAAATTACATCATTTCAGCATCGTATTGATTGCTGAAATGTTCATGGGTTTGAACACACCTTAAAAGAGGTATGCTTTGCGGTGTTGCCCACCTACCACGTTGAATTAAATTACATCATTTCAGCATCGTATTGATTGCTGAAATGTTCATGGGTTTGAACACACCTTAAAAGAGGTATGCTTTGCGGTGTTGCCCACCTACCACGTTGAATTAAATTACATCATTTCAATTAAAAAACATCGCTTCTACTGCTCCAGCCGCAGCATTCATCACTTTGGCTGCTCATCCGCATGACCAAAACGAAATAAAGGGAGCTCAACCATTACACAGCGCTTTTAATGGCGCATGCCATAGGAACTCAACGCAATTTCGACTCGGCCAGAAAACGAGCAAATTTTTCAGGATGTTAACTGGAATTAGTCGTGAAAATATATCCAAAATACACAAAAATACACACCCACACAAATAAACAACATTTATTCCGTTCAACAGAACAAACATTTCCTATATCATGACATGCATGTCTTCAAAATTATATGACCAAGAGAAAAAGTAAAACTAATTAAAACTGCGAGCAGTGATGATCCGGGGACCATACCGCTCCATCCTGATTGGACGGGTGCGTGCTAGAGTCGTTAACAACGACAGTCCAGATCCGATTGTTCAAAATTTCAACTCAATCGATCGAAAAATGAACGCAGGGATGCATTTTAAAGGTGCAGTGGCACTAACTGAGTTGCCACGAATATGGCCACGAAATTGCCAATATGGCCATCACAAAATATTTTCCTTAATCAATTGGCTCATAGCATAACCAATCTGCAAGTATCTCATCCGAAGATGTATCTCTGAGGAATTTTAATTAAATAAGTCATTTATAAATCAACGAGTTAATTTATTAAATGATTAATCAATAAATCAAAAAATTTTTTTTTTTCTTGACAGCCACATCACTTGGTCAGTGTCATGTCCAAATATCAGCTTCCTTACTCAAAAGGTGCCTGAGTTAATGTAATGTAATTACTGTAATAAGATTACTGCAATTACTGTAATGATTACTGTAATTACTGTAATTACCGGAACTGTAATTACTGTAATTACCTCAGGTAATTACTGTAATGTAATTACTGTAATGTAATAAGAAATGTAATTAATTAAATAAGTACTTCATTAATCGCTAATAATTAAATAACTCGTGAATTCTTATCCGATTTACTTAACATTTGAGTGTCCCCAAAACGTTGGAGCAAAACGTTGCAACAACGAAAGTGAAACGTTGTAGCGACGTTGTGGACACGTCAGCAAAACCCAACATTTGAATGTTCCCAAAACGTTGGAGCAAAACGTTGCAACAAAGAAAGTGAAACGCTGTGGCGACGTTGTGGAAACGTCAGCAAAACCTAACATTTAAATGTTCCCAAAACGTTGGAACAAAACGTTGCAACAACGAAAGTGAAACGTTGTAGCGACGTTGTGGAAACGTCAGCAAAACCCAACATTTAAATGTTCCCAAAACGTTGGAGCAAAACGTTGCAACAACGAAAGTGAAACGTTGTAGCGACGTTGTGGAAACGTCAGCAAAACCCAACATTTGAATGTTCCCAAAACGTTGGAGCAAAACGTTGCAACAACGAAAGTGAAACGTTGTGGCGACGTTGTGGAAACGTTAGCAAAACCCAACATTTGAATGTTCCCAAAACGTTGGAGCAAAACGTTGCAACAACGAAAGTGAAACGTTGTGGTGACGTTGTGGAAACGTCAGCAAAACCCAACATTTGAATGTTCCCAAAACGTTGGAGCAAAACGTTGCAACAACGAAAGTGAAACGTTGTGGCGACGTTGTGGAAACGTTAGCAAAACCCAACATTTGAATGTTCCCAAAACGTTGGAGCAAAACGTTGCAACAACGAAAGTGAAACGTTGTAGCGACGTTGTGGAAACGTCAGCAAAACCCAACATTTGAATGTTCCCAAAACGTTGGAGCAAAACGTTGCAACAACGAAAGTGAAACGTTGTGGCGACGTTGTGGAAACGTTAGCAAAACCCAACATTTGAATGTTCCCAAAACGTTGGAGCAAAACGTTGCAACAACGAAAGTGAAACGTTGTGGCGACGTTGTGGAAACGTTAGCAAAACCCAACATTTGAATGTTCCCAAAACGTTGGAGCAAAACGTTGCAACAACGAAAGTGAAACGTTGTGGCGACGTTGTGGAAACGTCAGCAAAACCCAACATTTAAATGTTCCCAAAACGTTGGAACAAAACGTTGCAACAACGAAAGTGAAACGTTGTAGCGACGTTGTGGAAACGTCAGCAAAACCCAACATTTAAATGTTCCCAAAACGTTGGAGCAAAACGTTGCAACAACGAAAGTGAAACGTTGTAGCGACGTTGTGGAAACGTCAGCAAAACCCAACATTTGAATGTTCCCAAAACGTTGGAGCAAAACGTTGCAACAACGAAAGTGAAACGTTGTGGCGACGTTGTGGAAACGTTAGCAAAACCCAACATTTGAATGTTCCCAAAACGTTGGAGCAAAACGTTGCAACAACGAAAGTGAAACGTTGTGGCGACGTTGTGGAAACGTCAGCAAAACCCAACATTTGAATGTTCCCAAAACGTTGGAGCAAAACGTTGCAACAACGAAAGTGAAACGTTGTGGCGACGTTGTGGAAACGTTAGCAAAACCCAACATTTGAATGTTCCCAAAACGTTGGAGCAAAACGTTGCAACAACGAAAGTGAAACGTTGTGGCGACGTTGTGGAAACGTTAGCAAAACCCAACATTTGAATGTTCCCAAAACGTTGGAGCAAAACGTTGCAACAACGAAAGTGAAACGTTGTGGCGACATTGTGGAAACGTTAGCAAAACCCAACATTTGAATGTTCCCAAAACGTTGGAGCAAAACGTTGCAACAACGAAAGTGAAACGTTGTGGCGACGTTGTGGAAACGTCAGCAAAACCCAACATTTGGATGTTCCCAAAACGTTGGAGCAAAACGTTGCAACAACGAAAGTGAAACGTTGTAGCGACGTTGTGGAAACGTCAGCAAAACCCAACATTTAAATGTTCCCAAAACGTTGGAGCAAAACGTTGCAACAACGAAAGTGAAACGTTGTAGCGACGTTGTGGAAACGTCAGCAAAACCCAACATTTAAATGTTCCCAAAACGTTGGAGCAAAACGTTGCAACAACGAAAGTGAAACGTTGTGGCGACGTTGTGGAAACGTCAGCAAAACCCAACATTTGAATGTTCCCAAAACGTTGGAGCAAAACGTTGCAACAACGAAAGTGAAACGTTGTGGCGACGTTGTGGAAACGTCAGCAAAACCCAACATTTAAATGTTCCCAAAACGTTGGAGCAAATCGTTGCAACAACGAAAGTGAAACGTTGTAGCGACGTTGTGGAAACGTCAGCAAAACCCAACATTTAAATGTTCCCAAAACGTTGGAGCAAAACGTTGCAACAACGAAAGTGAAACGTTGTAGCGACGTTGTGGAAACGTCAGCAAAACCCAACATTTGAATGTTCCCAAAACGTTGGAGCAAAACGTTGCAACAACGAAAGTGAAACGTTGTGGCGACGTTGTGGAAACGTTAGCAAAACCCAACATTTGAATGTTCCCAAAACGTTGGAGCAAAACGTTGCAACAACGAAAGTGAAACGTTGTGGCGACGTTGTGGAAACGTCAGCAAAACCCAACATTTGAATGTTCCCAAAACGTTGGAGCAAAACGTTGCAACAACGAAAGTGAAACGTTGTGGCGACGTTGTGGAAACGTTAGCAAAACCCAACATTTGAATGTTCCCAAAACGTTGGAGCAAAACGTTGCAACAACGAAAGTGAAACGTTGTGGCGACGTTGTGGAAACGTTAGCAAAACCCAACATTTGAATGTTCCCAAAACGTTGGAGCAAAACGTTGCAACAACGAAAGTGAAACGTTGTGGCGACGTTGTGGAAACGTTAGCAAAACCCAACATTTGAATGTTCCCAAAACGTTGGAGCAAAACGTTGCAACAACGAAAGTGAAACGTTGTGGCGACGTTGTGGAAACGTCAGCAAAACCCAACATTTGAATGTTCCCAAAACGTTGGAGCAAAACGTTGCAACAACGAAAGTGAAACGTTGTAGCGACGTTGTGGAAACGTTAGCAAAACCCAACATTTAAATGTTCCCAAAACGTTGGAGCAAAACGTTGCAACAACGAAAGTGAAACGTTGTAGAAATTCTTAATTTTCATTCGATTTACTTGAAATTTGAAAATGGATTTACATATCAGTCAATTAGTTCAATTGAATTCCCAATGATCATGTCCGGCCTTGTACATTCCACGAATCCCGCACCAAATTTTCTCATACTCACTCAAATTACATCCATTTCACATATCTGTTCATGAAATTTCACAAATGATCACAAGTAATTATCACATTGCAATGACCTCTAAACATTCCTAAACCAATAAGCTAGTCTGGCGATGCCAAATACCCCACACCCCTGTCATCCCAGAAGTCACTGTTTGCCACAACCATTATTTGGAAGTCTTTTGCTGTCAAAACACAATTTCTCTGCTGTCAAAGGCCCAAAACCCGGCCTCTGTGACTTCTCAGCCAATTGTCACTTTCTCTTGACAAAAACAAACATCTTCTATATTTACCCCATTAAAATCCCATTAAAATCCCATATCTTGTCACCCTTTGCATTGTTGAAAGCAATTAATTCCATAACTCAATATTACCTCACATCGTTACATCCTTACATCCTTACATCCTTACACCCACTTTTGTCCACAAATCTTTTTTAGAAGTGAAACAAAATTTGTCTGTACTTTGTCTCATAGAATCCACAGTACCAGCATCGCAACCTCCCATCTGTCTATACCTTGTCACAACTCCAATTCATTCTTCAAGGCACAACCCAGAGTGATTTGAGAACTATACCCAGAGTTCTATACAATACCCAGTTTCAGAGAGTAAACAATTATATACTTTTTCATTATTTTTCCATTTAACTTGTTCAAAGAACGTTCATTTCGCAAAATCGAACCAACCACAACCTTCGCCATTAATATCTATTGTAAGCGTGCCAAATCAATAAGTATCACTTTTCCTATGAGCCTCGACCAGAGGGTGATTGTTACTCACAAACACTCGTCGCTAGCTGTTCCATTGTCTGTTGATTTTCATTCTGCTGCCGATTTCCATTGAGCCATCAGAGTGGAATTTGGAATTATTATTTCTCTGAGCTCATGAAAGTGGTGACATTGGGTGGTTTGCCATTGCTTTTCCACAAAAGCACTTAATTATTGTCTTTCATTCAACCGTGAAGCATGTCTCAATGACTTAGTGATGGACCTGGACAAAATTTGATGCAATTTTCATCCAATCGCCATCTTTCATAATAATTCTGGACCGGTATGAGATGGGGTTGTCTGTCATGAATTTATTTGTTGATCGAACGAGTTTTAGGTGTTTTAGAAAATGGCGGGAAACCTTGTACCCACGGCTTTGGTCCTACACAATTTCGTTTAATTTATCTAAAAAACATTCTGTGGACCTGTCGTCTTAATCGCACACCTTGAGCGGACAGCTCAGGGGTACGTTTTCAAGTGCTAAACAAATGTACCGGCCTTACAAGACTTGGGAGCAAATGGTCGCATGGTGCACTCATGCCCCGTTTGCTCCCAGGTCACAGTAAGGCCCTTAATGACCAGCGCCGACCTGGCGCATTTTATTTAGACAGCGCAAAAAATAAGTATTTACAGAAATCATTTAGAAAAACACGAATAATAGCTACAATCGTTTAAAACGTTCCATCCGTGACTTTGTCCGCTTATTCACTATTCCTGATTTGCCATCAAGGACCTCGATCATTCCCCGGCGTACTAACTTCCGCTTTTCTAAATGAGATTTCAACAGGATTACGACTCAAAGGAAAAAGAACGAGCAGACATTTTGTAGGACGTTACCTCGGACGATCGTTAAGATCGTTACATCTTAATCATAAAAAAAATGGTTCTTTGGGTAGTAGCCACAGCACCCGGGAGTACCAGCTCAGCAATGGTTCTTTGTGACCCCCTACCCAGCACCCTAGACCAACTCAAATGGATCTCTGTGTCGCAAGCACATCACCGGAGCCAAAAGGTCTCATCTATATCTTCCTTCTGAGGGCTCTCCTGCACCAATTGTGCGTGGAAAAGCCCACACACCAAATCCTCCATGTATATACAACATAACTATTCCCAAGTTCGTAAATCATACTGGACAAAAACAAGACACACTCACCTTTAAAGGTCTTGTATGTGTCCAATTGATCCCAGCGGTGCCTCCATATTGTAGGGGAAGTGGTGGGTGAGACTCAAGACGCCAATGGTCGGAAACAGGTTTTACAAAAGGTCACAACTTTATTTAACTAGTTATTCACTTCATTCCATTACCAAATAATACCGTTTAACTCAATGGACCAGGTTAACTCTATTCGCATGGTCCTTCTCGTTCGGCCAATGTTCCTCCGCCATTCCCGTCGGGCAGAGGTTCTGATGATGAGTGCTCGTTCGTTCCGTCGGGCAGGGGTTATCGTGGCAAGTGCTCCTTTGGCTCAAAGTCCCTTCTGTTTATATCGGCACACTTCAGTTAATCCTCTGTCCGCTGAAATCGTAATCCCTTCTCCCCTGACGTTACTGGTCGCCTCACTGGCACCAGCTAGCTCCCCTCCTGCTGCGAGTTCCATTTACCAAACAATAGGGGGGTGCTCCAGCCTGGGGCTGTGACCAGGTGGACAAGAGATTACCATGTTCGTGCACATTCTTGGCATTCATTTACGAAATCGTCTATCTGCTTCGTTACCAGTCCTAATTCAATGAGTTACCAGTCCCAATCAATAAGTTACACTGAGTTACACTTCCACAGTGGTCTTTCTGTCTTCTACCGACGCCTCTCCGGCCTTGCTCCCCCAGCTCTCTCGGGGCTCTGTCCCCCAAATATTCCTACAGGTCACACAAGATCTGCCAGCAACCCTCTTATGGTTAAACTGCCAAAATCAAGACTCTCTGCTCACCTTCATTCCTTCATTCCTCTTTTCTCACACCTCTGGAACAAACTCCCCCACTCCCTTCAATCCCACTCCTCCCTCCAGGTCTTAAAAACAGCTGTTCACCACCATCTCTTATCTTCCCCCATCCAAAACCTGATCTTTTCTACCCCCGGTAATTTCACCCCAGATTCACTTTTTTGAAATACCGACTTCTTTCCTGGAAGTCCTTGTGTTTATACAGTGTGTAAACAAAGTTTATACAGTGTGTTAAGGACACAGTGTCCTTGTGTTTATACTTCTCCCACCCCCCTCTCCCTTCCCACGCCTCCTCCCCTCAAGCCCTCTCCCTCCCACAGATCTCCCGATGTCCCTGCTCTCAAATGTTGTGTTTGTGCATCCCCTTCTCTCCCCATTTTGTCTACCGCTACCCTTATTATATACTTTGTGCGTCTGTTTTGATTTTTCTGTGTGATTAATGTTAGCTCTTTCACGAGCCTCGATCCTGTATGCAAAAAAACATAAAAAGGTTTCTTTTCAACCTTTTCCAGGAAGTGAACAACTTGACAGCATGTTCATTTGTAAAATACTCACTTAATTAGCTGCACATTTGTACCTCTCGTACATCTTGTACGAGGCCGACACAATGGCCTAGAGGTGCGCACACTCGCCTCGAAGCTCTCTAGCCTGGGTTCGAATCCTGACCCAGCTATAAATTCCTGCCAGAATGATTTATCAAACGCGAGGCCTGTGCAGCCGGATAGTGAAAGACTTGGGCCAAAAAAAAAATCCTCCCCTGGCCACAGCACAACATGGGACTAATTGTGCCTGTAAAATAAGTAGTCGTACATCTTGTACGAGGTTTTTTTTTGGAAAGCCAAAAAAATTCAGCCCAATGTGCATTGAATTAGGGAAGGCCTTTACGGTTGAGGCTCAGGATATGTACCACTCGTGTTGTTGGACGAGAAACCATAAGCAATGAACGCGGTTGGAGATGGAAGGCCTGGGTTGCCTGGAGATGAGTTCACCCAACGTCGTTCCATGAATGTCCTGTTCTATTGACACGTCAAGGACCTTTTGTGCCTCACGTCATTTAGTTGGTAATAGGAGAGGTCATTACACAGTATTCAGAGCTTTCATTTTGTATAGCAAAGGACTTGCCTTTTCCATCTTAAGCACATCTTGTGGCCATTTTACTCTCTCCTATCGCGAATCCATTACTGCAGGCATGATTATTTAATCAGTAATTCAGGTTTAACTACTTGAGAGACTCTGCAACATGAAGCATTCCTTTTTTTTTTCAACTTCTCCATGTTACTAACTTAATTAGAATTCGGATTTTATTTGCCTTTTGAAGTTTGTGCCATGATTGGATTCTCATGCCTATGTTTGTTAAATGTGAATATTCTGTGGAAAGTCATTATGTTTGTGGTTCATTTTCATAATTTTGGGGGGTTTTGCTGATATTTTGGAGTTTGTTGTGCAATATATTGTCATTATTACCCTCGCCAGAGGAGACGGTATTGCATTTGAGTCCGTTTGTCTGTCTGTCTGTTTGTCTGTTTGTCTGTTTGTTTGTCCGCACAGAATAAATATGATTTTCCCTGCAACCGTTGATCCGATTGACAGGAAATTTTCACCGTAGGTGCAACTCCACCTGTGTAATTTTTTAATGACAATTATGACGTCATTGATCACGTGGTTCGGCCGCCATCTTGGAAAAACTGAAAAACTTTGCACCTCTATATCTCGGAAAGCGCTGAATAGAAAAAATTGAGGCATAGCTCATTGTAAAGAACTCTCCATGGAGAATAAAATATGTTAATGATGACGTCATAGGTGCCTCCATTATGACGTCATAATTAGACAAGTACAAAACTTCATCCGATCAAGATGATATTTGTTGAGCATAATCGAGGCATAAATTAGTTTAGGAAAAAAAAAATGATGTCATCGGTCACGTGATTCGGCCGCCATATTTGTTTTAACACAAAAGCCTTAAAACCACTGAAAATACATCCTGGCGATGGTTTGCAATCTCTGATTGCTCTTTCTTGTTATTGCCTCTGCCACTGAAGGTGGATGTAGGTTATGTTTTCACCCCTGTCTCTCTGTCTGTCTGTCTGTCTGTGAACAAGATATTTCAAAAAGTTGTGGACGGATCTGGAAGAAATTTGGCAAAGATGTAGCGTATATCACAAGGACGAAATGATTTGATTTTGGTGAAGACCCGGATTCGGATCCGGCTACTTTAATTTATCAAGTGATTCTTCACCATTGGGAGATAGGGCCAAAAACGGATATATAGCAGGATATCTCAAAACGTTGTGGACATATTTGGACGAAACTTGGTGGTGAGGTTGGGTGTCTGACAAGGACCAATCGATTAAATTTTGCTCAAGATCGGAATATGGGTTCTGATACGAGTTTTGTTTTTAAAAAGTGATTCTTCATCATTGAGAGATCGGATTAAAAGCGATTATATAACATGATATTTGAAAAAGTTATGGAGGAGTTATGACTAAAATTGGGGGATGAGTTGGTTCGGTGACAAGAACAAGCCGATTAGATTTTGGTTCAGGTCCGAATCCAGATCCGGCCTATCAGTGGGATTCAAAACAAACTGTTCAGCCTGGCGGAGGTATGCACTCTATTGAGTGCCGTTCTAGTTTTGTATGTAGTCGAGGCTCATGGAACCGCTAGTACGAGTACACCGAGTGGATCAGGATACAACTGACCAAAAGGAAGAATAAAGAGAGAGGGGGGAGGCACCAACAGCAGAGCCAAAGGCCAAGATCGAAGAAGACTTGGGCAAACATTTGGTGTGGGGAGGAATGGGGGGCAGGAGAGGATGTGTGGGGTGTACAAGATGGATACAGAAGGAAACAGGAGGGAAAACTGGAAATTTGGAAAGAGGAGAGATTTGGGTGGATTGAGTAGTGGGGAAATGTGGGGTAACGAGGGTAGAAAAGATAGTGGTTTTGGATTGGGGATGACTTGAGATGGTGGTGAACAGCTGTCTTGAAGACCTGGAGGGAAGAGTGAGATTGAAGAGGATGTAGAAGTTGATTCCACTGGCCGGAGAGAAGAGGAACGAATGAGTAGAGGTGAGCAGTGAATCTGCATTTAGGTAGTTTCACCAGAGGGTGGTTGATGGTGGACTAAGCGTGCTTTTTTGAACTTCCTCTTATATTATTTTGGAAGAATAAGAAGAACAATTGTAGGTGAGGATATCCGCATTGCCGCTGGAAGGATGCTTCTCAGATATTGCTTTGCCTCCCAACTGTTCGTTATTTTGAGGACTGTCTCACCTACATTTGTGCTATAAGCGTCCACCTTGTATGATAATGTTGAACAAACATGTCGCACTAGTTTGCTGGGGAGGACATCGGTGAGAATCAGTATGCCCATTCGACATAAAGAAGTGCAAAAATCGTTTGGCCTAAAATAGTCCAGTCAATGAAGATTTCATCCATGGCATTGGTTGCCAATTTGGCAGACTTCTTGGAGGTTCTACCCACATGTGTACCTGGTTCGATATAGAAAGCTTGTCACAAAAGTGAGCAGGTCACAATGTGTCCCATTATTGACTATCTGAATAAGGCTAACGAAGCCTTTGCCCTTTTTCTCCGACAGTAAACCACGAAGCAAGAGGCATCTAAAGCCAGCACAATTATTTTATAATAACCTCCATGTGACAGACCAGCTTTGCCGGAGGATTCACAGGGGAGTTATACTTTGACATTAGGGAGGTTGAATATCTGTAAGCTGAATAATGAAGGCAGAGCATGGCTTTTGTCCAGCTTCAGATTGGATCTGAGACCAAAATAGTTTGTGAGCAACAGAAAGTTTCTCAACAAGAGATCAGGGTCATCTCACTGACACCTCCTGTGCACTTAATACTGTGGCGGACGTCACCTCTGGACAACCCAAAGAGGAAGGCGTGTCTTCAAGATTCCACGGATGCTGTTTGCAACTCTCAACTCTGGCCGGATCTTCATGCCCAAGGTTGGTTTACCGCTGCGGTGCCTTAAGCAAAGCAAATGGGGAATCGTACCTGTAGTTATGCAACAGACCGCAGTCATTCGGCTGAGCGGAACCAAGGTTACATAACTGCATGTGAGATTGAACTTAGAAAATAAATCCTTGCTGGCCAAACGACGTCCGCCTCAGCAGTCTTATGCCACCATCAGTGTTATTTTATGATGCTCCGTTGACCCGGATGGATGGTCATGGCCCCGGATGGTCAGGACATAGTTTCTTGAAGAAATGGCTTTTAGTGACAGTAATCAAAATGCAAGTATTTACAGTGGCAGGCAAACAAGTATTTACAGTGGCAAACAAACAAGTATTTACAGTGGCAGGCAAACAAGTATTTACAGTGGCAGGTAAACAAGTATTTACAGTGGCAAACAAACAAGTATTTACAGTGGCAGGCAAACAAGTATTTACAGTGGCAGGCAAACAAGTATTTACAGTGGCAAACAAACAAGTATTTACAGTGGCAAACAAACAAGTATTTACAGTGGCAGGCAAACAAGTATTTATAATGGCAGGCAAACAAGTATTTACAGTGGCAGGCAAACAAGTATTTACAGTGGCAGGCAAACAAGTATTTACAGTGGCAAACAAACAAGTAATGTCCACTTCTCCCTTCATTGACCTCCACACCCCTTCCGACCTCACTGACTACTACAACCACACTCTCTCCTCCTGCCTTGACCAGCTTGCGCCTGTAAAAACCAAAACAGTTTCTTTCACCCATTCTGCTCCCTGGTTTACCCCTGAACTCCGCCTGATGAAAACTCGTGCTCGCCAACTTGAAAGACTCCGCAATAAAACGGGTCTCACAGTTCACTCCCAAGCCTACAAGGACCACCTACACACTACAAAGATGCCCTCTCCCGCGCCCGCTCTGCCTACTACTCTCAAATTATCCACTCTGGCTCCGGAAACCCAAAAGCACTCTTCTCGACAATAAACAAACTCCTCCGCCCCCTGAACACCACCACCCAGTCATTCACAGTAGACAACTGCATCTCCTTCCTCTCTTTCTTCCAACGCAAAATTGACAACATCTACAACAGCTTGACCACCACTGCACCCGCTCCCCCTCCAACCACCTGCCCCCCCTTGTCCTGCCATCCCCTGTCTCGGTTCTCCCCAATCTCCCCTACTGACCTCTCTGAACTCCTCATAGGAATGAAAACTGCCACCTGCACTCTTGACCCCATCCCCTCCAGCTTTGTCAAAGCCTCCCTCCCTGCTCTCTCTCCACTTATCATTGCAACAATAAACTCCTCCCTGTCTACAGGCATCGTCCCACCTTCCCTCAAAATTGCTGCTGTTACCCCCATTCTAAAAAAACCTGGTCTAAACCCTGACACCCTAAACAACTTCAGACCCATCTCCAACCTACCATTTCTGTCAAAAGTTTTGGAACGCGCTGTAGCCACTCACCTCAAACATCATCTCTCTGCCAATAACCTGTATGAAACATTCCAATCCGGATTCCGCTCCAACCACAGTACTGAAACTGCTCTCCTCAAAATCACCAACGACCTTCTCCTCTCCTCTGACGCTGGCAACCTCAACATTCTCGTCCTCCTCGACCTCAGCACTGCCTTTGACACCATCGATCACACTATCCTCCTCACCCGACTTGAATCCACCTTTAACGTTACCGGCACTGCCCTCTCTTGGATTAAATCATACCTCTCTGACAGATGCCAGTTCATCTCCATCAATAACTGCAAATCCCCCACTGCTCCCCTCCCCCAAGGTGTCCCCCAAGGTTCAGTTCTTGGCCCCCTCCTCTTCATCCTTTACCTGTCCCCCCTCGGTCACTTAATCCGCCGTCATGGTCTCCAATTCCACTGCTTCGCCGATGACATCCAGCTTTTCATCTCCACCAAGTCCGTCTCCACCGACACCCACTCTATCCTGACAAACTGCATCACTGAAATAAAATCCTGGCTTCAAATCAACTTCCTCAAGCTTAACTGTGATAAATCTGAAATAATCATCATTGGCCCAAAAACGCTCACAAAATCCACCCATAACTTTGCCCTCAACATCGACGGTATCCCAGTATCCACCTCCCCTCACATCCGGAATCTTGGCGTCATCTTTGACCAAACCCTTTCCTTCGACAAATACACTAAACAGATCACAAAGTCAGCCTTCTTTCACCTGAAAAACATTGCCCGTCTCCGCTCATCCCTCTCCTCCACAGCTACAGAAACCCTCATCCACGCCTTCATCACCTCCCGTCTGGACTACTGCAATAGCCTCCTCTATGGTTCACCCTCAAAAATCACCAATAAACTCCAATACATTCAGAACTCCACTGCCCGTCTACTCACCCATTCCCGGACCCGTGACCACATCACCCCCGTCCTTTACAAGCTTCACTGGCTCCCCATCCCCCAGAGAATCCAGTACAAAATCCTCCTCTTGACATACAAAGCCCTCCATAACCTGGCCCCATCCTACCTGGCTGACCTCCTCTCCAGACACACTCCCACCCGCAACCTCCGCTCTGCTGGTACCAACCTCCTGACCCCCTCCATCCGGACCAAATTCAGATCCTGGGGGGACAGGGCCTTCTCCATCGCTGCTCCCACCCTCTGGAATTCACTACCTCACACCATCAGAGACTCCTCCTCACTCACCACATTCAAAACATCACTAAAGACCCACCTGTTCAACACTGCATTCAACATTCAACCCACAGCATTTAACCCCTGACTATCTCTTCTCCTTCTCCCTCCTTTTGCTTTAAATATTTCCCTATTGATTCTTGTCTTTTTGCAATTGTTGTTTTCATGTATTGTTATGCATTATGTTTGCCACTCTGTCAAAGTGCCTTTGGGCTTCTGGAAAAGCGCTATACAAAATAAATGAATTATTATTATTATTATTTACAGTGGCAAACAAACAAGTAATTATAATGGCAGGCAAACAAGTATTTACAGTGGCAGGCAAACAAGTATTTACAGTGGCAAACAAACAAGTATTTATAATGGCAGGCAAACAAGTATTTACAGTGGCAAACAAACAAGTATTTACAGTGGCAGGCAAACAAGTATTTACAGTGGCAGGCAAACAAGTATTTACAGTGGCAGGCAAACACGTATTTACAGTGCTAGGCAAACAAGTATTTACAGTGGCAAACGAACAAGTATTTACAGTGGCAAACAAACAAGCATTTACAGTGGCAGGCAAACAAGTATTTACAGTGGCAAACAAACAAGTATTTACAGTGGCAAACAAACAAGTATTTACAGTGGCAGGCAAACAAGTATTTACAGTGGCAGGCAAACAAGTATTTACAGTGGCAAACAAACAAGTATTTACAGTGGCAAACAAACAAGTATTTATAATGGCAGGCAAACAAGTATTTACAGTGGCAAACAAACAAGTATTTACAGTGACAGGCAAACAAGTATTTACAGTGGCAGGCAAACAAGTATTTACAGTGGCAGGCAAACAAGTATTTACAGTGGCAGGCAAACAAGTATTTACAGTGGCAGGCAAACAAGTATTTACAGTGGCAGGCAAACAGGTATTTATAATGGCAGGCAAACAAGTATTTACAGTGGCAGGCAAACAAGTATTTACAGTGGCAGGCAAACAAGCATTTACAGTGGCAGGCAAACAAGTATTTACAGTGGTAAACAAACAAGTATTTACAGTGGCAAACAAACAAGTATTTATAATGGCAGGCAAACAAGTATTTACAGTGGCAAACAAACAAGTATTTACAGTGACAGGCAAACAAGTATTTACAGTGGCAGGCAAACAAGTATTTACAGTGGCAGGCAAACACGTATTTACAGTGCTAGGCAAACAAGTATTTACAGTGCTAGGCAAACAAGTATTTACAGTGGCAAACAAACAAGTATTTACAGTGACAGGCAAACAAGTATTTACAGTGGCAGGCAAACAAGTATTTACAGTGCTAGGCAAACAAGTATTTACAGTGCCAGGCAAACAAGTATTTACAGTGGCAGGCAAACAAGTATTTACAGTGGCAAACAAACAAGTATTTACAGTGGCAAACAAACAAGTATTTATAATGGCAGGCAAACAAGTATTTACAGTGACAGGCAAACAAGTATTTACAATGGCAGGCAAACAAGTATTTACAGTGACAGGCAAACAAGTATTTTGCAGTGGCAGGCAAACAAGTATTTACAGTGGCAGGCAAACAAGTATTTACAGTGGCAGGCAAACAAGTATTTACAGTGGCAGGCAAACAAGTATTTACAGTGGCAGGCAAACAAGTATTTAGAGTGGCAGGCAAACAAGTATTTACAGTGGCAGGCAAACAAGTATTTACAGTGGCAAACAAACAAGTATTTACAGTGGCAAACAAACAAGTAATTATAATGGCAGGCAAACAAGTATTTACAGTGGCAAACAAACAAGTATTTATAATGGCAGGCAAACAAGTATTTACAGTGGCAAACAAACAAGTATTTATAATGGCAGGCAAACAAGTATTTACAGTGGCAGGCAAACAAGTATTTACTGTGGCAGGCAAACAAGTATTTACAGTGGCAGGCAAACAAGTATTTACAGTGGCAAACAAACAAGTAATTATAATGGCAGGCAAACACGTATTTACAGTGGCAAACAAACAAGTATTTATAATGGCAGGCAAACAAGTATTTACAGTGGCAAACAAACAAGTATTTACAGTGGCAGGCAAACAAGTATTTACAGTGGCAGGCAAACAAGTATTTACAGTGGCAAACAAACAAGTATTTACAGTGGCAAACAAACAAGTATTTACAGTGGCAGGCAAACAAGTATTTACAGTGGCAAACAAACAAGTATTTACAGTGGCAGGCAAACAAGTATTTACAGTGGCAAACAAACAAGTATTTACAGTGGCAAACAAACAAGTATTTATAATGGCAGGCAAACAAGTATTTACAGTGGCAAACAAACAAGTATTTACAGTGGCAAACAAACAAGTATTTACAGTGGCAGGCAAACAAGTATTTACAGTGGCAGGCAAACAAGTATTTACAGTGGCAGGCAAACAGGTATTTATAATGGCAGGCAAACAAGTATTTACAGTGGCAGGCAAACAAGTATTTACAGTGGCAGGCAAACAAGCATTTACAGTGGCAGGCAAACAAGTATTTACAGTGGTAAACAAACAAGTATTTACAGTGGCAAACAAACAAGTATTTATAATGGCAGGCAAACAAGTATTTACAGTGGCAAACAAACAAGTATTTACAGTGACAGGCAAACAAGTATTTACAGTGGCAGGCAAACAAGTATTTACAGTGGCAGGCAAACACGTATTTACAGTGCTAGGCAAACAAGTATTTACAGTGGCAAACAAACAAGTATTTACAGTGACAGGCAAACAAGTATTTACAGTGGCAGGCAAACAAGTATTTACAGTGCTAGGCAAACAAGTATTTACAGTGGCAAACAAACAAGTATTTACAGTGGCAAACAAACAAGTATTTATAATGGCAGGCAAACAAGTATTTACAGTGACAGGCAAACAAGTATTTACAGTGGCAGGCAAACAAGTATTTACAGTGGCAGGCAAACAAGTATTTACAGTGGCAGGCAAACACGTATTTACAGTGCCAGGCAAACAAGTATTTACAGTGCTAGGCAAACAAGTATTTACAGTGGCAAACAAACAAGTATTTACAGTGACAGGCAAACAAGTATTTACAGTGGCAGGCAAACAAGTATTTACAGTGCTAGGCAAACAAGTATTTACAGTGGCAGGCAAACAAGTATTTACAGTGGCAAACAAACAAGTATTTACAGTGGCAAACAAACAAGTATTTATAATGGCAGGCAAACAAGTATTTACAGTGACAGGCAAACAAGTATTTACAATGGCAGGCAAACAAGTATTTACAGTGACAGGCAAACAAGTATTTACAGTGGCAGGCAAACAAGTATTTACAGTGGCAGGCAAACAAGTATTTACAGTGGCAGGCAAACAAGTATTTACAGTGGCAGGCAAACAAGTATTTAGAGTGGCAGGTAAACAAGTATTTACAGTGGCAGGCAAACAAGTATTTACAGTGGCAGGCAAACAAGTATTTACAGTGGCAGGCAAACAAGTATTTACTGTGGCAGGCAAACAAGTATTTACAGTGGCAGGCAAACAAGTATTTACAGTGGCAGGCAAACAAGTATTTAGAGTGGCAGGTAAACAAGTATTTACAGTGGCAGGCAAACAAGTATTTACAGTGGCAGGCAAACAAGTATTTAGAGTGGCAGGCAAACAAGTATTTACAGTGGCAGGCAAACAAGTATTTACAGTGGCAGGCAAACAAGTATTTACAGTGGCAGGCAAACAAGTATTTACAGTGGCAGGCAAACAAGTATTTACAGTGGCAGGCAAACAAGTATTTACAGTGGCAGGCAAACAAGTATTTACAGTGGCAGGCAAACAAGTATTTACAGTGGCAGGCAAACAAGTATTTACAGTGGTAAACAAACAAGTATTTACAGTGGCAAACAAACAAGTATTTATAATGGCAGGCAAACAAGTATTTACAGTGGCAAACAAACAAGTATTTACAGTGACAGGCAAACAAGTATTTACAGTGGCAGGCAAACAAGTATTTACAGTGGCAGGCAAACACGTATTTACAGTGCTAGGCAAACAAGTATTTACAGTGGCAGGCAAACAAGTATTTACAGTGGCAGGCAAACAAGTATTTACAGTGGCAAACAAACAAGTATTTACAGTGGCAAACAAACAAGTAATTATAATGGCAGGCAAACAAGTATTTACAGTGGCAAACAAACAAGTATTTATAATGGCAGGCAAACAAGTATTTACAGTGGCAAACAAACAAGTATTTATAATGGCAGGCAAACAAGTATTTACAGTGGCAGGCAAACAAGTATTTACTGTGGCAGGCAAACAAGTATTTACAGTGGCAGGCAAACAAGTATTTACAGTGGCAAACAAACAAGTAATTATAATGGCAGGCAAACACGTATTTACAGTGGCAAACAAACAAGTATTTATAATGGCAGGCAAACAAGTATTTACAGTGGCAAACAAACAAGTATTTACAGTGGCAGGCAAACAAGTATTTACAGTGGCAGGCAAACAAGTATTTACAGTGGCAAACAAACAAGTATTTACAGTGGCAAACAAACAAGTATTTACAGTGGCAGGCAAACAAGTATTTACAGTGGCAAACAAACAAGTATTTACAGTGGCAGGCAAACAAGTATTTACAGTGGCAAACAAACAAGTATTTACAGTGGCAAACAAACAAGTATTTATAATGGCAGGCAAACAAGTATTTACAGTGGCAAACAAACAAGTATTTACAGTGGCAAACAAACAAGTATTTACAGTGGCAGGCAAACAAGTATTTACAGTGGCAGGCAAACAAGTATTTACAGTGGCAGGCAAACAGGTATTTATAATGGCAGGCAAACAAGTATTTACAGTGGCAGGCAAACAAGTATTTACAGTGGCAGGCAAACAAGCATTTACAGTGGCAGGCAAACAAGTATTTACAGTGGTAAACAAACAAGTATTTACAGTGGCAAACAAACAAGTATTTATAATGGCAGGCAAACAAGTATTTACAGTGGCAAACAAACAAGTATTTACAGTGACAGGCAAACAAGTATTTACAGTGGCAGGCAAACAAGTATTTACAGTGGCAGGCAAACACGTATTTACAGTGCTAGGCAAACAAGTATTTACAGTGGCAAACAAACAAGTATTTACAGTGACAGGCAAACAAGTATTTACAGTGGCAGGCAAACAAGTATTTACAGTGCTAGGCAAACAAGTATTTACAGTGGCAAACAAACAAGTATTTACAGTGGCAAACAAACAAGTATTTATAATGGCAGGCAAACAAGTATTTACAGTGACAGGCAAACAAGTATTTACAGTGGCAGGCAAACAAGTATTTACAGTGGCAGGCAAACAAGTATTTACAGTGGCAGGCAAACACGTATTTACAGTGCCAGGCAAACAAGTATTTACAGTGCTAGGCAAACAAGTATTTACAGTGGCAAACAAACAAGTATTTACAGTGACAGGCAAACAAGTATTTACAGTGGCAGGCAAACAAGTATTTACAGTGCTAGGCAAACAAGTATTTACAGTGGCAGGCAAACAAGTATTTACAGTGGCAAACAAACAAGTATTTACAGTGGCAAACAAACAAGTATTTATAATGGCAGGCAAACAAGTATTTACAGTGACAGGCAAACAAGTATTTACAATGGCAGGCAAACAAGTATTTACAGTGACAGGCAAACAAGTATTTACAGTGGCAGGCAAACAAGTATTTACAGTGGCAGGCAAACAAGTATTTACAGTGGCAGGCAAACAAGTATTTACAGTGGCAGGCAAACAAGTATTTAGAGTGGCAGGTAAACAAGTATTTACAGTGGCAGGCAAACAAGTATTTACAGTGGCAGGCAAACAAGTATTTACAGTGGCAGGCAAACAAGTATTTACTGTGGCAGGCAAACAAGTATTTACAGTGGCAGGCAAACAAGTATTTACAGTGGCAGGCAAACAAGTATTTAGAGTGGCAGGTAAACAAGTATTTACAGTGGCAGGCAAACAAGTATTTACAGTGGCAGGCAAACAAGTATTTAGAGTGGCAGGCAAACAAGTATTTACAGTGGCAGGCAAACAAGTATTTACAGTGGCAGGCAAACAAGTATTTACAGTGGCAGGCAAACAAGTATTTACAGTGGCAGGCAAACAAGTATTTACAGTGGCAGGCAAACAAGTATTTACAGTGGCAGGCAAACAAGTATTTACAGTGGCAGGCAAACAAGTATTTACAGTGGCAGGCAAACAAGTATTTACAGTGGTAAACAAACAAGTATTTACAGTGGCAAACAAACAAGTATTTATAATGGCAGGCAAACAAGTATTTACAGTGGCAAACAAACAAGTATTTACAGTGACAGGCAAACAAGTATTTACAGTGGCAGGCAAACAAGTATTTACAGTGGCAGGCAAACACGTATTTACAGTGCTAGGCAAACAAGTATTTACAGTGCTAGGCAAACAAGTATTTACAGTGGCAAACAAACAAGTATTTACAGTGACAGGCAAACAAGTATTTACAGTGGCAGGCAAACAAGTATTTACAGTGCTAGGCAAACAAGTATTTACAGTGCCAGGCAAACAAGTATTTACAGTGGCAGGCAAACAAGTATTTACAGTGGCAAACAAACAAGTATTTACAGTGGCAAACAAACAAGTATTTATAATGGCAGGCAAACAAGTATTTACAGTGACAGGCAAACAAGTATTTACAATGGCAGGCAAACAAGTATTTACAGTGACAGGCAAACAAGTATCTTGCAGTGGCAGGCAAACAAGTATTTACAGTGGCAGGCAAACAAGTATTTACAGTGGCAGGCAAACAAGTATTTACAGTGGCAGGCAAACAAGTATTTACAGTGGCAGGCAAACAAGTATTTAGAGTGGCAGGCAAACAAGTATTTACAGTGGCAGGCAAACAAGTATTTACAGTGGCAAACAAACAAGTATTTACAGTGGCAAACAAACAAGTAATTATAATGGCAGGCAAACAAGTATTTACAGTGGCAAACAAACAAGTATTTATAATGGCAGGCAAACAAGTATTTACAGTGGCAGGCAAACAAGTATTTACTGTGGCAGGCAAACAAGTATTTACAGTGGCAAACAAACAAGTAATTATAAT
Organism: Myxine glutinosa; assembly: GCF_964187855.1. NCBI lineage: Eukaryota > Metazoa > Chordata > Myxini > Myxiniformes > Myxinidae > Myxine > Myxine glutinosa. The sequence goes on along the minus strand of NC_136270.1, from coordinate 23,305,958 downwards.
GGCAGGCAAACAAGTATTTACAGTGGCAAACAAACAAGTATTTATAATGGCAGGCAAACAAGTATTTACAGTGGCAGGCAAACAAGTATTTACTGTGGCAGGCAAACAAGTATTTACAGTGGCAGGCAAACAAGTATTTACAGTGGCAAACAAACAAGTAATTATAATGGCAGGCAAACACGTATTTACAGTGGCAAACAAACAAGTATTTATAATGGCAAACAAACAAGTATTTACAGTGGCAGGCAAACAAGTATTTACAGTGGCAGGCAAACAAGTATTTACAGTGGCAAACAAACAAGTATTTACAGTGGCAGGCAAACAAGTATTTACAGTGGCAAACAAACAAGTATTTACAGTGGCAAACAAACAAGTATTTACAGTGGCAGGCAAACAAGTATTTACAGTGGCAAACAAACAAGTATTTACAGTGGCAGGCAAACAAGTATTTACAGTGGCAAACAAACAAGTATTTACAGTGGCAGGCAAACAAGTATTTACAGTGGCAAACAAACAAGTATTTACAGTGGCAAACAAACAAGTATTTATAATGGCAGGCAAACAAGTATTTACAGTGGCAGGCAAACAAGTATTTACTGTGGCAGGCAAACAAGTATTTACAGTGGCAGGCAAACAAGTATTTACAGTGGCAAACAAACAAGTAATTATAATGGCAGGCAAACACGTATTTACAGTGGCAAACAAACAAGTATTTATAATGGCAAACAAACAAGTATTTACAGTGGCAGGCAAACAAGTATTTACAGTGGCAGGCAAACAAGTATTTACAGTGGCAAACAAACAAGTATTTACAGTGGCAGGCAAACAAGTATTTACAGTGGCAAACAAACAAGTATTTACAGTGGCAAACAAACAAGTATTTACAGTGGCAGGCAAACAAGTATTTACAGTGGCAAACAAACAAGTATTTACAGTGGCAGGCAAACAAGTATTTACAGTGGCAAACAAACAAGTATTTACAGTGGCAAACAAACAAGTATTTATAATGGCAGGCAAACAAGTATTTACAGTGGCAAACAAACAAGTATTTACAGTGGCAAACAAACAAGTATTTACAGTGGCAGGCAAACAAGTATTTACAGTGGTAAACAAACAAGTATTTACAGTGGCAAACAAACAAGTATTTATAATGGCAGGCAAACAAGTATTTACAGTGGCAAACAAACAAGTATTTACTGTGGCAGGCAAACAAGTATTTACAGTGGCAGGCAAACAAGTATTTACAGTGGCAAACAAACAAGTAATTATAATGGCAGGCAAACACGTATTTACAGTGGCAAACAAACAAGTATTTATAATGGCAAACAAACAAGTATTTACAGTGGCAGGCAAACAAGTATTTACAGTGGCAGGCAAACAAGTATTTACAGTGGCAAACAAACAAGTATTTACAGTGGCAGGCAAACAAGTATTTACAGTGGCAAACAAACAAGTATTTACAGTGGCAAACAAACAAGTATTTACAGTGGCAGGCAAACAAGTATTTACAGTGGCAAACAAACAAGTATTTACAGTGGCAGGCAAACAAGTATTTACAGTGGCAAACAAACAAGTATTTACAGTGGCAAACAAACAAGTATTTATAATGGCAGGCAAACAAGTATTTACAGTGGCAAACAAACAAGTATTTACAGTGGCAAACAAACAAGTATTTACAGTGGCAGGCAAACAAGTATTTACAGTGGCAGGCAAACAAGTATTTACAGTGGCAGGCAAACAGGTATTTATAATGGCAGGCAAACAAGTATTTACAGTGGCAGGCAAACAAGTATTTACAGTGGCAGGCAAACAAGCATTTACAGTGGCAGGCAAACAAGTATTTACAGTGGTAAACAAACAAGTATTTACAGTGGCAAACAAACAAGTATTTATAATGGCAGGCAAACAAGTATTTACAGTGGCAAACAAACAAGTATTTACAGTGACAGGCAAACAAGTATTTACAGTGGCAGGCAAACAAGTATTTACAGTGGCAGGCAAACACGTATTTACAGTGCTAGGCAAACAAGTATTTACAGTGGCAAACAAACAAGTATTTACAGTGACAGGCAAACAAGTATTTACAGTGGCAGGCAAACAAGTATTTACAGTGCTAGGCAAACAAGTATTTACAGTGGCAAACAAACAAGTATTTACAGTGGCAAACAAACAAGTATTTATAATGGCAGGCAAACAAGTATTTACAGTGGCAAACAAACAAGTATTTACAGTGACAGGCAAACAAGTATTTACAGTGGCAGGCAAACAAGTATTTATAATGGCAGGCAAACAAGTATTTACAGTGACAGGCAAACAAGTATTTACAGTGACAGGCAAACAAGTATTTACAGTGGCAGGCAAACAAGTATTTACAGTGGCAGGCAAACAAGTATTTACAGTGGCAGGCAAACACGTATTTACAGTGCCAGGCAAACAAGTATTTACAGTGCTAGGCAAACAAGTATTTACAGTGGCAAACAAACAAGTATTTACAGTGACAGGCAAACAAGTATTTGCAGTGGCAGGCAAACAAGTATTTACAGTGCTAGGCAAACAAGTATTTACAGTGGCAGGCAAACAAGTATTTACAGTGGCAAACAAACAAGTATTTACAGTGGCAAACAAACAAGTATTTATAATGGCAGGCAAACAAGTATTTACAGTGACAGGCAAACAAGTATTTACAGTGACAGGCAAACAAGTATTTACAGTGGCAGGCAAACAAGTATTTACAGTGGCAGGCAAACAAGTATTTACAGTGGCAGGCAAACACGTATTTACAGTGGCAGGCAAACAAGTATTTACAGTGGCAGGCAAACAAGTATTTACAGTGGCAGGCAAACAAGTATTTACAGTGGCAGGCAAACACGTATTTACAGTGCTAGGCAAACAAGTATTTACAGTGGCAAACAAACAAGTATTTACAGTGGCAAACAAACAAGTATTTATAATGGCAGGCAAACAAGTATTTATAATGGCAAACAAACAAGTATTTATAATGGCAGGCAAACAAGTATTTACAGTGACAGGCAAACAAGTATTTACAATGGCAGGCAAACAAGTATTTACAGTGACAGGCAAACAAGTATTTACAGTGGCAGGCAAACAAGTATTTACAGTGGCAGGCAAACAAGTATTTACAGTGGCAGGCAAACACGTATTTACAGTGGCAGGCAAACAAGTATTTACAGTGGCAGGCAAACAAGTATTTACAGTGGCAGGCAAACAAGTATTTACAGTGGCAGGCAAACAAGTATTTACAGTGGCAGGCAAACAAGTATTTACAGTGGCAGGCAAACAAGTATTTACAGTGGCAGGCAAACACGTATTTACAGTGCTAGGCAAACAAGTATTTACAGTGGCAAACAAACAAGTATTTACAGTGACAGGCAAACAAGTATTTACAGTGGCAGGCAAACAAGTATTTACAGTGCTAGGCAAACAAGTATTTACAGTGGCAAACAAACAAGTATTTACAGTGGCAAACAAACAAGTATTTATAATGGCAGGCAAACAAGTATTTACAGTGGCAAACAAACAAGTATTTACAGTGACAGGCAAACAAGTATTTACAGTGGCAGGCAAACAAGTATTTACAGTGCTAGGCAAACAAGTATTTACAGTGGCAAACAAACAAGTATTTACAGTGGCAAACAAACAAGTATTTATAATGGCAGGCAAACAAGTATTTACAGTGGCAAACAAACAAGTATTTACAGTGACAGGCAAACAAGTATTTACAGTGGCAGGCAAACAAGTATTTACAATGGCAGGCAAACAAGTATTTACAGTGACAGGCAAACAAGTATTTACAGTGACAGGCAAACAAGTATTTACAGTGGCAGGCAAACAAGTATTTACAGTGGCAGGCAAACAAGTATTTACAGTGGCAGGCAAACACGTATTTACAGTGCCAGGCAAACAAGTATTTACAGTGGCAAACAAACAAGTATTTACAGTGACAGGCAAACAAGTATTTGCAGTGGCAGGCAAACAAGTATTTACAGTGCTAGGCAAACAAGTATTTACAGTGGCAGGCAAACAAGTATTTACAGTGGCAAACAAACAAGTATTTACAGTGGCAAACAAACAAGTATTTATAATGGCAGGCAAACAAGTATTTACAGTGACAGGCAAACAAGTATTTACAATGGCAGGCAAACAAGTATTTACAGTGACAGGCAAACAAGTATTTACAGTGGCAGGCAAACAAGTATTTACAGTGGCAGGCAAACAAGTATTTACAGTGGCAGGCAAACAAGTATTTACAGTGGCAGGCAAACAAGTATTTAGAGTGGCAGGTAAACAAGTATTTAGAGTGGCAGGCAAACAAGTATTTACAGTGGCAGGCAAACAAGTATTTACAGTGGCAGGCAAACAAGTATTTACTGTGGCAGGCAAACAAGTATTTACAGTGGCAGGCAAACAAGTATTTACAGTGGCAGGCAAAAAGTATTAAGAGTGGCAGGTAAACAAGTATTTACAGTGGCAGGCAAACAAGTATTTACAGTGGCAGGCAAACAAGTATTTACAGTGGCAGGCAAACAAGTATTTACAGTGGCAGGCAAACAAGTATTTACAGTGGCAGGCAAACAAGTATTTACAGTGGCAGGCAAACAAGTAATTATAATGGCAGGCAAACACGTATTTACAGTGGCAAACAAACAAGTATTTATAATGGCAAACAAACAAGTATTTACAGTGGCAGGCAAACAAGTATTTACAGTGGCAGGCAAACAAGTATTTACAGTGGCAAACAAACAAGTATTTACAGTGGCAGGCAAACAAGTATTTACAGTGGCAAACAAACAAGTATTTACAGTGGCAAACAAACAAGTATTTACAGTGGCAGGCAAACAAGTATTTACAGTGGCAAACAAACAAGTATTTACAGTGGCAGGCAAACAAGTATTTACAGTGGCAAACAAACAAGTATTTACAGTGGCAGGCAAACAAGTATTTACAGTGGCAAACAAACAAGTATTTACAGTGGCAAACAAACAAGTATTTATAATGGCAGGCAAACAAGTATTTACAGTGGCAGGCAAACAAGTATTTACTGTGGCAGGCAAACAAGTATTTACAGTGGCAGGCAAACAAGTATTTACAGTGGCAAACAAACAAGTAATTATAATGGCAGGCAAACACGTATTTACAGTGGCAAACAAACAAGTATTTATAATGGCAAACAAACAAGTATTTACAGTGGCAGGCAAACAAGTATTTACAGTGGCAGGCAAACAAGTATTTACAGTGGCAAACAAACAAGTATTTACAGTGGCAGGCAAACAAGTATTTACAGTGGCAAACAAACAAGTATTTACAGTGGCAAACAAACAAGTATTTACAGTGGCAGGCAAACAAGTATTTACAGTGGCAAACAAACAAGTATTTACAGTGGCAGGCAAACAAGTATTTACAGTGGCAAACAAACAAGTATTTACAGTGGCAAACAAACAAGTATTTATAATGGCAGGCAAACAAGTATTTACAGTGGCAAACAAACAAGTATTTACAGTGGCAAACAAACAAGTATTTACAGTGGCAGGCAAACAAGTATTTACAGTGGTAAACAAACAAGTATTTACAGTGGCAAACAAACAAGTATTTATAATGGCAGGCAAACAAGTATTTACAGTGGCAAACAAACAAGTATTTACTGTGGCAGGCAAACAAGTATTTACAGTGGCAGGCAAACAAGTATTTACAGTGGCAAACAAACAAGTAATTATAATGGCAGGCAAACACGTATTTACAGTGGCAAACAAACAAGTATTTATAATGGCAAACAAACAAGTATTTACAGTGGCAGGCAAACAAGTATTTACAGTGGCAGGCAAACAAGTATTTACAGTGGCAAACAAACAAGTATTTACAGTGGCAGGCAAACAAGTATTTACAGTGGCAAACAAACAAGTATTTACAGTGGCAAACAAACAAGTATTTACAGTGGCAGGCAAACAAGTATTTACAGTGGCAAACAAACAAGTATTTACAGTGGCAGGCAAACAAGTATTTACAGTGGCAAACAAACAAGTATTTACAGTGGCAAACAAACAAGTATTTATAATGGCAGGCAAACAAGTATTTACAGTGGCAAACAAACAAGTATTTACAGTGGCAAACAAACAAGTATTTACAGTGGCAGGCAAACAAGTATTTACAGTGGCAGGCAAACAAGTATTTACAGTGGCAGGCAAACAGGTATTTATAATGGCAGGCAAACAAGTATTTACAGTGGCAGGCAAACAAGTATTTACAGTGGCAGGCAAACAAGCATTTACAGTGGCAGGCAAACAAGTATTTACAGTGGTAAACAAACAAGTATTTACAGTGGCAAACAAACAAGTATTTATAATGGCAGGCAAACAAGTATTTACAGTGGCAAACAAACAAGTATTTACAGTGACAGGCAAACAAGTATTTACAGTGGCAGGCAAACAAGTATTTACAGTGGCAGGCAAACACGTATTTACAGTGCTAGGCAAACAAGTATTTACAGTGGCAAACAAACAAGTATTTACAGTGACAGGCAAACAAGTATTTACAGTGGCAGGCAAACAAGTATTTACAGTGCTAGGCAAACAAGTATTTACAGTGGCAAACAAACAAGTATTTACAGTGGCAAACAAACAAGTATTTATAATGGCAGGCAAACAAGTATTTACAGTGGCAAACAAACAAGTATTTACAGTGACAGGCAAACAAGTATTTACAGTGGCAGGCAAACAAGTATTTATAATGGCAGGCAAACAAGTATTTACAGTGACAGGCAAACAAGTATTTACAGTGACAGGCAAACAAGTATTTACAGTGGCAGGCAAACAAGTATTTACAGTGGCAGGCAAACAAGTATTTACAGTGGCAGGCAAACACGTATTTACAGTGCCAGGCAAACAAGTATTTACAGTGCTAGGCAAACAAGTATTTACAGTGGCAAACAAACAAGTATTTACAGTGACAGGCAAACAAGTATTTGCAGTGGCAGGCAAACAAGTATTTACAGTGCTAGGCAAACAAGTATTTACAGTGGCAGGCAAACAAGTATTTACAGTGGCAAACAAACAAGTATTTACAGTGGCAAACAAACAAGTATTTATAATGGCAGGCAAACAAGTATTTACAGTGACAGGCAAACAAGTATTTACAGTGACAGGCAAACAAGTATTTACAGTGGCAGGCAAACAAGTATTTACAGTGGCAGGCAAACAAGTATTTACAGTGGCAGGCAAACACGTATTTACAGTGGCAGGCAAACAAGTATTTACAGTGGCAGGCAAACAAGTATTTACAGTGGCAGGCAAACAAGTATTTACAGTGGCAGGCAAACACGTATTTACAGTGCTAGGCAAACAAGTATTTACAGTGGCAAACAAACAAGTATTTACAGTGGCAAACAAACAAGTATTTATAATGGCAGGCAAACAAGTATTTATAATGGCAAACAAACAAGTATTTATAATGGCAGGCAAACAAGTATTTACAGTGACAGGCAAACAAGTATTTACAATGGCAGGCAAACAAGTATTTACAGTGACAGGCAAACAAGTATTTACAGTGGCAGGCAAACAAGTATTTACAGTGGCAGGCAAACAAGTATTTACAGTGGCAGGCAAACACGTATTTACAGTGGCAGGCAAACAAGTATTTACAGTGGCAGGCAAACAAGTATTTACAGTGGCAGGCAAACAAGTATTTACAGTGGCAGGCAAACAAGTATTTACAGTGGCAGGCAAACAAGTATTTACAGTGGCAGGCAAACAAGTATTTACAGTGGCAGGCAAACACGTATTTACAGTGCTAGGCAAACAAGTATTTACAGTGGCAAACAAACAAGTATTTACAGTGACAGGCAAACAAGTATTTACAGTGGCAGGCAAACAAGTATTTACAGTGCTAGGCAAACAAGTATTTACAGTGGCAAACAAACAAGTATTTACAGTGGCAAACAAACAAGTATTTATAATGGCAGGCAAACAAGTATTTACAGTGGCAAACAAACAAGTATTTACAGTGACAGGCAAACAAGTATTTACAGTGGCAGGCAAACAAGTATTTACAGTGCTAGGCAAACAAGTATTTACAGTGGCAAACAAACAAGTATTTACAGTGGCAAACAAACAAGTATTTATAATGGCAGGCAAACAAGTATTTACAGTGGCAAACAAACAAGTATTTACAGTGACAGGCAAACAAGTATTTACAGTGGCAGGCAAACAAGTATTTACAATGGCAGGCAAACAAGTATTTACAGTGACAGGCAAACAAGTATTTACAGTGACAGGCAAACAAGTATTTACAGTGGCAGGCAAACAAGTATTTACAGTGGCAGGCAAACAAGTATTTACAGTGGCAGGCAAACACGTATTTACAGTGCCAGGCAAACAAGTATTTACAGTGGCAAACAAACAAGTATTTACAGTGACAGGCAAACAAGTATTTGCAGTGGCAGGCAAACAAGTATTTACAGTGCTAGGCAAACAAGTATTTACAGTGGCAGGCAAACAAGTATTTACAGTGGCAAACAAACAAGTATTTACAGTGGCAAACAAACAAGTATTTATAATGGCAGGCAAACAAGTATTTACAGTGACAGGCAAACAAGTATTTACAATGGCAGGCAAACAAGTATTTACAGTGACAGGCAAACAAGTATTTACAGTGGCAGGCAAACAAGTATTTACAGTGGCAGGCAAACAAGTATTTACAGTGGCAGGCAAACAAGTATTTACAGTGGCAGGCAAACAAGTATTTAGAGTGGCAGGTAAACAAGTATTTAGAGTGGCAGGCAAACAAGTATTTACAGTGGCAGGCAAACAAGTATTTACAGTGGCAGGCAAACAAGTATTTACTGTGGCAGGCAAACAAGTATTTACAGTGGCAGGCAAACAAGTATTTACAGTGGCAGGCAAAAAGTATTAAGAGTGGCAGGTAAACAAGTATTTACAGTGGCAGGCAAACAAGTATTTACAGTGGCAGGCAAACAAGTATTTACAGTGGCAGGCAAACAAGTATTTACAGTGGCAGGCAAACAAGTATTTACAGTGGCAGGCAAACAAGTATTTACAGTGGCAGGCAAACAAGTATTTACAGTGGCAGGCAAACAAGTATTTACAGTGGCAGGCAAACAAGTACTTACAAGGAGAGAAAGCAATGAGATGACATATACAGTGCTTTCAGCAAGTATTCACACACCTTGACTCTGTTCACAATATGTTGTTACAGCCTAAATTTTAAATGGGTTAAATTGAGATTTTTTTGTCAAAGATTGCCACATATTACCCCATAATGTCAAAGTGGAAATTGTTTTTTGACATTTTTTTTTACAAATTAATGAAATTTGTAAAGCTGAAATATCTTGAGTCAATAAGTATTCAGCCCCTTTGCTATGACGCTCCAAAATGAGCTCATGTGCATCCAATTTCCTTTGATCATCCTGCCGGAAGGACAACAGACTCTGCAACCCTTCACAAATCTAGGCCTTATGGGAGAGTGGCCAGATGGAAGCCACTCCTGAGAAAAAGGCACATGGCAACACACCTGGAGTTTGCAAAAGAATTTAAAATAAATGACTGGAAAAGCAAACCTGGAAAAGAGCGAAAGGGCGGAGACAGAAGATGCAGGAAAGAATGAATAATTCTGAATGAATGGTGTGGCGATAAATAAGTTAGACAAAGTGAGGAGGAGAGTGATTGGAAGAAATGTGAGCGAGCAAGCAAAGCAAAAGGAATGACAGATAGAACGACTATCATTTGGGAACCAGAGCGTCCCAATATCTTTCAGAGAATCACAGATGGTATTCCTGAAGATATGGAAGAAGCTAGAGAAGTGATGCAAATGGTGAAGCGAGCCAAGGAATACAACCTCAAGCTCAACGATAAGTGTCAGGTCAGGAATGCTTGGACAGCTTATCAGAGACAAGGGGATAAAGCCAGATGCAGGAAAAGTAGAAAGATTCAAGAGAATGCCATCTCCCACTAACAAGAGCGAGGTGAAGCAGCTCTTAGGATTCGTGCAGTGCGTGACAATGTTCATCCCTGACCTGAGCATGTTGAAAAAAACTTCCACGTGTCTTTACACAGAACGACAACCCTTTCCACAGGAATCAGCACAGTCAGCAGCAGAGCTCTGACACACTTAAGGAGGTGTACAAATGCTGCAGTCCTAGCATTCTATGGTGTAAAGAAAGTTGTGGTAATCCAGTGCGATGCCAGTGGCTGTCGTGGGAGGAGTTCTCCTTCGGGATGAACACCTCCATTACTTTTGCTTCCAGGTTCATAAATGCTACTGAAAAGTAATATGCCCATATAGAAAAGTAGATGCTGAAGGAGCTCGGGCTCCCACGTCGATCGGAAGAATGGACGCGACAAAAAGCTGGAATTCGTCCGAGTTGCTTTATTCAAACAAAAAACTCAGGTACTCTGAAAAGCCCGTTTATCGGGCAGCAATATATATACACACATAATATCCCGGAGCGTTTGCCCAGGAAAGGCGAGAGGGGGCGTGGCCGAGCGTCCTGGCTGCGGCCTGGCAAGTTGAGGGCGAGCCTGCCCGGGCGTCCTGGACGAGCCCGGCATGGTGATCGCTCCGCGTCCTTGATAGGTGCAAGGCGATTGTGAAAACCCAGCGGTAGCCGCTACACACGTCCCCCCAGAATCGACTTGCACCGGCAGGGTCAATTTGAGGGGGGTCCTGATGACCCGGCCGAAGTGACCCCTGGTGGGTCGTGGGGGGGGGGGTCCGGTGTGGTGGTGGGCGGTCGAGCGGGGGGCACTGTGGACGGGGGGCGGCCTCGCCACGGCGGAAGGGCCACCCGTGGTGGTTGGTCGACGTCCACGTGCGCCGGCTTGAGGCGGTCCACCGCAATCCAGTCCGACCTGCCGCCGATGTCGATGACGAACGACTTTTCGTCCCGTCGCAGGACCCGGAAGGGCCCGTCGTACGGCGGCCGGAGTGGCCCCCGATGTGCGTCGTGACGCACAAAAACATACTCCGCTGTGCGAAGTGCTGGGGGGACGTAGGACTGGGGGTCACCGTGGTGGGATGTTGGCACGGGGGCAAACCGTCGGGCGGCCTCCTGGAGGTCCGAGCGCTTGTGAGCTGCGGACCAGGGACTGGTAGCGTCGGGCACGAATTCGCCCAGGACGCGTAGCGCCTGGCCATAGACAAGCTCGGCGGTGGATGCCTGGAGGTCCTCCTTGGGGGCCGCGCGGAGGCCCAAAAGGACCCATGGCAGCCGGTCGGCCCAACCGCCGTCTTGAAGGCCGGCCATGAGCGCGGCCTTCATGGAGCGGTGGAATTGCTCGCACAACCCGTTTGCTTAGGGGTGGTAGGCCATAGTACGGTGGAGCTTGACCCCCAGGTTGTGGGCGACCGCGCCCTACAGCTCGGAGGTGAACTGTGGTCCGCGGTCTGACGAGATGTCCGCCGGTGCGCCGAAGCGGGCGACCCAGGTGGCGATGAAAGCCTGCGCCACGTCGGCGGTGGTGGTGGAGACGAGGGGAACGGCCTCCGGCCACCTGGTGGTCCTGTCCACCATGGTGAGCAGGTGTGTGAACCCCCATGACGGGGGGAGGGGGCCCACCAGATCCACGTTGACGTGGTCGAAATGTCGTTCGGGCACGGTGAAAGGTGCCAGCGGGGCCTGGGTGTGTCGGTGGACCTTGGCCCGTTGGCAAGCTGTGCAGGTGCTGGTCCAATCGCGGACGTCCCGACGAAGGCCGTGCCAGACGAATCGCGCCGACACCAGCTTCTGGGAAGCTTTCCGGCCCGGGTGGGAAAGGCCGTGGAGGGAGGCGAAGATGCGGCGTTGCCAGGTGACGGGCACGATGGGGCGAGGCTGGCCTTGGGAGACGTCGCAGAGCAGGACAGTGTCTGCGAAGGGGATGTCGGCCAGGCGGAGGCCCGTGTCCACCGCCCGGAGGGCTTGCACCGTGGTGTCGGTGGTTTGGTCCGCCGCCATAAGCGCGAAGTCCACGCCCAGGTGGACCGCGTTCGCGCTGGCCCGGGAAAGACAGTCGGCCACGGCGTTGTTTTTGCCGGCGACGTGCCGGATGTCCGTGGTAAACTCCGACTCGGCGGAGAGGTGGCGCTGTTGGCGGGCCGACCACGGCTCCGTGACCTTGGCCATTGCGTAAACCAACGGCTTGTGGTCGACGAACGCCGTGAAAGGTCGGCCCTCCAGGAGGTGGCGGAAATGGCGGACGGCCAGGTGTAGACCGAGGAGCTCACGGTCAAACGTGCTGTATTTGAGCTCATTCGGCCGGAGCTGCCGGCTGAAAAAAGCGAGTGGCTGCCAAACCCCGTTCACCCATTGCTCATGTACGGCACCCACCGCGTAGTCGGAGGCATCCGTGGTGAGGGCGATGGGAGCGTTGAGCACCGGGTGAGTGAGCAGTGTTGCGTCGGCGAGGGACCGCTTTGAGCTTTGGAAGGCCGCGTCCATTGCTGCGGACCAGGCGATGTTGTGTTTGGCCGGCTTGCCCCGGAGGGCTTCGTAGAGGGGCCGGATGAGTTGAGCAGCGCGGGGCACGAAGCGGTGATAAAAATTCACCATTCCCAGGAATTCCTGCAGGGCCTTTATGGTGCGGGGACGCGGTTAATTCTCCCCAGGAATATAGATGGGTTAATTCTCCCCAGAAATACAGATGGGTTAATTACCCTCGAAATGCAGATGGGGTGGAACAGATCGAAATGCAGATGGGGATGATGGAACGTGGTGATGGCCTCGACCTTGGTTGGCAGCGGCACGGCCCCGTTCCTGGTGATGTGGTGGCCCAAAAAATCAATGGCCATCGTGCCGAAGTGGCATTTGGCCGGGTTGACGATGAGGCCGTGCTCGCTGAGGCGCCCGAGCAGTGTTCGGAGGTGGAGGAGGTGCTCGGCCCGGGACGTGCTGGCGACGAGGATGTCGTCCAGGTAAACGAAAAGGAACGGCAGGTCACGCAGCACGCCGTCCATCAAGCGCTGGAACGCCTGAGCCGCGTTCTTGAGACCAAATGGCATCCATAAGAATTCGAATAAGCCGAACGGCGTGATGACTGCCGTTTTAGGGACGTCGGCCGCCCTGACAGGTACCTGGTGATATCTCCGTATGAGATCAATTTTCGAAAAAATGACCCGTCCCGCCAGACGGGCGGAGAAGTCTTGGATGTGCGGGATCGGATACCTGTCGGGGGTGGTAGTGTCGTTAAGGCGGCGGTAGTCGCCACATGGGCGCCAGCCGCCCCCTGGCTTTGGGACGATGTGTAGTGGCGAAGCCCACACGCTATCGGAGCGCCGCACGATGCCGAGGTGTTCTAAAGCATCAAACTCGGCTTTGGCCACGGCGAGCTTGGCTGCGTCGAGGCGGCGGGCTCTGGCGTAGACCGGCGGGCCCGTGGTTGGTATGTGGTGCTCGATCCCATGCCGTACTGCGACGGCCGAAAACGTCGGCCGCGTGAGGGCCGGGAACTCCGTGAGCAGGCGAGCAAACTCGTTCGCCGCCGGGAGGGCGCATGCCAGCTCGGTCGGCGCGGAACTGCTCAATGTGCATACCAGGGAGCTGAAGGTTTCGGCGTTGATTAAACGATGCCGTTGGACGTCCACCAGCAGTCCGTGTGCGCAGAGGAAGTCGGCGGCTAGCAGAGCCATGGGCACGTTTGTGGTTACAAACGTCCAAGCAAAGCGTTGGCCGCCGAAGCAGAGGGTGACGTTGCGCGGGCCGAAGGTGCGGATGGCCGATCCGTTGGCCGCATCCAAGGAGGGGCCGCAAACCGCGGACTGCCTGTCCTGGTCAGAGGCGGGTATGACGCTCAGTTGGGCGCCGGTGTCGCACAGGAAGCACCGTCCGGACGCTTTATCCGTGATGAACAGTAAGTTGCCCGTGTGGCCGGCGCTCATGGCTGGTAATGAACGCCGGCCCGGCCGTTTCCCGGCCTGCCGAAGGTGCACGGGGGTCGGCATGTCCGGGCCTTCTGTCCGAACCTGGCATGATAGTAACACCACGCTTGGTCAGGTGGAGGCCCCGGTCGTCGTGCTGGAGGTGGTCGGCTCGGTGTAGCGGCCGCCAATTGCGTCGGCAGTTCGGTCGTCGACCGTGCCGGGTGCTCGGGCGCCATGGGTGTTGCGTCGGACGGCGGTGGGCCCCAGGTCGCTGCTGCGATGCGCTGGCCTGCGGCGGAGATCTTGTCGGCTTCCCTGGCAAGGGCACGGGGATCCGTGATCGTCGTGCTTGCCAGGGCGAGGCGTACCGGGCTAGGCAGCTGACGGAGGAACAGCTCCCGGAACAGGAATGTCGGAGAGTGCTCGCCGAGCAGCGAAAGCATGTAGTCCATTCGCTCGGAAGGGCGCGTGTCGCCGAGCTCAGGCAGGTCGAGCAGGCGCCGTGCGCGTTCCGCCGATGGGAGGGCGAAAGCTTCGAGGAGGAGCTTTTTAATCGCGCCGTATTTGTCAGCGGCTGGCGGGCTCTCGAGGAGGCTCAGGGCGCGGGCCGCGGTGGCTGAACCGAGCGCTGCTACCACATGGTGGAAGCGGGTGTCGTCGGCCGTGATGCCTCGCAGGGCGAACAGGGAGTCCGCCTGTGCGAACCAAACCGCCGCGTGAGCCTCCCAGAAGGTAGGCAGTTTAAGGGCCACTGCCGTGTCCATGTCGGTAGGTCACCAATGAAGGAGCTCGGGCTCCCACGTCGATCGGAAGAATGGACGCGACAAAAAGCTGGAATTCGTCCGAGTTGCTTTATTCAAACAAAAAACTCAGGTACTCTGAAAAGCCCGTTTATCGGGCAGCAATATGTATACACACATTATCCCGGAGCGTTTGCCCAGGAAAGGCGAGAGGGGGCGTGGCCGAGCGTCCTGGCTGCGGCCTGGCAAGTTGAGGGCGAGCCTGCCCGGGCATGCCCGGGCATGCCCGGGCGCCCGACCGAGGCCTGGCAAGTTGAGCGCGGGCCTGCCCGGGCGTCCTGGACGAGCCCGGCATGGTGATCGCTCCGCGTCCTTGATAGGTGCAAGGCGATTGTGAAAACCCAGCAGTAGCCGCTACAATGCTAGCAATAGTGTCTCCTCTTGCTGTGATTTTCACCACTACATCTTTGAGAAGATTGTGACAGTATTAACAGGAATCAGATTTAGTGGCCATCTTGGATTTAGTGGCCATCTTGGATGTTGGCACTTACTATGCATATACATATTATTTTGTAGTAAAAATGGATTCCTTGACATTCATCAACTATAAAATAGATGAAAAGCTATTTTTTAGGCAACGTATGGTCTGGCAGGGCCAATTTATATTCCGGCGGCGGCCATATTGGATTTTGGCACGTATGATTTTTGAGTCATAAAACGCCAGCATTTTTTAGACGGTTACTCTCACCCATTTCGTTCAGCATCCTTCGATTATATAGAAATCACCTTCAAAGCTTTGTCACGGGGCCTACACATAATATCTTGGATGTTTACGTTATTCAAGAATAAAATGTGATAAGCTTGAAAAATGAGCAAATCTGTATTTTGGTTGGAAGGTATATGTTAGTGATATTAATTCATTAAAACATACCATCCATTGATGGCATTGATGGAATTCATGGATTGATGTTCATGGATTGTGAAAATATGAGCATCTTTTGGCTAGCACACATTTATTAAACACTAGCAGGAGTACCCGGCATTGCCGGTGTGGGGAGGGAGAAAGGGGGGACGAAGCAGGAGAGGGGTGGAAGGGGGTGGGAGGGGGAGGTGAGGGAAGAGGGAGGGGAAAGATATACTACATATACATCCTTTGGGGGGAGGGCGTGGCTTTGACAGGCCCCTCCGTTTTGGGGGGTGGGGGAGGAAGGGAAGGAGGAAAAAAATTTCGATGGAAAGAGTGCTTCATAACCTCAGTGTTGCACAGGTAAAAAAAGGAAATTGTAATGCCCTCTAACCTCAGTGTTGCACAGGTAAAAAAGGAAATTGTAATACCCTCTAACCTCAGTGTTGCACAGGTAAAAAAGGAAATTGTAATACCCTCTGCCACCATCACCAGGTGGTGCTACACGGTACACATTTACATAGAGAATTTACGCCCCTCAACCGGTCCCACACACCCCAGAATGAGACCGCGGCCACATAGCCTATGTTACCCCCCCCCCCCACCCCCAGACAAAGTTGTATTTGTATTTGTACCCCGAGTAAAGTATAAATGGGTTTATTGCTTGGGTACCCTGTGATGCTCAAGCGAAAAAGAAACATTAACATATTTGAAATGAGGGCAAATATAATGGAAAAGCAATTACATCCAAATCAGAATCCATCACAAATATCAAATCATCATTTCATCTTTTCGTTGAATATCTGCTGGTGAATGTGCCGTTTATCACGTTTCTGAGTTAAGTTTTATGACATTCAGGAAGAAGAAGAAGCCTTCCCGCCAACGTTGACCGCTTTCGGAATTGTTATATTATTTGGGTTTCAAATGTCTGGCGATTGTATTGTATTTATTTATGCGAATGTGTACTTGTAAATAATTGTCATTAATCAAAAAAACTTAGGCACGATAGAGCGATTTAATTTTTTAATCTACAAAAACGACCTTCTTTTTTTTTCAACCCCCCCCCCCCCCCCCCTAAAACACTCCCTGGCACTCACTGACGAACTTCTGAAAGTTGACGAAGATCCGTTCAGCCATCTCAGAAAATGGCGATACAGACCAACGGCTCTCTTTAAGAGTAGATCTGATGGATTGTGAAACTCTCAAGTTTTTTTGTTTTTTTTGTACACAAGATCGAGGCTCGTGTAAGAGCTCACATCAATCACAAAAACAAACGAACGGACACACAAAACATACAATAAAGGAAGTGGGAGACAAGATGGGGAGAGAGAGGGAAGCACACAAGCACAACGGCAGAGAACAGGGACATCGGAAGATCTGTAGGAAGGAGAGGGGTTTGGGGGAGGAGGCATGGGAAGGCGGGGAGTGGGGGGAGAGGTGTAAAACACATGGACACTGCTAGAACTTCCAGGATGTGAATTAACGGGGGTGGGAGAGATCAAGATTTTGGATGGGGGAATATAAGAGATTATGGTGAACAGCTGTTTTAAAGACCTGGAGGGAGGAGTGGGATTGAAGAGAGTGAAGAAGTTTGTTCCAGAGGCGGGAGAAAAGAGGAATGTAAGAGTGAAGGTGAGCAGCGAGTCTTGATTTTGGCAATTTCACCAGAAGAGGGTTGCTGGCAGATCTTGTGCGACCTGCAGGAATATTTGGGAGATAGAGCACAGATAGAGCTGGTGGAGCAAGGCCAGAGAGGAGACTGTAGAAGACAGAAAGACCACCTACCTGCCTGCGGTGAGTGAGTGAAAGGCCTGCGGAGTTAGCTTCATCGCGGGATATTCCAATGCTTCTGAAAGCTTTGGTTTCAACAGCGTGAAGCCGAGCTAGGTGTGAGGAAGGAGCACCAGCTCAGATGGGAGAGCAGTATTCCATTGAACTGTGGATGAAAGCCTTGTATGTGGTGAGGAGCTCAGAAGTGCCCAGAAAGGACTTTGCACGATGGAGGATGCCCAGACGGCAACTGGCTTTGGAGGCCAGCTTGGAAATGTGGTTTTCCCAGGAAAATTTCAGGGCAGATAGTGAGACCCAAAAGCTTGAGTGACAGAACTTCTTCAAGAGGATTGTTGAAAAAGTAGATGGGAGGGTTGACCAGACGGTCTTTTCGAAGAGACAAAGTAAGAGTGTGAGATTTGTCAGGATTGAAAGACAAGTTCCACTTGTCTGAGCAGTTTGTGATATTGTCCAGGTCTGCAGAGAGTGAAGAGGCTGCTGCCTGCCGATCTGAGGGATGAGGTATGGAGCGGCAGAGAGAAGAGTCATCAGCAAAGAGATAGAGTGGATTTTCCAGAGAGTCGGAGAGATCATTAAAGAAACAAAAAAAACACAGGGCCCAGAACACTGCCATGAGGAATTCCGGCCAGAACAGGAAGGGGAGATGAGAGAATTCCAATCAGGGCCACACGTTTACTATGACCAGAGAGAAAGTTTGCAAGCCATGCTTGGAGCTTTCCATGGATATCCATTGTTGAGACAGCAGAAGCGGCATATCCAGAGTAGAATGACCTGGTCTGAATCCAAATTGATGATCTGCGATCAAGGCTTTGGAGAAGAGGAAGGATTTGATGTCAGAAGACATCCCAATGATGGATTCTATGACCTTGCTGATTATTGGGAGCAGGCTGATTGGTCTGTAGTTGCAAGGATCTGTTTTTGCACCTTTTTGTGTAAAGCGGGAATGTTTGCTGATTTCCAAGCAGATGGCAGATGACCTTGAGCAAAAGAGTGGGTGAAGAGAACAGAGGGTGTGAAAGAGCGGCAGAGCAGGATTTTAGGACCCGTGGGCTGATGCCATCTGGTCCAGTTGCAGAATCAGAGTCGAGGTTTGACAGAAACTTCTCCACCTTGTCAGGTGAGAAGGACACAGAGTACAGGAGCAGCTGGGACTGGGTAAGGTGGGTACAGAGAAAGACGTGTTTGGGGTACAATATTTTGAGGCAAACACAGAGTTGAGGCATTCGGCTTTGTCACGTGTGGTGTCAGCTGTGGATCCGTTTGAGGGAACGGAGGGATGGAAGGGGAACAAACACCAGAAACAGATTTGACCAGACACCACCAGGATTTGGAGGAGGGAGACAGGTTTGAGAGTTCAATCTTGAGAGTAGAGAGATATAGTTTTCTGGCTCTCTTAAGGGTAGACACACACTTGTTCCAAGGTTGGTGGAAGGAACTGAGATTGCCTTCAGTTAGATTTGCCTTTCAAGAGGCGAAGGCACGTTGTTTCAGGGCAACTGCCTCACCACAAGATTCAGTGTACCATGGACGGGAGGAAGGGTAAGACAACTGAAGGTGAGATGGGATAAATCTGTGCATGAGAGAGAGCAGTTTGCTTTGGAAGAATTCCCAGGAAGAGTTGATGTCAGAGGCAGTGGAGATGGGAGACCAGTCCAGATGATTAATGGCTGCTTGAAGACCGTGCCACTCGTGCCAGTCTGCCTGAGTGAAATGAGTGAAATGCCAGACGCGTCGACGCTGAGGAAGCTCTCTGAGAATGGTCAAAGAGATGTCCACTTTTACAAGGAAATGATCAGATGAACCGATTAGAGCAGAAGAAGAGCAGCAGACATTTGCAGCGAAGTTTGTCATAACCAAGTCTAGAAGAGAAGCTGCTCCGTTGACTGAGATCTGGGTCGGGAAATTGACAGATTGTGTCAGTCCCATTTGGTCGCAAAATCCTTTGGATCTTCAAGGGTCATTTGGGTCTTTAAGGGTCTTTATGTTATTTTGGGGCCCTCTGAATATTTTGGGTATTTAAGGGTGTTAGGGGGGTCTTTAATGGTCTTTTGTGTCTCTAGGGTCTTTATAGGTCTTGGTGGTCTTCAGTGTCTCGGGGAGCTTAAAGGGTTTTCAAAGTCTAAGGGGTCTTCGCAGTCTAAAGGGTCAAAAGGTATATTCCAACAGTGCGTAATGAATAGACATACATAATTAATAGATAGGATGCAACCGATGTTCAAACAGTACATAACATATTGTCACATACACGATCTCCACCAAATTTTGCAAACTTGCTGGTGGTACTCAGGATCAGGTCGTAGGCACGAGGAAAACAATCCCCAAGTGGTGGAGGAGACAAATTGCTAATGCTTCCGAAGAGAACGGGTGTTTCTATTAAAAAAAAAAAAAAAGCTTTATTAAATTGAATTGATACGTGTTTTGTGGTCAACCTCCATCATCAGGAACTGTAGTACCCTGGGGCGTCGAGAGCCAGCACGGGCCCTCGAGCAAACATCCTCGCTGCTCCCCCACCTGCTCCCTTTCCTTTCTCTTCATTTTTCCCAAAATTTTTAAAGACCTATCCACAAAGAAGATCCTATATTAGGACAGCAACAAGCTCATAAACAAATCAAAGCAGCAGCTGCTTTTAGCTCACAGTATAACTGTAAATAAAGTAAATAAATTATCAACAAATATCTATTAAATCTATAAAGTAACAAAAACATATTCATTATTACCCCAATTATTATTTCAATCATACTTGATGTATCAAGCATCCATATACAAAGAAAACCAAACATTGTGCTTTTTATGATTAAATGAAGCTCGATTCCGAAGTCGCGTTGCTGGATTCACGGTTAACAAACAGTTCAATATGGCATCAAAATCAATTGTCTTTGGTAGAGGTGTTTCTAGTGCCAGTGTTCCCAAACTCGTCATTGATCTTGACGCATAGTTGTTGTTGTTGTTGTTGTATAGCCCCGGACAGTTCTCTCGAACAAGACCGCAGCACGGAGACAGCCGATCGAACTCGCAGGAGCGACCCAGAGATCCCACACATCCAGGATGGCGTACCCACGCCTTCACGAAGTCATGGGCACGACAGAGTTAGAGAGAGGGAGGGAGAGAGAGTTAGGGAGAGAGTTAGAGAGGAGGGGAAGTTAGAGAGGGAGTGAGAGAGAGAGAGAGAGAGAGAGAGAGAGAGAGAGAGAGAGAGAGAGAGAGAGAGAGAGAGAGAGAGAGAAATTTTGATGTGGGTCTTTGCAATATCCCACCATTGCCTCCTGCTGTGGAAAGTGTTTTTCCTAGCATGGAGAGACTCTCAAAAATCTCTGAATGCATTACAAAAATGTGGTTCTTCTAGCAGCTCAACATTGAGGGCCCAATAGGCACTCGTACGAGGGCGGAGGGAAAAACCAATTTTAGAGATACCAAATGATGATCCAATGCCCGCACATGAAAGCCCGCTTGGAGATTGCAAATAAGCACCTAAAGGACTCTCAGACTGTGAGAAACAAGATTCTGTGGTCTGATGAAACCAAGATCGAACTGTTTGGCTTCCGTCTAGCCACTCTGCCATAAAACCCAGATCGGTGGGGTGTTGCAGTGCTGCATCACACCAAGATGGCGGCCGAACCACGTGACCGTTGACGTCATCATTATTTTTTTTCTCCACCAGTTTATGCCGTCATGTCGCTCAAGAAATTGCATCTTGATTGGATGAAGTTTTGTACTTGTCGAATTATCAAATTATGATGTCATAATGGAGGCCTTGGGTCGAGAGAGTTAAAAATTGGGCACAGTCTATTTCAGGGCAAGACAAATATGTGTGTAAAGTATGGCGATTCTATGTGCAACGGTGTAGACGTAGTACTGTGCACAGACAGACAGACAAACAGACAGACAGACAAACCAACCAACCAACATACTTGCCGGAATGGCAAGTGGCAAGAATGGCAAGAATGGCAAGAAACCAACCAACCAACATACTTGTCCTTCTGGAAGTTTCTCCTATCTCCACACAGGATCTCTGGAGCTCAGCCAGAGTGACCATCGGGTTCTTGGTCACCTCTCTTACCAAGGCCCTTCTTCCCCGATTGCTCAGTTTGGCCGGGCGGCCAGCTCTAGGAAGAGTCCTGGTTGTTCCAAACTTCTTCCATTTAAGAATTATGGAGGCCACTGTGCTCTTGGGAACCTTCAATGCAACAGAGATTTTTTTGTAGGCTTCCTCAGATCTGTGCCCCGACACAATCCTGTCTCTGAGCTCTGCAGGCAGTTCCTTCGACCTCAAGGCTTGGTTTTTGCTCTGATATGCATTGTCAGCTGTGAGACCTTATATAGACAGGTGTGTGCCTTTCCCAATCATGTCCAATCAATTGAATATACCACAGGTGGACTCCAATCAAGGTGTAGAAACATCTCAAAGATGATCAAGAGAAATGGGAGGCACTTGAGCTAAATTTAAAGTGTCATAATAAAGGGTCTGAATACTTATGTCAATGTGATATTTAAGTTTTTTCTTTTTAATAAATTTGCAAAACTTTCTAAAATCCTGTTTTCTCTTTGTCATTACGGGGTATTGAGTGCAGATTGATGAGGGAAAAAATGAATTTAAACGATTTCAGCATAAGGCTGCAACATAACAAAATGTGAAACAAGTGAAGGGGTCTGAATACTTTCTGAATGCATTGTAAAGTGGCAGGTCTAGTTTATCATTGAAAATTCCGACCGAAACTGGACCAGCCACAAGATCGTCAGGGAGAGTAAGGGAAAAAGAGGTAAAGGATAAGAAAAGAAACAAAGGTTGGAAGAACTGCGACTGTTCATGAGTCTGATACGAACAGCTGAAATCGAAAATCATCAATAACTCAATGCGGGAGACACTGTTCAGATTTTGCCCCCGCTGTGTTTTCTGTCTAACTTTGACCTCCATGTCATCGCCGCTGGTGCTTACTTCGATACTATCCCAGCAGACGTTTGACCGCGCAGAAGTTACATTAATTAAAGTGATTTCCCGACTCTCCGCTAAGGTCACCGTTAGATCTTTAACATCCACCAAGTAATGCTGCAGGACAGGTCACCCAGTTTGATGTCTTTTCGAGGGACGGCACACGTATTGATGAATCGCCCAGAATGTGAAACACCAGGATGGCAGTTTATAGCCGTGCCGACATTCCAACCCAGGCTCCACAGCTCAGAAGTGAGTGTGCTTACATTCTACACTATCCCAGCAGCCCATGTCCTACAAGTAAGAAGCGCACTGGAACCAACTGGATATTATCCACTTTTTTCAGACTTGATCTTATTGCTTGAAAGGGTGAGGCACCTATTGCATCAGCTAGATCAGCTTCTTCTATTGCATCAGCTTCTGCCCAATTTCGGAGTGTCGTTAAGAGTTGAAAACCACCGAAGAAGAATGGAATGCCAGGTGGCTTAGAAAGCTTAATAAGTTTACCTTCGATGAATTTGTGCTGTTTTTTGTTGGCAATGGTGCCTAGCAATATTGTTCCGGGCCATCCCAACGTATGACTCTGCGACGCCGATTCTGTGATGCATTGATAATAAAGTTTGCTTGTTCTGAAAGATTTGGTGAAGCAAATGTCAGTCTACCTTAAACTTCCAAAATCCACACTGACTGCACACCTCAACTCATTTATTCCTCGGTCCGCCCGTATGTGTAACTACCTTCTCGAGGCTTTGCTATCCTACACACAGGTCTCTATATCTTCATAATCTTCATTGTCTCTATCTTTGTCTATTATTAGTCCCCTACCGGTGTACACCGGAGGGGACTATAGGTTTGCACTCCGTCCCTCCGTCTGTCAGTCAGTCCGTCAGTCCGTCAGTCCGTCACACAAAGAACAGTTTTCCGGATTTTTTTTTCTAAACTCATAATGCTAATGATTTCAAACTTGGTACATGGTTTCCTCATGATAAGTTACAGATCATGTTCGAACTTCACGACGTTTCGATCATTTTTGACAAAGTTATGGTACTTTGAACTTTGGTAGGGGACATGTATTGCAGCGCAATACTCAGAATGCTTGTTTCTTTCTCTTTCTCTCCCTCTCTTTTTTCCTGTTTATTTTTTTCCCCTTTTCAGTTTTATCCAAAAGTTGCCCCACTGCCCTACGTAAGTTCCTACCCTCCATTGCCATGTTCTTCCATGACCCTCGATCTTGTAGAGAAAAAAAAATACTCACAAAATACCCATTTTGACCCTACTTGACCTTTGTGACCGTAAAAATTACCTTGAAGTTCAAAATCTATATTTTTCTCATTATATGAGCAATGTATTGTAATTAACATGGAAGGCTGCTTTTAGCAAATTGTGCCATCAAAAACCTTTCTGGAATACCTTTTTCCATGCATAGCTGGTCAACAACCATGTTTGGAGAGATTTTCTCCATAATTATCTAATTATAGACAATTTATAGCAGTACTTTGGCGATGAATGTTTTATTTTTTAAAAAAAAATTGCCTTCCACTTTTCCATTACCAGATGAAAGTGTCATCCTGTAGCTGCTAATGTGTCCCAATGTAGAACCATCGGCTAAAATATCCACTTTTGCTGCCAATGGATATTTCCTGAAAATTTGACATCATTTGAGCATTCTTGTATTCTATTATTTAGGTTGTCTGTCATCTCCATCCACAACTTGTAGAAACATTCTGTCATGGTTATATGTTGTAGAAGTAAGAGGGTTGAGGCAGGAACGATAGCAACATTCCTAGCAGCCATGTAGAAGCTACAAACAATGAGATTCCTTGGTGAAGAAACCTTCATGGATGAAGAACCTGCAATGATATTAGTGACAAAGAGATATGAACGGCTGTGTAGGCCAAACTTGAGAATCTCTTAGAGAAAACAAATGAAGATCTATCAACAGAATAGGAAAGATGTGGAACATGGAAAAAACATATAGTGAGCAGGGTAACATGGGAGTTCATTATCTACTGCTTCCTACCTCATTTGCTAAAACGTTACAGATCGAGGACGGCACTCAGTAGAGAGCATGCCTCCGCCTGGTTGGCCATATCACTCAATGGTGAAGAATCACTTAAAAATTCTACGAGCTGGATCCGGATCCGGATCTTCACCAAAATGGAATCGATTCTTCCTTGTCACACACACAACCTGTCCAACAGGTTTTATCCAAATCCGTCAACAACTTTTTGAGATTTCCTGCTATGTATCGTTTTCGGCCCTGTCTCCCAATGGTGAAGAATCACTTTAAAAATTATACTAACTGGATCCCAATCCGGATCTTCACCAAACTCGAATCATTTCGTCTTTGTCACATGCGCTACATCTCTGCCAAATTTCGTCCGAATCCGTCCACACCTTTTTGAGATATTTTGTTCACAAACAGACAGACAGACAGACAAACAGACAGACAGACAGGGGTGAAAACATAACCTCCATCCACCTTTGGTGGCGGAGATAATTACTCAACACGATACATTAAAGATCCATTGCAACGAATATTGTGTAAAAACATTTTTTGGTATGATTATAATAAACTAGCAGAAGTCCGTTGTTAAAAATCCCATATAATTATTTTAAAAAAAGAAAAACTAGAACGGTACGCAGTAGCGCATACCTCCGCCAGGCTGAACAGTTTACGTCTTGTATCCCACTGATGGGCCGGATCTGGATTCGGACCTGAACTATTGTCTAATCGACCTGTTATTGTCACCAAACCAACTCATCCACCAAGTTTAGTCATAAGTCGTCCATAACTTTTTGAGATATCCTGCTATGTATCGTTTTTGGCCCAATCTCTCAATGGTAAAGATTCACTTAAAAAATTAAATAATTCTCGTATCCGAATCCATATTCAGATCTTCACCAAAATTGAATCGATTCTTCCTTGTCACACACACAACATCTTCACCACGTTTTGTCCAAATCCGTCCACAACTTTTTGAGATATCCCGCAATGTATAGTTTTTGACCCCATCTCCCAATGGTGAAGATTCACTTAAAAAATTCTAGTAGCCGGATCCGGAGCCACCAAAATTGAATCGATTCTTCCTTGTCAGACACCCAACCGGTCCAACAAGTTTCGTCGAAATCCGTCCACAACTTTTGGAAATATTGTGCAATGTATCGTTTTTGGCCCCATCTCCCAATGGTGAAGAATGACTTAGAAATTCAATTTCACTATAAATCACAAGAAACAATCACTAGAAATTCCAGTATCCGGATCTGGATCTTCATCAAAATCTCATCATTTCGTTCTTGTCACAAACCCAAACTCTCCACCAAATTTCGTCCGAATCCGTCCACAACCTTTTCAAATATTCTCTTCTCAGACACCACAATACAACACCACATCGTTTTAGGATTGTCATCACGACATCTTTTGACATTTTTGTCATCGGTGGAAATAGTAACAACAACAACAACAACATGCATTTTAAGGCCATGTTCCCTGCTAGAGCGGGGGTTAGCCTTGCGGTCCCCATGACAATCTTCTCCATTTTGCCCTATTTTCTGCATCTCTCCTTGTTAACCCCCTTGCCCGCATTTCTTCTTCCACCATCTTTAGCCAAGTCTTTCTCTGTCTTCCCCGTCCTCTACTTCCTTCTACATTAACTTCCATCACTCTTCTCAACCAGTCACTTTCATCCTTCCTCAATACATGACCAAACCATCTCAACCTGTTCCTCTTCACAGCATCAATCACAGGCAATATTCCCATCATCTTTCGCAATTCATCATTTGTCTTCCTCTCTCTCAACGATACTCCGCACATCCATCGAACCATTCGCATTTCCACCCTTTCCAGCCTTCGTTGCTGCTCTACGTTCATTACCCATGTCTCGCTCCCATAAATCATAACACTTCTCACACATCCAGCATACACCTTTCCCTTCAGCTTCAGCGACACTCTCCTCCTCATCAGCATGCCACTCAGTTCCCGAAACTTCTTCCATGCACATCTCACTCGAGCAACCGTTGCCGAGTCTGATCCACCTTCTCCATTCAGCATGTCTCCGAGGTAGCAAAATGTTTTCACACCTTCCAGCTTCACGCCGTCTCCAAGATCCAACTCAACATTTCCTCCATCTGCAGCTCCCTCTGTGCACACCTTACATTTGAATGTAGCTGCCACACTGGTTAATGACCCTCTCAGACCACTACATTTTTGATGAACCCACTCAGCACACATTGTACATTGAATGGAGTTCACTCCGACACCCTTCCTACACACAGCACAGGGCCACTTCCCAGTTCTTTCCACCTCACCACATGCTTTACCACTTGCCATCACCTTTGTCTTTCTGATATTCACCTTCAGACCTTTTGTCTCCATACATTCCTTCCACTTGTTCATCTTTTCCTTCAGTCCATCCATACTTTCCGCAATCAACACCAGATCATCTGCATACAACAACTCCCACGGTAAACCCTCCTTTACGGTCTGAGCCAGCACCTCCATCACAGCTACAAATAGTAGTGGACTTAGTACCGACCCCTGATGCACTCCCACCTTCACCTCAAACTCACCACTGTTCCCGTCCTTCGTCCTTACAGCTGTGCGTGCTCTTTTGTACATTGCCATCACTACTCTGATCAACCATTCCTCCACTCCTAACTTCCTCAATGCCCATGTCAATACTTTGCATGGAACCCTATCGAATGCTTTCTCCAGATCAACAAACCCAAAAAACAACTTCTTCCTCTTATCCATGTACTTCTCCTGCAACTGCCTCACAATGAAAAGCGCATCTGTCGTTCCTCTTCCTGGCATAAATCCAAACTGCATTTCGTCGATCTTCACTTTCTTCCTTATCCTCCTCTCCAACACCCTTTCCAATACCTTCATTCCATGCTCCAATAACTTTATCGCTCGGTACGAGCCACACTCCAGAGGGTCACCTTTCCCCTTGTATAGAGGGACGAGGGTACTCAGTTCCCAATCCACTGGAATGCGGCCTTCTTTCACCACCAGATTACAGATCTCTGTCATTCTCTTCACACCCCAACTTCCTGCTGCCTTCAACATATCTCCCACAACTCCCGTCGGCCCTCCCGCTTTTCCCCTCTTCATTGCTTTTATCGCTTCCTCAACTTCCTTCTCAGTTATCTTCTCTGCCGGTCCTAAAACTGGGTTACTCTCTATGTTGCCATCCCATTCATTCTCTGTATTCAACAGCATTTCCATATATCTTTTCCATCTTCCTTTAATTCCATCTGGGTCGACAACGATTTGTCCCACTTCATCCTTCAAGCAACTCACCCCCATCACATCACACCTCTCTTTCGCTATCTGCTTTGCAATCCTGAATACTGCTTTCTGACCCTCTTCCGAATCCAAGCGTTCTCCGAACATTTTCCTACATGCCTCCTGCGCCTTTGCTACCTCTTTCTTTGCAGCCTTCCTGGCTGCCTTATAACTTTCATGCTCTGCTGTTTCTGCTCCCGTACCCTTCGCCTTCTGCCACTCTTTGAACTTCTTCCTCTTCTCGTCAATCCTCTTTCCAACCTCAACATCCCACCACCATGTTTCCGAGTGCCTCGGTGGTCCTTTTGTCCATCCACATACCTCACCAACGGCTCCCAACAGACTAGCTTTCATTGACATCCAACCACTTTCAAGCTCAACCACATCATCCGCTACCCTACTCAGCCTCTCTTTTAATGCCTCCCTTACTGTCACCTCTTTCAACCTCCACACCTTCATTCTCGGTTGGTACTTCACCCGCCGAGCTCTCCTCGCACCTTTCACCCTTATGTCGCAGACAACCAAGTGGTGCTGTGAAACAGCCTCCTCCCCCGCGATCACCTTTGTGTCCCGGAGGTGCCCCCTATCTCGCCGATGCACCATCAGGTAGTCAACGGTTGTCGTCGACCCACCTGACGTGTATGTAACAAGCTTATTGTCCTCTTTCTGGAACTGAGTATTACAAATCAACAAATCAGCTCCATCAGCAAACTCCAAAATCCTTTCACCTTCTCCATTTCTCACACCATATCCGTAACCCCCATGAACTCCCTCAAACCCATCCATACTCCTTCCCACATGTCCATTCAGGTCTCCTCCCACCACAACAACTTCCTCATCTTTCACGTTTTCCATCAGCTTCTCTATCGCACACCAGAACTTGTCCTTCTCTTCATCGCTTCGACCAACCTGCGGAGCATATCCCGAGATGACGTTCACCAAGAGCTTTCCAATCATCATTTTCACCATCCTCAACCTATCACTCACTCAAGTCACACTCACCACACTGTCTACAAACTCCTCAGAAAACAGGACACCAACACCATTCACGCCCTCCGGGCACCCTTGCCACACAAACTTGTATTTCTGTCCCTGCCTACCCTTCACCATTCTCACACCACTTCCCTTCCATCTCGTCTCTTGCACACAACATATGTCCACTCTTCTTCTGACCAATACTTCCACCACTTCTCCTGATCTCCCTGTCATTGTCCCCACATTCCATGTCCCAAACCTCAGAAACCGATCTCCACTTCGGGCTGCACCCTGCCCATATGTACTTGTGATTGTCATGGTTCTCTTTTTGAGGCAATGTTTTTATGGCCGGATGCCCTTCCTGACGCCAACCCTCTTAGTCGTCTCTTACGACACGCAGGGATACGGTGTACCTATTCTGACCAGGGTACACACTGGGAAACGTTTAAAACATGTAAATTCTGGGGGGGGGGGGGGGGGGGGGCGTCAGCATCACAGCTGCGGTTTAAACATATTCCAACAATATCCAAACAGAACGATTGGAAATAGTAACAATTGTATGAAAATGTCTACGTTAGAGGTAGTTGTAGATTTGTAGTGTGGGGTGGTGTAATTGTCTGTTTTCTTTGTTGTGGGATAGAGATGGAAAAAAAAAAATGTCAAAATATATCATGATGGCAATCCATAAAAGGATTGTGGTGTTGTATTGTGGTGTAATTCCTACCTTGTCATTCCTCGTCATTCCTTCCTACCTCTGTTTTTTTTTAGGAGATTCCATCCTTACATTTTTCCATTTTTTTTTCAAGTTTTTTTTCCCTCTCTTGATGCCAATAACGTCATTATCTAGTAAATTATTGAACGTAGTATTTACATGGGGAACCCACACCTTCCTCAATGATACGTACATCTCATAAAGGTCCCTTCCCTATAAGTTATTTTACTATCCCACCCAACAATCCCAACCCTTCTGTCATCACTCAGACATTCTAGTTTTATTTTGTATGACAACATGGCAGATTCGGATTATTCAACATGGTCGGAATTATTTGAAGAAACTTTAACTTCATAATTATTTTCACTCTGAGGAGTATGTCCATGCTTCAGAATGGGACAGACGGAGATATAGACAGACAGACAGACAGATAGACAGCATTAAGTGATAAATATATAATACTAGTGGGGTAAGCTTACACTATGTAAGCAATAACAAACCGTGCTTCGTAAGTAGGTACATAATAAATACAAGCTTTATGATTTATAGGCAAACATCATCGACCTGCCTGATGACATCATCATCTAATAAATATATCAATTTAGGGGTTTTCTTTTCATTTCACGGATGTGTTTACAATCTTTACGTAAAATTTTCATTCAGATTTTTATTTCATAGTTTAGAGTTATAGAAATTATAATTTTCAAATGCTAGATATTGATTTGAGGTTTGTTTTTTTATTTATGCATTTATGGTTTTTAACGTAAATTTTCATTTACGGACGCTTTCCGATGGTACTGTGATTTTTTTCGGTGTACCGGCTTCGATGTCCGTCGGCACGCCAAATTTAAGCTTTCCATGACACCTGCAAGGTACTGAACATTAATATCAGTCAGTGGTTACTTTATATATTGGAAAAATAATGTATGTATATATATATATATATATATATATTGTATATATATAATATATATATATATATGTATATATATATATATATATATATATATATATATATATGTATATATATATATATATATATATATATATATATATATATATATATATATATATATATATACAGTCACGTGAAAAAGTAAGTACACCCCATGTAAAGTTTTGACTTTTTCAACATATTTCAACATACAGCTATTTGATCTTCATTTCAACAATTTGATAGATAAAGGTGATATAATACAACAAATATCATGAAACATTTACATTTTGTAGTCCATTGTATAATTTAAATGAACATAAATACAAATTTCACATGTGGAAAAAGTAAGTACACCCCTACATTTTTCACTCCTGCAAATACCTAAATTAGAATCAGGTGCACCAGCTCAGGTGCAAATGATTAGAATGTGGGGGGATACCCCATAGAGGCAAAATTTACTAGCACGGGATCAGTGGGTCTATTGACGGTATGGGCGTGGCATGCGCTCGGGTGTTGGAGCCACGCCCCCTTACGAGGCTCAGGCGGAAGTCATGGGGGATATAAAAAGACATGAGTTCCGGTCGGGTTTCATTGCTGTGGAATTAAAGGAGCCTTGAACAAGTCAAGAAGTTTTTACCCTCCCGTTGTCCGCAACTCCTACAAGAACATCGTTAGAGAGGATCTTGGAGGAACCTGTCTTATTTAAACCTCAGACATTTAGTTTGGTTTGCTCTTTGTTCTTGAAGTGTGCGGCGTCACCATGCCTAGATCAAAAGAGCTCTCTGAGGCCTTCAGAAAGAAGGTTATACAGACTTGTCATTTAATATGGAATTTTTTTTTTTTCTTGACTTGGGTTTACTTTCTTAACTCAGTATATCAATCTGGTGAGTTTCTATTACACTTTGGTTATTTATTTGTTAAAAGAACCATGTCACTGATTGTCTGTCGCAGCAAGAAGTCAACAACAGGATTATATCACAGGTGGCGTGGCAAAATGTACAGACAGGTGAATTTGATGATTGGCTTCACAGTCGGGTATACAAGGGTTGTTGCATTCTGTATTCGTGGAAAACAACTGCTGCACGTCTCCAAAAGTTATTGCCGCTTCCTCTGGAGATGGTCCGTCAACTCGACAATGCTGTTTGTCATGGAGTGGTGGCTTTACGAAATTACGGCAT
Organism: Myxine glutinosa; assembly: GCF_964187855.1. Classification (NCBI taxonomy): domain Eukaryota; kingdom Metazoa; phylum Chordata; class Myxini; order Myxiniformes; family Myxinidae; genus Myxine; species Myxine glutinosa. The sequence continues at coordinate 23,274,644 of NC_136270.1, read as the reverse complement.
GAAAGAGCGTGCTATTGCTCGACAGTATGGCATCACTCAAGGTCAGGTGTCAAAGATCCTGAAACGAAATATTCAGAGGGGTGTCCCTACTCCAATACCGAGGCCAGGACGTCCCCGCAGAACCACAAGGAGGGATGATCACCAGCTGCACCGGTTAGTCCGCATTGGCCGTACCAAGGCAGCTAATCGGCTTAGGGCTGAGTGGCAGCAACTGACAAATGTGCCTGTATCCAGAAGGCTAGTCAACAAACGACTGGTTCAAGCAGGCTATCGTGCCAGGCGTCCCCTGAGAAAGCCACGACTGACCAGACGACACCGCCAGCGCCGATTGCAGTGGGCCAGAGAGCACCGTCAATGGCAGCCTGGACACTGGATTCACGTGATCTTCAGTGACGAGTCTAGATTTATTTATTTTATTTTATTATTTTTTTTGTATACAAGATCGAGGCTCGTGAAAGAGCGAACATTAATCACACAGAAAGACAAACCGACACATAAAACATATAACATCGGGAGCGGTAGACAAGATGGGGAGAGAGGGGGAAGGACACAAACACAACATTTGAGAGCAGGGACCGAGAGACATGGAGACATCGAGAGATCTGAGAGAGGGCGAGGGCTTTGGGGGGGGGGGGGCATGGGAAGGGGGCGGTGGGAGAGGTATAAAACATATGGACACTGCCAGGACTTCCAGGAAAGAAGTTGGAATTTCAAACAAGGTGGATCTGGGGTGAATTAGCGGGGGTAGAAAAGATCAAGGTTTTGGATGGGGGAAGATAAGAGATGGTGGTGAACAGCTGTTTTAAAGACCTGGAGGGAGGAGTGGGATTGAAGGGAGTGAGGGAGTTTGTTCCAGAGGCGGGAGAAAAGAGGAATGAAAGAGTGAAGGTGAGCAGCGAGCCGAGATTTCGGCAGTTTAACCATCAGAGGGTTGCTGGCAGATCTTGTGCGACCTGTAGGAATATTTGGGGGACAGAGCACAGAGAGAGCTGGGGGTGCAAGGCCGGAGAGGAGTCGGTAGAAGACAGAAAGACCACCTACCTGCCTGCGGTGAGTGAGTGAAAGGCCCTCAGAGATAGCTTCATCGCGGGAGATTCCAATAATTCTGAAAGCTTTGGTTTCAACAGCGTGAAGCCGAGCTAGGTGTGAGGCAGGAGCACCGGCCCATAGGGGAGAACAGTATTCCATTGAGCTGCGGATGAAAGCCTTGTATGTGGTGAGGAGCTCAGGTGTGCCGAGGAAGGACTTCGCATGACGGAGGATGCCCAGTCGGCGACTGGCTTTGGAGGCCAGCTTGGAAATGTGGTTTTCCCAAGAAAGATCATGGCAGATAGTGAGACCCAAAATCTTGAGCGACAGAACTTCTTGGAGAGGATTGTTGAGAAAGTAGATGGGAGGGTTGTCCAGTCGATCTTTTCGGAGAGACATAGTAAGAGTGTGAGATTTGTCAGGATTGAAAGACATGTTCCACTTGTTTGACCAGTCTGTGATTTTGTCCAGGTCTTCAGAGAGTGAGGAGGCAGCAGACTGCCGATCTGAGGGAAGAGGAATGGAGCGGCAGAGAGTGGAGTCATCAGCAAAGAGATAGAGAGGATTTTCGAGAGAGTCAGAGAGATCATTGATGAAGACCAGAAAAAGCACGGGGCCCAGAACACTGCCTTGGGGAACTCCAGCCTGAACAGGAAGAGGAGATGAGAGAAACCCATTCAGGGCCACACGTTGACGACGACTAGAGAGGAAGTCCGCCAGCCATGCGTGGAGATTTCCATGGATACCAAAGGAGGAGAGTTTGGTGAGCAGAGCGGGGTGCCAGACCGTGTCGAAGGCACGTGATATGTCGAGGGAGACAGCTCTAATTTCCTGTTTGGCATTGAGGACCTCCATCCATTGTTGAGACAGCAGAAGCAGCATGTCCAGAGTAGAGTGACCTGGTCTGAAACCAAATTGATGATCAGAGATCAAGCCATTGGAGAAGAGGAAAGATTTCATATCCGAAGCAATGATGGATTCCATGACTTTGCTGATAATTGGGAGAAGGCTGATTGGTCTGTAGTTGCTAGGATCTGTTTTTGCACCTTTTTTGTGCAAAGCGGTGATGTTGGCTGATTTCCAAGCAGATGGCAGTTGACCTTGAGCAAAAGAGAGGGTGAAGAGAACAGAGAGAGGGTGAGATAGAGCAGCAGAGCAGGATTTTAGGACCCGTGGGCTGATGCCGTCGGGTCCAGTTGCAGAATCAGAGTCGAGGGTTGACAGAAACTTTTCCACCTTGTCAGGAGGAAAGGACACGGAGTCCAGGAGCAGCAGGGTCCGACTGGGTATGGTGGGCACAGAGAGGGATGGGTTTGGGACACAAGATTTAGAGGCAAACACAGAGTTGAGGCATTCAGCTTTTTCACGTGCGGAGTCAGCTGTGTAGCCGTTTGAGGTAAGGGAGGGGATGGAGGGGGAACAAACACCAGAAACGGATTTGACCAGACGCCACCAGGATTTGGAAGAGGGAGACAGATAAGAGAGTTCGGTCTTGAGAACGGAGAGATATTGTTTCCTGGCTCTCCTGAGGGTGGACACACACTTGTTTCGGGCTTTGTGAAAGGAAATGAGATTTCCTTCCGTTGGATTTGCTTTCCAGGAGACGAAGGCAAGTTGTTTCTGGGCAACAGCCTCACCACAAGATTCCGTGTACCAAGGACGGGAGGAAGGGTATGACAACTGAAGACGAGATGGGATAAATCTGTGCATGAGAAAGAGCAATTTACTTTGGAAGAATTCCCAGGATGAGTTGATGTCAGAGGTGGTAGAGATGGGAGACCAGTCCAGATGATTGATGGCTGCTTGAAGACCGTGCCAGTTGGCCTGAGTGAAATGCCAGACTCGTCGACGCTGAGCAGGCTCCCTGAGGATGGTCAGAGAGATGTCCACTTTAACAAGGACATGATCAGATGATCCGATCGGAGCAGAAGAAGAGCAGCAGACATTTTCAGGGAAGTTAGTCATAACCAAGTCCAGAAGAGAAGATGTTCCGTTGACTGAGATCCGGGTCGGGAAATTGACAGATTGTGTCAGTCCCAGTGAGTCGCAGAAGTCCTTTGCTGAGGAGCCATGGCTGGTGAGAGAGGTACCCACACCCAACCAACTGGCATGATGACAGTTGAAATCACCACATATGAGGAAGAGAGAGTTGGGATGAGTAGATAGAAGTTGGTCCATATCATCAGACAGCGAGATGTAGATGGAGTCATCACTGTTTGGTGGACGGTACAACACACATATGAACAAGAGGTGGGAGCGAAGGGGAAGCCGTAGCCAGAGGTATTCCTGGGGGTGAGGTGGAGAGAGTGCAGTGCAGGGCGAGTGAGGAAGAGAGTTTTTGATAAAGATAGCAACCCCGCCTCCAGGACGAGGCTCAGGTCTATCATACCGGAGGAGGGAGTAGCCCGGGAGAGATACTATGGAATCAGAGACATCATAAAGGAGGAAAGTTTCTGTTAAGCAGATCACGTCTGGTTTGACAGAAGCAACCTGTATGGAGAGATCAGTTAAGCTTGAACGAAGGCCCCGGGTGTTTGAGGTCCATACCGTTAATGAAGAGGAAGGGGGAGCATCAGATACAGAACAGGGGGGAGGAGGGGTAGGGTAAGATGTGGAAGAGGTGGAAGAGGTAGGGAGAGCTGTTGAAGGTGTGTCAGAGATTTCAGAATAGCTCGGAGAAAGGGAAGGATGGGGCGGACAAAAGGTTTGATGGTGATTGGGTGAGCCACAATGAGGTGTTATTTGAGGAGGGGGAAGAGCGAGGCAGAAGGTTGGGGGAGATGGAGGTGAGAGTTTGAAGGGGGAAGAAGCGGGGAGGACGCTTTGAGGAGGGGGAGTGAGAGGGGGGAAATTGAGAAGCAATGAGGGTGGGGAGATTTGAAGGGGAGGGGTGAGGGGGGAGTTTGGGAGGGAAGGGACAAGGGGAGGGATTTGAAAGGGATGGGATATGGGGGAGATTTGGAGGGGAGGGGTGAGGCAGGAGTCTAGGAGGGCAGGGGCGAGGGGGCGTCTTGGCGGGGAGGGGTGAGGGGGTAGTTTAGGAGGGAGGGGGCAAGGGGGGAGATTTGAAAGGGATGGGTGATGGGGAAGATTTGGAGGGGAGGGGTGATGGGGAAGATTTGGAGGGGAGGGGTTATGGGGAAGATTTGGAGGGGAGGGGTGAGATTGGATTTTTGAAAGTGTACGATTTATGGGAAACGAACATTTATTGCAAAATGAGTTTCTTGTGACCTTCGAGTTAAAAATACGTTTAAGGACGCTGGATGGAGGATGGAGTGCAGGAGAGTTTAGGGAATGTAGAAAAAAGGCACTATAGGAGATGGATATTTTTTTTGGGATGAATTGATTTGGTGAGCAAGTCGAAAGCAGCCTTTTAAAGAAGAAGAAGAAAAAGGTGTTATAAAATATGACGGAATACATAACTTGAGGGGAAAGTGTAAACATTGAAGGTTAATGAGTGAAAACTATCTGGGGAAATGGGGGAGAAACACGTGGTCGAAGAACGAACGAACGAATAAGAATGAATAAACGAATGAGAACAGAGAAGGGAATTTTTTTTTTTTTTTTTTTTTTTTTTTTTGAGTTGAGATTTACACAAGGAAGTAGGCTATGGGTGAAAAGACTGGGAATACAGAGAACGAAAGTTATTGGATCACAAACGACGGACCACTGAGAGAAAAACAAAGCCTCAAGGTTGTACAGTGCACACTGTACAAGGCCTCAAGACACGACACGGCAAACAGACGATCAATTTATGAAAGATAAACACCGAGAAACAACCAAAGTTGCACACAATAACTTCACACACCGAAAGATAAATACAGTTTCGACAAAATACAATTGTGAACAGACTTAACTTCGAAAAACGTGGAGACCGTGTGGAGCTTCGAAAATCCCTCCCACTGTCTCCGAGATCTCGCGAGACCGACCCAACTGGGATTACGGGTCTATTTCTGGTCTATCGTCAAGATGGCCACGTCCGAGTGCACAGACAAGTGCATGAAGCCTACAACAAAGATTGTATAGTGCCAAGAGTCCAAGCTGGAGGTGGTGGGGTGCCCGTTTGGGCTGCTTTTCATGCAGGGGGCAAAACTGACCTGGTTGTTCTGAATGGAAACCTGAACCAGTTCAAGTACAGGGACATTCTGGAAGAAACATTGCTTCCATTTGCTCGTGCAGCCTTTCGAGGAAACTTTGTCTTCCAAGATGACAATGCACGGCCTCATCGTGCTCGCATGATCCAACACTTTCTTGCTGACCGTGGTGTAGAGCATATGGAGTGGCCTGCCATGTCCCCGGATATGAATCTGATAGAGAACTTGTGGGCAGAATTAACGCATCAAATCGACCACTTGGACCTGGAGCCGACCTCTGTGCGTGAATTGCAGCAGGCTATTGTCACTGCATGGCAAGCTATTCCTGTCCAAACCTTGGCAAATCTTGTGAACAGCATGCCTCAACGTTTACGTGCTCTCCTGAATGCTCGTGGGGGTTACACGAAGTACTGATCTGTAATTTTACTGTCCGTAATCCCAGTTGTAATTTAACTTTTGTTTTTGTTAAAAAAAAAATTTGGCTAATGTGCAAAATAAAGAGATACTTCTGGAAAACGTACAGAAGTTTAACACAGTACTGTCCATGAATTGAGTTCGATATCAGTTTCCACCACTTTCAAGGATCAATTTAATTGTTTCGAAATGTCAAATGTGGTTTTTGTTTCTTTTAAAGGTCACATTAACAAAATCTAGAAGAATTTCAACATAATTCCAATGAACTTTTGGTTCTAAGACATCTTGAAAAGTAAGTTCACCCCCACAAAAAAGATATTCCATATTAAATGCCAAGTCCTACGAGCCTGGCAAGGGATTTAAAAAGATCTCCAAACAATTTGAAATCAAGCATTCGACTGTCCGGAAGATCATCTACAAGTGGAGAAGATTCCAAACAACTGCCAACTTGTTCAGGCCAGGCCGCCCCAGCAAGTTCAGCCCGAGAGCAGACCGCAAGATGCTGAAAGAAGTCTCTAAGAACCCCAGAATGTCATCACGGGGCCTACAGGTAGCTCTTGCCACTGTTTATGTCAAAGTGCACGAGTCTACCATTAGAAAGAGGCTGCACAAATTTGATCTACATGGGAGGTGTGCCAGGAGGAAACCTTTGCTGTCCAGAAAGAACATCAGGGCAAGACTAAAGTTTGCCAATGAACACCTAGGCAAAGACCAGCACTTCTGGAACAATGTGCTCTGGACAGATGAGTCAAAGGTAGAGCTATTTGGCCACAGTGCCAGAAGACATGCTTGGCGAAAACCAAAGACAGCATTTGACCACAAGACCCTGATACCAACTGTAAAGCATGGTGGTGGAAATATTATGGTTTGGGGCAGCTTTGCTGCATCAGGGCCTGGGCAGCTCACCATCATAGAATCCACCATGCATTCTTCATTGTACCAGAGGGTGCTTGAAGATAATGTGAGGCCATCTGTCGGAAAGTTGAAGCTCAGCCGAAGGTGGACCTTGCAACATGACAATGACCCTAAACATACCAGTAAATCCACCAAGGAATGTGTCATGGAAGTGGTTTGGGACTCAAGACTCCAATAATCGGAAACAGGTTTTACAAAAGATCCAGACTTTATTAACTAGTTGTTCACTTCATTCAAATACTAATAACTACCGTTAACTCAATGGACCAGATAACTCTATCCGCATAGTCCCTCTTTCTCAGCCGATGTTTCTCCGTAGCGCTGTACTCGTTCATTCCATCGGGCAGGGCTTCTGATGGCAAGTGATCCTGACTCATAGTTTGCTCTGGTTTATATGGGCCTTGTCACGCTAATCCCTTCTCCGCAAATGCCCCGAGGTCATGCATGCTCGCCCCCCTGCTGGGGAGTTCCTTCACCCTCTTTGCATCCCGATGTCCCAAGTCAATAGTGAAGGCTTGGGAATGTGTGTTAGCCCGGGGCCGTGCTAAAGCTACACAACAGGACTCCCAGCTTCGACAGGGCGAGATGCATTCCTGACATTCTTACGACCACCTGCTCGTACCTTGGTTCGTTACCAGTTCCAACCAATGAGTTACACTGAGTTACACTTCCACAATTCCCTCATCTTTTTGTTTTTGTTTATATTAACCATTAATCTAAACATCAATATAAGTAAACAATCAATCACTACAAGTAAACATCAATACAAGTACTCAATCAATCACTACAAGTAAACATCAATACTAGTACTCAATCAATCACTACAAGTAAACATCAATACAATTTCCTTAGGCATACACCGTCATCCTGCAAGAATCTGATCACAAAACATTTCGTTGGTCATTGACTCCTTCCATATTGTTAATTCAATCTATTTCATTTGCATCACAAATATCTTTGCAAAACAACACTTCACCATCACCAAGATACAACAATTTTGCTTCACCATTTTCAAGTTTTTAAAGCATCTGCAACATCTGGCAAAAACGTTTCCCTCCAAACAAATGTTGATTCTTTGTTTGAAAGGAAGGGCTGATCACTTGTGTTTGAATTCAGGTATGAAACATTTTCTTCTGTCTTTATAAACACCTGCACTACTTCGTGTAGGATTTCGCTGTTGTGGTAACGGTGCGGAGTCATAGACTGACCCTGCTCTCCATGTAGCATTCTTGCCACTCTTGCTGTGAACCATAATGATTCCTTGAACAAGGCCTTTGCCCAGTTGTAGTCGACTTGCCTCCTCCCTCATTATGAGTGGGCAGCAAGTGTTGGTGTAATGTTGATTGGCCAGCAAGATGTGGAACAGGGATGCCGGATGCATCCACAATGATGTTGGGACCATGGTGTTCAGGTCATTCATGGTCCATACCAGGAGCAACCAGCAGAATCGTGCACAGCTGTTGTGACAAGGGCACAGCCGTTTTTTGCAGCTCCATGCTGGTTCCCCGGACGTTGGTGAAGTAATAACATATGTCCCCACATTTCACAGAGGTTGCAGGTAAAATGTCGTTGTCCTGCAACTTCTGATGTGATGAATGTTCGAAGCCTTCGAACAAGAGTAAGTGATTGCCTTTCTTTCATATGTTGCAGTGTGATCCAGGCAAATGGTCACATAAATTTCCTTGGTGAAGGTAAGCATCCATCTCCAAGTTACACGGGAGAATGTCTTCATCATTCTTTGAGAAAGAGGGTGTATGCCACGATTAACTTCATTTTTTAGCCACAAATTTTCTTTCTCGAACTTCTTCCCAATTCCGTTAGCACCCCCTTCAAATGTGATCTCGTCTTATCCTTATGCTCAGTCACATCTGAATCTGCTTTCCACACACACTGAATCAGATAGGGTACATCTTACCATGAAATCAGCATAATTATGTATATCTTCCGACAGTTTCACATTCAACAATTTGTTGTTTTCCCTTACAACATTCAAAAAGTTATATTCATTTATATGCGTCACACAAGTAATATTCAATCAGGTATGTATTTGACTACTAAACTAAGAATAGCATCCACAATTGCTTTCAGGTTAATATAGTTCAAAATTAACTCGTGCAGGTATTTTAGCACTACTCTAAGAAAATAAATTGTATATGATTACAATCACAAACAGGAATATCGAATTCCCACCAAACATTTTCCCAAACCAACAAATTAAGCATAATGTATTATTACCATAATTCCTCCCCACTTTTCCTTTTCCTCCTTTTTTTTCTTTTTCTTTTTTTTTTACTAACAGTGTGTCACTTGTGGTGATATGAGTTCACTGATCTTGTAATTGACACAACACAAAACATTTCGTTATGTCATTATCTTAATTCTACTGTATTCATTTGCAACATCACTTGATTTAATCTTTTAATCTCAGTATTTATGTCGCCATAAAAGTCTTCCTCTTGTGGTTCCACATTTCTTTCCTCATTTGTCACTTCATGCGTTATCATCGTGTTGTTGGTTACCTTATTCAAACACACCGTCACTAAGGCTTTCAAGCAAGCCACCACTAAAACAATTGCGAATATAACTACTAAACCCACAAACAAGTCTGCTACTCCTTGTATATATTCATACCTACGACATAATTATATGTCGACGACATTCAACATTATATACCAAACTAACAAGCTTCCTAAAAGGTAAATAAAGAAAATCCCTTAATATGTAACATAAATCAGATTATTTGTCTTACCCTGATCCCCCTATCTCCCGGGGTCGAACTAAATCCCCTAATCATGAGTGTAGTTGTGATACATTATCCCTCATGTTGCGCTAATATCAGTAGATAATGGTATGTCATGTAGGCAAATAAATGTCACTATCTTCCCTAATTCAAGTAGGAATATTAAATGTTGAAAATGTAATGTTTATCAATGCAAGGGGTGTTAAAATGTAATTCAAATGAATGTAAATCACGATTATCATTTATCCGCCACTGAATGTTCTGCTGGGCTGCTAGGTGCAGCCTCATTTTCTGTGGGATCGTCCATCTTAGCCCCATGTGCTTGCTTGCAATGAGAGGCATGAATCCAACTTTCTATTTTGGGTCCATATTTGTTCCTATTCTTATCAATCTCCTATGGTTTATCAATTTGTTCCAAAATACCGCAACCAAAGGTTTTAACCAAAGTTCTACCAAACTATTTCCAATGTGAACTCCAAATGCCAGTGAAACAATGATTCGAAGAATTAACTTCAAGGGGTCAATAATTTTTTTTTTTTTATAACCAGATCTAATTTTCCCATCCAATAGTTTGCCTTGCCACATGTCATATTATTACACTTTAATAAACCTTCGAAAAATGTTTCCCATCCCAACAAATTTCCTTTTTTACAAATAGTCATGTGTACATTACGTATTTAACTACAATTTCCTCTGTTTGTTTGGCCTAACTGGCCACAAAAAATGGCTGCCAGCATGCAGTACCGTTTTTTATCTACCAAGGAAGTGCTCGTCCACACAAGACCTCTACCAAAATGTTGTTTGTAAAAACAAATCTGGGATTTCTGATTACATGGATGCACACTCTCAGGACATTTTCAGGCTGCTGTTAACAATCCACTATGATAAATCAATTCGTTTACCCTGTGTAAATTGTGTATTCTGGGACGTCAGTGTAAGACCTCTCCCAATTTTTACCATTAATGAATAGCTGCTCATAACTCAGCAAATCAAATCTTTATTCTCCATCTCCCTTGACAAAAGTGATAATTTTCATAATCAAATTATATTTCTATTTTATTTTACGAATTCTCTCGATATTCGATCCCATCCACATGGAACTATCTATTTTCAGACAAGGCCCACTGTCGGTGTCAACAATCTTGTAAGATTGATACACAAAACAACGACAACAAACACAAACATTGATACACAAAACACACACACACGCATGCATTATGCATATTTGTTTGCGTTGGAACCATTATTTACAGATCAGGATGGGTGTCAGTTTTATTTCATTTTCATAAAATTTGTCCTTCAATTTTATAAATGCTAATACGCAAATGGACCAAAAAGTTTATTTTTAGAAAACCCCTATGATGTCACATTGAAATTACCCTTTCAGTTCCCACCATAATTTATCCAAATTTGACTACACACCCATTTGCATGTCAGTCGACCACTGACCTATCAATCATGCGGAACACTAGTCCGAAATTCCCACCTGATCATCATGTGACTCTTGTCACTTGGTTTCAAAAATTTGCAAAGCAATTGTTCCAACTTTGTAAATTTAAAATTTTGTGCCCAACATAAAAGATCCAATTTCGGCATTTGATCAATTAATTACTAATTTGCTTACAAGCAAAAGAAAAAATGAATAATTCTTGCTCCGAAAACCTTTTCAGACACAAGAATCATCGACAGTTATTCATGTTTGTCCAGTAATCTAATCTGTTGAGGCCAATCGTCATTTGGGATTTGCCGCAATGAAGGCCTAATCGTTCTCTGAGGTACCGGTAAGCAGTGGTACCCTTGATCTTGGTTTACCCTATGAACTTGTCTTCCTGTTGGTATACGGACATCTTCTTTTCCAATGTCCCATCTGTCCACACTTGAAACACCGGTTTCTGTCGTTGCCTGGTCTGTGCACCTGTGCACTTGTATTGCTGGGCTGCATCTCTACATTCCTGAGTTGCCACTGCAATCTCTCGTTATCTCCTGAAACACGAAAAAATTCTCTGTACCGTCCTTTTTGGGGAGACAAATGGGAATCAGATGGGACAACTGTCACTTTCATTCCTAATTTCGAGGGCAGTTGTGCATTTGTCTCTTCCACTGTATCCTGTATCCTTTTTATTTTAAGTTCTAGATCCATTATCCGTTCTTGCTGTTCCTGTTGTCTGGATTCACCATCCCAAAGATGGAATGCAAGCCAGTCTACCGTTAGATTCTGTCTCTCCCTGGCTTTCAATCTTTGTCCCAATCTTTCCAATCGACTTCGCTCAAATGTACCATCTCTTGGAAACTCCTCAGCATTTCCCTTTGTCCACAAATACCAATTCTCGACCTGTCTTATAGCTTCGGCACCATAACGGTCGTACATATGATATGTACAAGTACCTTTTTGTGGAATCTCTAGTTGTCCTTGTGTATTCTTGCAGGCTCCATTTCCCATTCTGCCTTTTATCAAAGTAGCGTTGGATGTGTTGTAGCTTGTTCCTCTCAAGCTTCACTCGTACCTCCAGGAAGGATCACTCCACCTGGTCAAATGGTGATTTCCAGAGAATTTCTCTCACCTGTGGCTTTTGCACAATCCAATCTCACAGATCAGTATTTGCAGATGAGCCAAAGGGTCAGTATGAAATGGGTGAATTCTCAGGTGTCCGCTCTGTTGAAGGGGAAATCACACAATGGTAACCGCACATATATATCTATATATAAACTCACCACCTTGCTCAATTTTCCAAGGTTGTCTTCACATTGATAATATCTCACAAAGATATCAAAGCTTCTTTCTTGAGACCGCATTTTCATCAATCAAACGATCAATATATTCAATTCAATTTATTCAATTCAATTTATCCAGTTAAATTTATTCAATTAAACTCAATCAATTAGATTCAATCAATCAACAATTCAATCAATTATTCAATTTCAATTAATTCATCAATATTCATCAATAAATCAAATTAATCATTTTGGATGACTCCTTGCATAAGCCCTTTCCCCAATGATGTCAGGACAGGTCCATCCATTGACTGAGATTGAAGCTCATCAGTCGTCACCTCTGGTTCATACCTCATGTCAATTGATGAATCACCGTTCTGTCCTAGGGTCATATCTGACATATTTCCCCATTTTGCCTGGTCTCCACAAATTTTCTTTGCAACCACTAAAGGCAACTCATCCTTCATTCGTGAGACAGCCAAAATGGATGGCAGATATTAAAGTTCATTGCGAAAAATATCTCATCATTTTTCTTTTAATAGTACCCAAAATCTCTTGGCAATATAAATTTCGTAAAACTCCTGAAATAAGACTGTAAAATTCCTTCAATCATGCTAAATTTTGAAACTCCATCGCTTGTAATACCCAATTTATCCCATAGGGCTTGAAAGTTCTTTTCCAAGTTCGTGCAATCATTCTGCATTTGAACCCTATGATATCATTCATAATAATCATCATGATTTTATAATCACGGTCCTATCATAATCATCTATTTAAAAACGAACATTTCCTTTATCACCACAGCTATGTGGTATAATCAACAATAGAATAAAACTGTACATAGCAACAGGCTACCTCCTGACCACTTAGTATACCTATTGACAATAAGTCATAACAATATCGAATAATCATTGAACAATTTAAAAATCGCTTCTACTGCTCCAGCCGCAGCATTCGTCATTTTGTCTGCTCATCCGCGTGACCAAAACGAAATAAAGGGAGCTCAACCATTACACAGCGCTTTTAATGGCGCATGCCATAGGAACTCAACGCAATTTCGACTCGGCCAGAAAAACGAGCAAATTTTGCAGGATGTTAACTGGAATTAGCCGTGAAAATATATACAAAATACACAAAGATACACACCCACAAAAATAAACAACAAAACCCAAACAAAACCAAGGTCGACCATAAATTACACCATTTCAGCATCGTATTGATTGCTGAAATGTTCATGGGTTTATACACACCTTAAAAGAGGTATGCTTTGTGGTGTTGCCCACCTACCACGTTTAATTAAATTACACCATTTCAGCATCGTATTGATTGCTGAAATGTTCATGGGTTTGAACACACCTTAAAAGAGGTATGCTTTGTGGTGTTGCCCACCTACCACGTTTAATTAAATTACATCATTTCAATTAAAAAAAGAAACATCGCTTCTACTGCTCCAGCCGCAGCATTCGTCACTTTGTCTGCTCATCCGCGTGACCAAAACGAAATAAAGGGAGCTCAACCATTACACAGCGCTTTTAATGGCGCATGCCATAGGAACTCAACGCAATTTCGACTCAGCCAGAAAAACGAGCAAATTTTGCAGGATGTTAACTGGAATTAGTCGTGAAAATATATCCAAAATACACAAAAATACACACCCACACAAATAAACAACATTTCTTCCGTTCAACAGAACAAACATTTCCTATATCATGACATGCATGTCTTCAAAATTATATGACCAAGAGAAAAAGTAAAACTAATTAGAACTGCGGGCAGTGATGATCCGGGGACCATACCGCTCCATCCTGATTGGACGGGTGCGTACTAGAGTCGTTAACAACGACAGTCCAGATCCGATTGTTCAAAATTTCAACTCAATCGATCGAAAAATGAACGCAGGGATGCATTTTAAAGGTGCAGTGGCACTAACTGAGTTGCCACGAACTCCAATATGGCCACGAAATTGCCAATATGGCCATCACAAAATATTTTCCTTAATCAATTGGCTCATAGCATAACCAATCTGCAAGTATTTCATCCGAAGATGTATCTCTGAGGAATTTTAATTAAATAAGTCATTTATAAATCAACGAGTTAATTTATTAAATGATTAATCAATAAATCAAAATTTTCCTTGACAGCCACATCACTTGGTCAGTGTCATGTCCAAATATCAGCTTCCTTACTCAAAAGGTGCCTGAGTTAATGTAATGTAATTACTGTAATAAGATTACTGCAATTACTGTAATGATTACTGTAATTACTGTAATTACCGGAACTGTAATTACTGTAATTACCTCAGGTAATTACTGTAATGTAATTACTGTAATGTAATAAGAAATGTAATTAATTAAATAAGTACTTCATTAATCGCTAATAATTAAATAACTCGTGAATTCTTATCCGATTTACTTAACATTTGAGTGTCCCCAAAACGTTGGAGCAAAACGTTGCAACAACGAAAGTGAAACGTTGTAGCGACGTTGTGGAAACGTCAGCAAAACCCAACATTTGAATGTTCCCAAAACGTTGGAGCAAAACGTTGCAACAACGAAAGTGAAACGTTGTGGCGACGTTGTGGAAACGTCAGCAAAACCCAACATTTGAATGTTCCCAAAACGTTGGAGCAAAACGTTGCAACAACGAAAGTGAAACGTTGTGGCGACGTTGTGGAAACGTCAGCAAAACCCAACATTTGAATGTTCCCAAAACGTTGGAGCAAAACGTTGCAACAACGAAAGTGAAACGTTGTGGCGACATTGTGGAAACGTCAGCAAAACCCAACATTTGAATGTTCCCAAAACGTTGGAGCAAAACGTTGCAACAACGAAAGTGAAACGTTGTGGCGACGTTGTGGAAACTTCAGTAAAACCCGACATTTGAATGTTCCCAAAACGTTGGAGCAAAACGTTGCAACAACGAAAGTGAAACGTTGTGGCGACGTTGTGGAAACGTTAGCAAAACCCAACATTTGAATGTTCCCAAAACGTTCCCAAAAATGTTCTCTCTCTGTCTGTCTCTCTTTCTGTCTGTCTATGTCTCTCTCTGTCTGTCTCTCTCTCTCTGTCTCTCTCTCTGTCTATCTCTCTCTCTTTCTGTCTGTCTCTCTCTCTCTGTCTGTCTCTCTCTGTCTGTCTATCTCTCTCTCTCTCTGTCTATCTCTCTCTCTCTGTCTGTGGTTCTCTCTGTCTGTCTCTCTCTCTGTCTGTCTCTCTCTGTCTGTCTCTCTCTGTCTGTCTATCTCTCTGTCTGTCTGTCTCTCTCTCTCTCTGTTATCTCTCTCTCTGTCTGTCTATCTCTCTGTCTGTCTATGTCTCTCTCTCTCTGTGGTTCTCTCTGTCTGTCTATCTCTCTGTCTGTCTATGTCTCTCTCTGTCTGTCTCTCTCTGTCTATCTCTCTCTGTCTGTCTGTCTCTCTCGCTTTCTGTCTCTCTCTGTCTATCTCTCTCTCTGTCTGTCTGTCTGTCTGTCTCTCTCTATCTGTCTGAATATCATCTTTATCTCTGTCTGTCTCTATGTCTCTCTCTCTTTCTTTCTGTCTCTCTCTCTCTGTCTCTCTGTCTGTTTGTCTCTCTCTGTCTATCTCTCTCTCTGTCTCTCTCTGTCTATCTCTCTCTCTTTCTGTCTGTCTCTCTCTCTCTGTCTGTCTCTCTCTGTCTGTCTATCTCTCTCTCTGTCTGTCTATCTCTCTCTCTCTCTGTCTGTGGTTCTCTCTGTCTGTCTCTCTCTCTGTCTGTCTCTCTCTGTCTGTCTATCTCTCTGTCTGTCTATGTCTCTCTCTGTCTGTCTCTCTCTGTCTGTCTATCTCTCTGTCTGTCTGTCTCTCTCTCTCTCTGTTATCTCTCTCTCTGTCTGTCTATCTCTCTGTCTGTCTATGTCTCTCTCTGTCTGTGGTTCTCTCTGTCTGTCTATCTCTCTGTCTGTCTATGTCTCTCTCTGTCTGTCTCTCTCTGTCTATCTCTCTCTGTCTATCTCTCTCTGTCTGTCTGTCTCTCTCGCTTTCTGTCTCTCTCTGTCTATCTCTCTCTGTCTGTCTGTCTGTCTCTCTCTATCTGTCTGAATATCATCTTTATCTCTGTCTGTCTCTATGTCTCTCTCTCTTTCTTTCTGTCTCTCTCTCTCTGTCTCTCTGTCTGTTTGTCTCTCTCTGTCTATCTGTCTGTCTGTCTCTCTGTTTATCTCTCTCTCTGTCTGTCTCTCTCTATGTCTTTCTCTCTCCCTGTCTATCTCTTTCTCTCTGTATTAATTTGTTCAACACTGCAAGTTACATGCATTCTCAAATCCATGATCGTGCTGAAAATATCGTGTACGACATTGGGTGGTTTGCCATTGCCTTCCCCAAAGCGCTTAATTATTGTCTTTCATTTAACCGTGAAGCATGTCTGAAAAGCTTACTCATTTTTTTTTTATTTAAATCCCCCTAGCCGTTCCAAAATATAAGCACATTGCAATGGGGGAAAATATAAAAGTGCATTTTTCCCATCCAATTTGACTGAGAAAAAATATCTGTATATAATAATTTCTTTGTCCGCCGCCTTAATCGCACACCTTGAGCGGGCAGCTCAGGGGTACGTCTTCAAGTGCTAAACACATGTACCAGCCTTGTACATTCCACGAATCCTGCACCAAATTTTCTCATACTCACTCAAATTAGATCCATTGCACATATCTGTTCATGAAATTTCACAAATGATCACATGTAATTAATATTGCAATGACCTCTAAACATTCCTAAATCATTCCACTTGTTCAAAGAACGTTCATTTCGCAAGAAAGAGCGGGGGCAAGAGACAGGTAGCCGAAATGGAAATGAGGGACAATGAGGGACAGTGAGGGAGTGTCGGTATGCAATTTTCATCCAATCGCCATCTTTCACAATAATTCTGGACCGGCATGAGATGGCGTTGTCTGTCATTAATTTATATGATAATCAAACGAGTTTTAGAAATGGCGGGAAAACTGAAAAAAAATTATTTATTTATTTATTTAAAACGGGTGTACACGATTGTACACGTGTACGGACCTTACCGAACCTTACCGAACCGGCAAACAAATCGCCTCATGGTGCACTTCATGAGCCGATTTGCCTGCAGACCAGAGTAAGGCTCTTAACACCCAGCGTATAACGTACGCATCCTCGCAAACACACGAATAATAGAATCATTTAAAACGTTCCATCCGTGACTTTTACCTCGGACGGTCGTGACAAAAATACGTTTACACTCCTTGGATTGTCGTTATGTTACCTATATCGCGGCATGTTACCTATATCGCGGGAAGCCCCACACCACCTCCTCAACCATGTATGTACAAGAACTAAACGCAGGTTCGTAGATCATATTTTGGACAAGAATAACAAAGAATAACTTACCTTTTCAGATGTTGTGTCCAAATTGACCCCTATCTGGCTCGCCAAATTGTCGTGGAAGTGGTTTGGGACTCAAGACTCCAATAATCGGAAACAGGTTTTACAAAAGATCCAGACTTTATTAACTAGTTGTTCACTTCATTCAAATACTAATAACTACCGTTAACTCAATGGACCAGATAACTCTATCCGCATAGTCCCTCTTTCTCAGCCGATGTTTCTCCGTAGCACCATACTCGTTCATTCCATCGGGCAGGGCTTCTGATGGCAAGTGATCCTGACTCATAGCTTGCTCTGGTTTATATGGGCCTTGTCGCGCTAATCCCTTCTCCGCAAATGCCCCGAGGTCATGCATGCTCGCCCCCCTGCTGGGGAGTTCCTTCACCCTCTTTGCATCCCGATGTCCCAAGTCAATAGTGAAGGCTTGGGAATGTGTGTTAGCCCGGGGCCGTGCTAAAGCTACACAACAGGACTCCCAGCTTCGACAGGGCGAGATGCATTCCTGACATTCTTACGACCACCTGCTCATACCTTGGTTCGTTACCAGTTCCAACCAATGAGTTACACTGAGTTACACTTCCACAAATGGCTGAAAAGAAAGAAATGGAGGGTTCTGGAATGGCCAAGTCAAAGCCCGGATCTAAATCCCATCGAGATGTTGTGGGGGGATTTGAAATGAGCTGTGCATGCAAGAAACCCCTTAAACATCGCACAGCTGAAAGAATTCTGCACGGCGGAGTGGGCAAAAATTTCTCCCAGTCGATGTCAGAGACTGGTAGACAGTTATAAGAAACGCCTACTTGAGGTTTTTTCTGCAAAAGGGGGCAATACCACCTATTAGAGCCAGGGTGTACTTACTTTTTCCACATGCGAAAATTGCATTTATGTTTATTTAAATTATACAATGGACTACAAAATGTAAATGTTTCATGATATTTGTTATATTGTTGCGGTTTTGAGAACCCACACTTGTAAATAAATATAACATCATTAAAGGTTAAAGGTAGCACCCCATAGGTAGGCCACAAGCAACACGTAGGTCACCATAGGACATCAGTTATTTCTTAGTATGTGTTAGATAAGGCCATTTTCCAATAGTTGAATCTGCGTTGCGTCAATCAAATAAGAGTAGGCCCTTCTGTCCATTTTTGCAGCCTCCCTCCAAGCGCTCTCCAGTCTGTGCCCCATGGCCCCTCCCAATTTGGTACGCTCCTTGGCCGCAGCCTTCGCTGCCCGTGAGCTCGCTCAACGCCGCCATAAGCCACGAGGGAAGCCCGGAAAAAGGGGGCGGAGAACCAGGGAGGAGGTGTGGCCACGTCACCCAGCCATCAGGGCGGGGCCGGTAAGCCATAACCAGCCAACCAGGGCTGGAGTGGCATCGCCTGACAGGGTGTGGTTGGGGCTTGTGGAGCGATCGCTGGCTTGACTTATAAAAGCCAGCACACAAAGCCCTCGGGAGGACAGGCACAATTTTCAGCGTGATAAAGGACTGATCATTGTGGAAAGCACTGTCGTGATTACGGAGGACTCGCGAGTATAAGGAATCGCGCTTGGTAAAGAGGACTCGCTGGCATTGGTATTCCAAAGAGATACGCTGTTGAAACCAGCTGTGCTGAGGGCGAGCGCGTGGCACGCATTGCCACGATCTGCAGCGTGCAGGACATTGGGGAGGGCGCGCTTGGAGCGAGTAGTGCGCACATTACGTACGCAAGTATACCAGCCTCCCCCCCCCCCCCCCCCCGTCATTATAATTGCCCGTTCGCGTTACAATACGTGAAGAGCTGCCTGCCGGGGTTTTCGTCTGCTGGACCGGAGCCGGACTGGAGCCTGGACACCATCGCCGGACCTTCCACCCTACCATCTGCAATCCCCGTGTGAGTGTCTGTATGTGAGACGGGTCCGTTTCTCCAGGGAATAAGTTAAGACTATAATTAAGCTGCCCTGTGTACTTTTTCCTTCCTCTTTCTTTCCTGTACATTTCTTTCATTTCCTCTTCTCTTTGTACATAATTAATAAACCTATCTGTTCTTCCTGTTTTCCTGGTTTCCTCTCCATCCGATCGCATTAGTCTTTTCTCCATTGGGTAACCGTGGCACGATCACAACCGCTTAGAATCGGGTCTCGTCTTGGTTAACAGCTCGGATCGCGGATTGCTATCCGCTCGGCAATATTCCATCAATATCCGTGATTCGAGCGGGAGTTATTCCCTCGTTTCCGGTCGGCGTTAGTACTTAGGTAGTAGCGAATCCCTAGGCCTAACAAACCCTACCTAACGCCGTGCCGGGAAGGACGTTATAACTTCCAGGATCGCGTCGGCCAGATAAGAGGACAAGGGGATTAAGCCTCCCTTGATAAGGGGAGAGCCGACATTTGGAGATCCGCAACAATATTATATCACCTTTATCTATCAATATTGTTGAAATGAAGAACAAATAGCTGTATGTTGAAATATGTTGAAAAAGTCAAAACTTTACATGGGGTGTACTTACTTTTTCACGTGACTGTATATATATATATGTGTGCACAAGCTGGGACACGGGGAAATTCCACGTCATGTACAATGGGACTTGAAAAACTCAACTTCCCCTCCCTCTCTTTCTCACTATCCTTCCAACCACCCCCACTCTCTCCTCCTCCCTTTATCCCCAGATCTTACAAATAAGTCATCTCGAAAGCTACACATTTATTTAGTTGTTTACAATTTAGAATAAAATTTTTATACGTAAAAATATTTTGACCCTCCATCACTTATACCAAGCACCTCCCTCAATCACGTGGCAAGTAGCTTGCAAATCAGTTGATACGGAATGGCTGGCTTGGCAAGCGATACCAAGCCGCTTGCTGATGGAACACATCCCAGGCTTGTCTAGCCAGTTCATGAAAGACTTGGATGAAGGGTACATGTTCTTCGAGCTTTTGACCCCAACTTAATGGTAAATGGTGTAAGTGTGGCGGACACGAAAGCACTGACGTGGTGACATCACCCCGCACACCAAGTGGAGGTGGGCCACGCCGGGGAGAGAGGCGTGGCCTCAAGATATACACGGGGCGCGTAGCCCTGAGCAGCTCAGTGTTACAGTGAGCTCTTGAAATAAAGACTCTTACAAATTACCGCGTTGTCCGCTTCCTCCTTGCTTACAAGTAGCGCGCGTAACACCGCGCTTTATTGGTGACCTCGACGTTGGATCTGCCGTAGCGATCCTTCCAAACACGACGCCATTACCATGGCCAACAACGCGATGTCGGTTAAACTTCCCGAATTTTGTGAGGCCCAGGCCGAAGTTTGGTTCGTCCAAGCCGAAGCCCAGTTTCAGCTTCGGCGCCTCACCGGCGACGACACGCGCTACTGCCACGTCGTCGCCTCCCTCGGGCCCGGCACGGCCGCTCGAGTTGTGTCCGTCCTTTGCCACCCACCGGACGGCCACAAGTACGAGACACTCAAGCGGCTGCTCCTAGCCACGTTCGGCCTCACGGAGGACGCACGGGCCGACCGCCTCCTGGATCTCCCCGAGCTCGGCGACATGCGCCCGTCGGTCCGAATGGACCATATGCTGTCGCTGTTGGGCGACGAAGTCCCTGGTTCTCTATTCCGGGCGCTTTTCCGTCGCCAACTTCCAGCACAGGTACGCCTCGCGTTGGCCAGGACCGTGCTAATGGAACCCCGAGCATTGGCCGCCGAGGCGGACAGGTACTTCGCGGCTTCGGACACGCGGGTGAGAGTCGGTGCGGCCGTCGCGGATCTCGAGGCTGAGGCTGCTGCCCACCTCGTGGATCCCGAGGCTGATGCTGATTCACGGCATCAGCTTACACAGCATACACAGCATGCTGATACGCACCTCGTGGCCGCCGCCACGCCCCGCCCACCGCCGCGGCGAAAACCGCCACCGCAGGGAAAACCGCCGGCTCCACCGGCCTGGCGGAGCCAGCCGCGCTCCTCCGGCTCCACCACCTGGTGCTGGTTCCATGCCAAGTTCGGCCACGAGGCTCGACAGTGTCATCCGCCATGCTCCTTCGACAGGTCGGGAAACGCCCAGGCCGACGCTCGATAGTGGCAATGAGCGCCGGACATTCGAACAGCCTGCTGTTCATCACGGACACCTTATCCGGGCGCCGTTACCTGTGCGACACAGGAGCGCAGGTGAGTGTCGTTCCTGCCGGTACGTCGGACAAGCACGCCACGGGTGGGGGCCCCGCGCTGCTTGCCGCGAACGGGACGCCCATCCGTACGTACGGAAAACGCTGCCTCTCTCTGCGGTTCGGAGGGCAGGTTTTCCGATGGTCGTTCGTCACCACCGACGTGCCCATGGCATTGCTTGGCGCGGACTTCCTGTGCGCAAATGGGCTCCTGGTCAACGTAAAGCACAGACGTCTTGTCCAGGCCGAGACGTTCAGCTCGCTCGCTTGTGCGCTGCCCAGCTCGTCGAGCAGCCCACTGAGCGGCTCACCGAGCGGCTTGCCAAGTGGCTTGCCGAACGGTTCGGTTCCGGCCACGTTGATCTGTACGCTTCCGGCAGCGGACGAATTCACCCGCCTCCTCACCGGCTTCCCGGCCCTCACGCGGCCCACCTTCTCGGCGGGGGCCGTCAAGCACGGGGTGGCCCATCACATCCCCACCGTCGGGCCACCGGTCTACGCCCGGGCACGCCGCCTCGAGCCGACAAAGCTGGCGGTAGCAAAAGCAGCGTTCGCTACCCTGGAGCGACTCGGCATCGTTCGGCGCTCGGAGAGTGCTTGGGCATCGCCGCTGCACATCGTGCCGAAGCCCGGCGGGGGATGGCGACCGTGCGGGGACTACCGCCGTCTCAATGATGCCACCACCCCCGACCGCTACCCCGTCCCCCACATTCAGGACTTTGCCGCCCGTTTGGCGGGCATGCCCTTCTTCTCGAAGGTGGACCTCATACGCGGCTACCATCAGGTCCCCGTCAGGCCGGAGGATGTCCCGAAGACGGCGGTCATCACGCCGTTCGGACTCTTCGAATTCCTGCGGATGCCCTTCGGTCTGAAGAATGCGGCTCAGGCGTTCCAGCGGCTGATGGACAGCGTCCTGCGCGACTTGGATTTTGTATACGTCTACCTGGACGATATCCTCGTCGCCAGCGCGTCCCGCGAAGAGCACCTACACCACCTCCGCACGCTCTTCGAATGCCTGGGCCAGCATGGCCTGATTGTGAACCCCACAAAGTGCCGGTTCGGAGTCGCCGAACTCGATTTTCTGGGGCACCGCGTCACCAGGCATGGAGCCGTCCCCCTGCCGGCCAAGGTGGAGGCGGTGAAGGGGTTTTCCGCGCCCCCGCACGATCAGGGGGCTGCAGGAGTTCCTGGGCATGGTGAACTTTTACCATCGGTTCCTGCCCCGTATCGCCCAGCTCCTGCGCCCCCTGCACGAAGCTCTCCGAGGTAAGCCAGGCAAAGGCGACGTTACCTGGACCGAGCAGATGGACGCGGCGTTCACGGATGCGAAGCTCGCCTTGGCTAACGCCACCATGCTCGCGCACCCGGCGCCCGATGCGCCGATCGCCCTCACCACCGACGCCTCGGACTACGCGGTGGGCGCGGTGCACGAGCAATGGGTGCGTGGAGCTTGGCAACCGCTGGCGTTCTTTAGCCGGCAGCTTCGCCCGCCTGAACGCCGTTACAGTACCTTCGACCGCGAGTTGCTCGGGCTTCACTTGGCGGTCAGGCACTTCCGCCATCTGCTCGAGGGCCGTGCGTTCACGGCCTTCGTCGACCACAAGCCGCTGGTCTTCGCGATGGGCAAGGTCACCGAGCCGTGGTCGGCCCAGCAGCAGCGTCACCTCTCGGCCGTGTCCGAGTACACGACGGACATCCGGCACGTCGCGGGGAAGGACAACCCGGTGGCGGATTGCCTTTCCCGGGCCGTCGCCCACGCAGTCCACCTCGGCATCGACTATGCCCGGATGGCAGCGGACCAGGCCGCTGACCCCGATGTCCAGGCCTTGCGGACCGCCGTCACGGGCCTCCGGCCTCCGCGTCACCAAGGTGCCGTTCGACGGTGCGGGCACGGCCCTCTTGTTCGACGTCTCCCTTGGGCGGCCTCGCCCCATCGTGCCCGCGAGCTGGCAGCGCCAGGTGTTTGATGCCATCCACGGCCTGTCCCACCCGGGCACGAGGGCCTCCCAAAGGTTGATCGCCGACAAATTCGTCTGGCATGGCCTCCGGAAGGCCGTCCGCGGCTGGGCCAGGACGTGCCTTGCGTGCCAGCGCGCCAAGGTGCACCGGCACACCCAGGCCCCGTTGGCCCCGTTTACGGTGCCGGAACGCCGGTTTGACCACGTCCACGTGGACCTGGTGGGACCTCTGCCCCCCTCGCGGGGTTTCACCCACATCCTCACCATGGTGGACCGCACCACCCGGTGGCCGGAGGCCGTGCCCTTGGCGTCGACGACGGCGGCGGACGTCGCGCAGGCTTTCATCACCACCTGGGTCGCCCGGTTCGGTGCCCCCTCAGACATCTCGTCCGACCGCGGCCCCCAGTTCACCTCGGAGCTCTGGGGGGCAGTCGCGCAGGGGCTCGGGGTCCGGCTGCACCGAACCACGGCCTACCACCCCCAGGCTAACGGCCTGTGTGAGCGATTTCACCGCTCATTGAAGGCCGCGCTCCGGGCCACCCTCCGCGACGGCGGCTGGGTCGACAGGCTCCTCTGGGTCCTGCTGGGCCTCCGGACGGTGCCCAAGGAGGACCTGCGCGCATCCGCGGCGGAGTTGGTCTTTGGGCAACCGCTGCGGGTGCCGGGCGAGTTCCTCCCCGACTCCACGGCACCATGGTCCGTGGCACAGCAGCGCTCCGCTCTGCAGGAGACCGCCCAGAGGTTCGCCCCAGTGCCGACGGCATGCCACGGGTACCCACCGACGCACGTCGCCCCGGAGCTTCGCACGGCGGAGTACGTCTTCGTCCGCCACGATGCCCATCGGACACCACTGCGGCCCCCGTACGACGGGCCTTTCCGCGTGCTGGAGACCGGGGTGAAGCACTTCACCCTGGACATCGGCGGTACTCCTGACCGCGTTTCTGTGGACCGCCTCAAGCCGGCCCACCTCGACGTGGACCATCCACCGCCGGTTGCCCGACCCCCTCATCGGGGCCGCCCCCCTGCGGGCGGACCCCCGGCACCGCCCAGCCCTGACGCCACGCCGCCCCCCGGTCCTGCACCCATCCCAGGGGCAGCCGGCGGCATTCCAGATGGCATCCCTGCATCCCGGACGCCGCCTGTCGCCAGGGGGCGCTTCGGCCGGGTCATCCGTTTGCCCCGCAAACTGACCCTTCAGGTGCGTGGGGATTCTGGGGGGGCGCGTGTGGCGGACACGAAAGCACTGATGTGGTGACATCACCCCACACACCAAGTGGAGGTGGGCCACGCCGGGGAGAGAGGCGTGGCCTCAAGATATACACGGGGCGTGCAGCCCTGAGCAGCTCAGTGTTACAGTGAGCTCTTGAAATAAAGACTCTTACAAATTACCGCGTTGTCCGCTTCCTCCTTGCTTACAAGTAGCGCGCGTAACACCGCGCTTTATAAGGATGATTGAGTGACACAGATGTGTGGCCTGTCATTCTTAATATATGGGCACACCTGGTATTCTCCTGAGACAAGCTTTTTATTGTAAACATATCCTGTACCTATTATAATCAAAATCCATGATTCTCAATACTGCTTCAACTGGATTGAACCTACAACCCCTGGGATGCTCGGCCAGTTTCATTGGCACCTGGGTTGTTGGCCAGTGTCATCGGCTCCTGGGATGCTCGGCCAGTTTCATTAGCACCTGGGTTGTTGGCCAGTGTCATCGACACCTGGGATGCTCGGCCAGTGTCATCGGCACCTGGGATGCTCAGCCAGTGTCATCGGCACCCGGGATGCTCGGCCAGTGTCATCGGCACCTGGGATGCTCGGCCAGTGTCATCGGCACCTGGGATGCCCGGCCAGCGTTGTCGGCACCTGGGATGCCCGGCCAGCGTTGTTGGCACCTGGGATGCCCGGCCAGCGTTGTCGGCACCTGGGATGCCCAGCCAGTGTTATCGGCACCTGGGATCCTCGGCCAGTGTCATCGGCACCTGGGATGCTCGGCCAGTGTCATCGGCACCTGGGATGCTCGGCCAGTGTCATCATCACCTGGGATGCTCGGCCAATGTCATCAGCATGAGAACGCTGCATCCACAACAAAAAACATTTTACATGTTTGGCATCTACTGCACCTACCTTTTTGAGTCGTCGAATAATTTAACTTGCACTTATTTAACCGAGTCGGTTTCAGTCCACTGCAGGATGAAAACCTCACTCAACATGCTCCATGCTATTCTGTTCTCTGCAGTTTCTACTCCCCTCTGCAGGGCCTATTGGACTCGAGGGAAGTTTTCAATTCTGTCTCCAATTTAATCACTCGGTAGCATTATGCCTTGAATGTCCGCTCTGGGTCTGGGAGGGGTGCGGTCTGAACCCGACCCTTGCCTAGTCATACCAAAAATGGCACATGCTGCTTCATTGCTTGACCTCATCATTTGATGAGTTCTTGACTTGACCTTGATCTCATCAAAAAGGACCTAATGGCCTCCTCTGTTGAAGTTATTTTGTCAGAGAACTCGTATCTAATATTTGATCTTCCTCTTTTTCCTTCAGATCCTTTTCTCAGTTTCCAGTTTGTAATTCTCATTGTCCCTTTTTCTTACCATTCATTGTGTGCCTCACACCGTCCCCTGTGGCCCACTCTGAAGCTCGTGATCACTCCACGACCACCCACCTTCTTTATGTGTCCAACTGCTGTAATGAAAGTTTTTCAGCAAAACAACAAACAGGCCAGGCAGATAAGAGGAAGTGCAACACAAAGGAAATGTTGTTAAGGTGATTTACCCCAGGTATGTTGACATGCATCCTTTCTATGTCATCCGGGATTGAATTGATGGGTCAACCGATGACATCGTTTCCTTCCATCTTCAATTCACCAAAGTTGTAATTGAGTTTACGTCATCATCTTTCAAGGACTCATTCTTCCCGAACCCTATTTCCTGCATTGAGAGTTTCTCCCCTTTGAGGCAATGGTATAATTGGCTGAACAATGATTGACTAATCACTCACCAGACAAAGTTTCCTTTTAACCAAAGTCAGCTTGTTAGGTTTGACCCATCACCACGTCCAACCCACATCCTTGTCAAAGATAATATGAGCAACAGTAACATGAATTCGAAGAAAACTACAATGCACAACAGTTGATGATGGTGGAATTATAAACATGTGCAGCTAAGTGCCCTTTCACACCCTTGCCCTGCTGCGCTGTACCTGCCTGCGCACAGCAGTGGAATTGTGATGGACAACGACGTGATGCTAAAAGGAACTGATGCATGGAACAACAGGTGGTACATTTGCTGTTTTTTATGAATCGTTTTATGTACAACAAATACTCTTGGCTTTAATAGTCCATGAGTCAGAAAAGATTTGACTACCAAATGGACTACCAAAACTACCACTGAGAATTTCAGTTGGCCTGATGTCTAAACTGTGTCGAATCGTCACATCTGATGGACATTCCATATTCCCAACTCAATACCATTTTGGCAGTCGTCTTTTTTAATGGCTGCCATTTTTAACCCGATTTGATGCATCTCAGAAACTGGCCTCTGCCCAATAATTGATTGCCCCTAGGCATATGTAGTCTCATAACTGTTTTTCAGTGTAAAATTCTACATATGTAGGTGGTAGGTGGTAGGCTGCTCGAGGCTGATTGAGGCGTAACCACCGCCTGGCCCTTATGAGCCTTCAGTGCAATCTGTTGCAAGCTATTTGGGCAGGCTTCCGGATGAGGGGTTTGTGGGTTTTGGGTGTTTCTTCTGCCTAACAGGTCTTGTTCCTGGTTCTTCAGGGCCTGCTAAAGGGTACTGTTGGACTTGGAGATGCTACAGGCTTTCTGCCAGAAAGTTAGACACAATCCTCTTGAGGAAGTTCAGTCATTGAAATTCCTGGGTCTATCAGCCACGATCTTTCTTGGGCAGACCACATTTCAAAGTTTGTCTCCAACACTAGTCCGCAACTAGGCATCCTCCGTCGTACAAAGTCCTTGGGACACCTGATCTACTATCCACCTATAAAGTCTTCACCTACTCTTCGCGAAGGGTTTCTGCAGGGCACACACGGTCTACCATCAACCCCCTTCCAGTATAAGTACCAAAATCCTGAATCATTGCTCGCCTCCACCCATTTGTTCCTCATTCTCCCACCTGTGGAAGCAACTTACACATCATCTTCAATGGCACTTTTTTCATGACATATCTCTTGCCTCTTTTTCATGCCTCTTTCATGAGGGGGATGTCCACTGGTCCCACTGTTGGAGCCACCTCAGATGTTTCCTCCCCTCCCACCTCAGTGGGCCCAACGCCCGACCCAACAGCATCCAGGTCCTGCTCTTTATCTAGGAGGCTGAAGGACTGTGGCATCCTTCTCCATCTTTTCCTCCTTAGCCTCGACTACCACTATACTCTCTTCTTCCTCTCGCTCTTTTGCTACCTGTTGGGAGGAGGGAAAGTGGGGATAAGGGGTGAGGAAGAGACAGCCACAACAACCTCTAGACAAAGAAAGCTGCATAAAGCAACCAAGAAAAGCGACAAAAGCCCTTTACTGTTTCGAAGTCTACCTGAGTTCCTCTCCAGCTGCAGACGTTCACAATCAGTACATACACGAGAGTTCCAATGCTACCCCCCACCCAGGAAGCTCAGAATCAGAGGATACCAAGCACCGATGAAGCTCCCAAGCATGCAGCACATGCAATGTCAAGAGCAGTCAAACAATAAATAACAAGACCCAATCACATCTCCCAGCCGTAATTGGAAGGAATAACCAATCAGCTCTCACCTAATCAATTACCCCCAGGTGGCTAGGATTATCAAATAAATTAACTCCTCCCATGCTCTTCCAGCTCAAGAAAGCTGCGTAAAGCAACCAGGAAAAGCTACACAAGCCCTTTGCTGTTTTAAACTCTGCCCGAGTTCCTCTTCAGCTGCAGACATTCACAATCAGTACATACATGAGATTCCCAGTGCTACACGCCACCTTCCCCCTGTCTCCCTCGGCCACCGTACTGGATTCATCACTTGTTGATGAGTCATCAGCGACAGCATAGACAGAAATGTGATTAGGGTCCTGTCCAAAACGTTGGGTCATTCCAATGATATTCATGCTTTAGTGAAATTTCATCAAGTTTGTAGTGATAACAGTTATGTTTTATTTATATAGATTAACAGCCTTTATAATTGTGCCTTAAACAAACTGCTCAATAACAGTAGATAACAAGAACAGTTTGATTTTATACTCTCAGTCAATACCTGTTTGTCATTTCCCTTATTGAGTGCCATCACAATTTTTATGCCTCCACAGACGAAGTCGCTGGAGGCATTATGTTTTCAGGTTGTCCGTCCGTCCATCCGCGATAGGTTTTTGTTGCCGCGATAACTTGAGAATGGCTAAAGGGATCCTAGTCAAACTTGGCACAGGTATGTATAATGTTTAATGAGGTAAAGATGAACTGATTAGATTTTGCGGTCATGAGGTCAAAGGGCAAAGTCTGTAATAGGTCTATAACTTGAGAATGGCTGAAGTGATCTAATTCAAACTTCGTACAGGCATGTATAATGATGTAAAGATGAAGTGATTAGAGTTTGGGGTCAAAGGTCAAAGGTCAAATCTGTAATACGTCTATAACTTGAGAACGGCTGAAGTGATCTAATTCAAACTTGGTACAGGCATGTATAATGATGTAAAGATGAAGTGATTAGAGGTTGGGGTCAAAGGTCAAAGGTCAAATCTGTAATACGTCTATAACTTGAGAACGGCTGAAGTGATATCATTCAAACTTGGCACAGGTATATATAAATATTGTAAAGATTAAGTGATTAGATTTTGCGGTCATGAGGTCAAAGGGCAAAGTCTGTAATAGGTCTATAACTTGAGAATGGCTGAAGTTATCTAATTCAAACTTAGTACAGGCATGTATAATGATGTAAAGATTAAGTTATTATATTTTGGGGTCAAAGGTCAAATCTGTAATAGGTCTATAACTTGAGATTGGCTGAAGTGATCTAATTCAAACTTAGTACAGGCATGTATAATGATGTAAAGATTAAGTTATTATATTTTGGGGTCAAAGGTCAAATCTGTAATAGGTCTATAACTTGAGAATGGCTGAAGTGATCTAATTCAAACTTAGTACAGGCATGTATAATGGTGTAAAGATTAAGTGATTAGAGTTTGCAGTCAAAGATCAAATCTGTAATAGGTCTATAACTTGAGAATGGCTTAAGTGATCCAATTCAAATTTGGTGCAGGTATGTATAATGATAATAAGATTAATTGATTAGAATTTGGGGTCTAGAGGTCAAAGGTCAAAGTCTGTAATAGGTCTATAACTCAAGAATGTCTAAAGGGATCTAATTCAAACTTGGTACAGATATGCATAATGATGTAAAGATTAACCGATTCGATTTTTGGGGTCCCGAGGTCAAAGGTCAAAGGTGAGAGGTCATGTCAGGTAAAAATGTGAGAACTTGTGAACAGCTGAAGGGATTTAAATTAAAACTTGATACTGGTATGTATAATGATGTAAGCATGAACTGATTAAAATTTGGGGTCAATAGGTCAAAGGTCAGTGGTCATGTCAGGTAAAAATGTGCTAACTTGGGCACAGATGAATGGATTTAAATCAAACTTGATACAAGTATTATAATGATGTAATAATGTGGGCGGAGGCATATCAGTCGACGTCGTGATGTCGAGGAGTGCCGTTCTAGTTTATCCATGCTTCCTGTATCCGCCTGAAACACTCTTCTCGGAATATTGTGCCAAATATCCTGTCGTACATTGCACAGTTCTGTAAGGTTAGTTTGGTTCCTCTTTTTATTCTCTTTCCAGGTAATCCCATATGGCCTTGATGGGACTCATGTCCAACCTCTGGGGTGGCCATTCGAACACTTGGAGCACACCAGCTGTAACATTGTTCTCCAAATAGTGTTTTACTCTTTTGGAAGTGTGTTTTGGATCATGATCTTGTTGGAAAATGAATCCTCTTCCTACTAAACGATTTCCAGTCGGAAATGCATGGTGCTGCAGTATCTGCTTGTACTTCTCTTTCGTTAGCGTCTCATTGATTAACAAGATTTCCTGCACCAAAAGCTTAGATACAACTCCAGACAGTCACAGAGCCTCTCCCATGTTTAACAGTAGGCTGCAAACACTGTGTGTAGTAACGTTCGCCAGGTCTTTGGTGTAAAAACTGGCGCCTCTTAGGTTCAAAAAGTTCAAACTTCGATTCATCAGACAAAAGTACCGCTCCCATTGTTCAGTCGCTCAATCTTGGTATTTCCTTGCAAATTTCAGTCTTTTCACCATATTCTGTGATCCCAGCAGTGGTTTCTTTGCTGCAACTCTGCCATGGAGACCTGCTGCAACCACACTTGTGCGCATAGTGCTGGAAAAGATGTTCATGTTCAGGCCTTCTCTCATTTCATTTGTCAACTGTTGACTTGATTTTCTCCTATCGCATAAGCTGAGTGACTTCAAGTGTTTGTCCTGTCCTGGGGAGGTTCTTCTCTGTCTTCCTTGCCTTTTCTTGGCTTGTTTCTTTCAGGCAATGCAAAGTGTACCTCACTTGAAGGATATTTTCAGCTTTTCTGCTATTTTCTTCATAGTGTGCTCTTATTCTTGCAGAGATTGGTTCACATACTGTTCTGTTGAAAGTTGCTTCCTTGGCACCATTTTGTACTTGGCACCGTTGATTACTTCAATATAATTCATTATTATTAATTTTACAATAACATACAAACTGCTTCCTGTATATTTTCTTTGGGGTAAGTGGATATTACTAGCACCTGATAATTTAATATGTATAGCAAAAAATGAAACTTTTTCAATTTCCTATTTCCTATTTAATATGTAAATTTCCTATTTTCAATTTTCAATTATCTACCTACATTGTACACTTCTAATAAGCAAGCTCCCTGGAAAGGCCTCCAGGACGGGCAGCACAGACCAACCCACAGTTGCGGCACCAAGGAGAGGTGAATAAGTGAAGCAAAATGAAGAGCGAGGAGCGATTGCCTGTGTACAGCCCCTTTTACCCCCTCCCCTGTTGCCACATCCCGGACCTTTGAATGTTCTTTGATCATGGCCTGTGTTACGTGGTCCCCTCGGTGAATACCTGGTCTCGGTGACCCCCGGACCGTGAGAGGAACTCCGCCAGCAAGCTGTATTATATATGCGCTTTCGCCACGCAATCCATATGAATTTCACCCAGGAGACAACTGATGTTCAAGGATATATTTCCAATGGTAATGATACCATACAATTTCAATGACACAACCACGGAGATTTTCCCCGAGCAATCAACAATACACAACCCTCAACAATTCCCAATTCACAAACACTTCCCTATGAGTAAGATGGCCATCTTATCTATGTGTGTCCGGGTGAGTACTCACAACCCCCTTTCGGTCTCTGCTCCTCACAATGTCTCTGGGCCCCTCCTGACCAAGATACTGGTCGGCGTCTCCGCACTCGAGCGGTTGAACGAACCCCGGGTGGACGTTTCTCCACCGGGCAGGTATCGTACCAGGCACCGTGGCTGCAGCCCCTCGTGGCCACGCGAAGCGGGTACGGTAGAGCAAGCCAAACCCCACGCCGCTCGCAAGGCGCGTTAGGCCCCAACGTGCGACCCGCACGCGTCTGTTTAGACGGTGCCGCGAACGATGCCAGACGCGGGGTCGATGCACGGCCCCACGTCAACTTGACGTCTCCACCGGGCAGGTACACGTCCCGGTGATTCCTCTCGCCAGACAGGCTTCGGAACGCCGCTTTTCCACGCAGCGCAAGGTCGATCCCACCTTTGGTCGGCGCGGGGCGAGGAAGAATACTACTCGTCCCTTTTCTTCCTCGTGTCTTTTTTCCTTCCGTTTCCGGTCACTTCCGTTTCCGGCCACTTGTTCAGAAGGGCTCCTGACCCTCCAATCACAACAACCCTTAATATACTACACACGGATAAGCAAAGACCTGAATGGTAATTCACATACATTCACATAAATATGTAACACTCCCCCCCTTCAAGAAAGAAAGTTTGAACCCAGCGAAAACTTTCTTTGCCGGCCAATTTGGAGAAACAAACCAGATAACTCAACCCCCCCACATTATCAGTTCCCCCCGGGCACAGTTATCACTTAACAATAAAGCAACCCACATTTCACCACACCCCCTCCAGATTATTCCCTCTGGACTAAGCACCAGCAACGACATTGTCCCTGCCAAATCAAACTCCCTCTCATGACCCTCTGACTTTGACCGTCAGTTTCTTGTGAATGAAGGTTAAGGGGTTGATCAAAGATCCAAAGTTAGGCAACTCGATAGCACTTTTTCCGGGAGGCCAAGCCGAGTATTCACTACATGGATGCCTTTAGGAACGCGGAGTTCACGGTTAGTCCGTGCAGGAAAGTTCTCTACATGGGCGCCTTGAGGAACGTGGAGTTCACGGTTAGTCCGTGCATGAAAGTTCACTACATGGACGCCTTTAGGAACGGCGTTCACGGTTAATTCGTGTAGGAATCTTGGCTCGGCGGCTCCGCCGCCTTCAGTGCTTCAACTTCTCAGAACTTCCCTAATAATTATGGTGGGACCACTTGTCCCTGTAGTCCCATGAATAGCGGTCTCCTTCTCGGCCACTACTTTGACAATCCTTCCTTCGGGAGCTGCTGTAACTCAGGGAGCCTCCATAATAATATTGATTGCGGCCACCACCAAAACTACCGCCCAGTTGTCCTCTCCTGTAGACCTCTCGACGCCTACGAAATGCCTTCCCTACTGTTATGGTCCGACCCTCCAAATCCTTGCCATTCCAATTCTTCTCTGCCTCTCTGGCATCTTTTGTGCTGGCAAACGTGACAAAGCCGAACCCTTTTGACTGTTGCGTTTCCCAGTCTCTTACCAACCGCACTTCCACCAGCGGCCCATATCTGTTGAAGACAGAGGTCAGAACTTCTTCCTCTGTTTTGAAGTTCAGTCCCCCTACAAATAACTTGGCACTTTTGTTGCCATCCCGAGCTGGTGTGGTGTTATTTTCCCTGCTGGGCTCTTTACCAACCCTCAGGTTACCATAAACTTGACCCCCAGCCAAATCATTCCCGATAACCACAGATACACCCTCTACAGGAAGCATGGCTTGTAAGCCGACGGTGACCGGTCCTGACACCAAATCGGACTCCAAATGGATGACATGAAGGGGAGCACTAACACCGCCCCCGATCCCCTGTAAACGAACCCTATCCCCCGTTGCCGTCTCCTCGGACCATGGCAAAATGCCTTCAAGCATTAAAGATTGATGGGCCCCTGTGTCCCTCAATATCCTAACCGGTCTCCGGTTAGTCGAGGCTCCATCCAGTGACACAAACCCCTCTGAAATAAATGGTTGGTAACCCTTTTGATGGCGATTTCTTACGCTAGCCATCGCATTCGGAGTTGTAATAGTCGGACTCCGCTCTGGGTTGTCCCTTTTCATGAGGTAACAACTGGACATCAAGTGTCAAGGTTTCTTGCAAAACGCGCAAGTAGGCCCGGAGGAAAAACTCGTGGTCTGCCTCGGGCCCCCTGAAAAATAAATTTGTCTTGGGCCCGCAGCCCTCTGACTTCGAACAGGTGGGGTATCCGCGTTGTCCCCATAATCCTCTCGAGGCCGCCGCCATGTATTGTCGTTCTCCGCACCTGCTGTTCCCCACCTCCCCTGCGGAGATCTAGGCGAGGAGTTAGGTTCGTGGACCCCTATTCGGTGGGTTAAGGCATAATCATCTGCCATGGTGGCTGCGTCCCACAACTTTGGTACCTTCTTTTCCTGCAGGTACACTTTGATGTCCTCGTGGACACACTGCTGGAATTCCTCCACCAGGATCAAGTCCCGCAATGTTTCGAAGTCTTTCCCGACTCCTTTTGACTCACACCACCGATCAAACATGTTTTCTTTCACTCTGGCAAACTCCACATGGGTCTCACTCTCCCTCTTCCTGGCATTCCTGAATTTTTGCCTGTAAGCTTCCGGAACCAACTCATAGGCCTTGAGGATGTGCTTCTTCAGTACCTCATAATCTGCACATTGGTCCATTGGTAGCGCCGAATAAATTTCCTGAGCTTTCCCCACCAGCACACTTTGCACGAGTATGGTCCAGGCCTCCTCCGGCCAGTTTAATTGTCGAGCCACTTTCTCAAAGTGTGGAAAAAATTTCGCGACTTCTTTTTCACTGAACGGTGGAACCAGCCTCACATGTCTGCCCACATCCCAGGTTTTCTGGTTAGGTGTCGACCCCGTCAGCAAGGGTGGTGCCTCTCCCCGTTCTCTCATTAACTCCAGCTCCTTGAATTTGATTTCTTGCTGAAGCTCCATGTCACGTTCCTTTAATTCCCTTTCCGCTTTTCTCTCCTCTGCTTCGAGGTCCCTTGCAGCTCTCCTCTCCTCCGCTTTTCTCCCTTCTAACCTTTCCTGGAGTTCTCGTTCCACTCTCCTTTCCTCTGCTTCTGCTTTCCTTTCTTCTTCTTTTAACCTTTCCTGGAGTTCTCGTTCCACTCTCCTTTCCTCTGCTTGCTTCTCTTCTCTCCTCTCTTCTGCTTTCCTTTCCTCTTCTGCTCTTTCCTTTTCTGCTTTCCTTTCTTCTTCTGCTCTTTCCTTTTCTGCTTTCCTTTCTTCTTCTGCTCTTTCCTTTTCTGCTTTCCTTTCTTCTTCTGCTCTTTCCTTTTCTGCTTTCCTTTCTTCTTCTTTGATCCGTTCCTGGCTCCGTAATTGCAACTCCAGTTTCCGGAGCTCAACGTCTTCTGGTTCTTCGGGTAGCCACTCCCAGGCTAACTCGTCCCATGTTCCTAATCCCACCATAGATTGTATCACCGTGGCCTGCAACTCTGCCTTCCTCAAATTAGTTCGGACCTCCAAGTTAAAATGTTTGGCCAATTTCAAGAGGTCCGACTTTAGCAACGCTCGGAACTGTGCCTCACTCGGGGTTACCCCAAAGTTCTGTGCCACAAACGCCATGGTGCCTATCGTTAACACCTGTTAACCTTCACCCAAGACTTTACCCCAATTTCTCAAAAATTTTTTTACCAATTAATAATTAATTAATAAATTTTAATTAATAAAAAAAATTATTATTTTATTATTTTATACAATTTTAAATCCCGGACGTAGACCCAATTGCGAAACCGCAAATCGTAATTTGGACGAGCCCCCAATTCTGTTACGTGGTCCCCTCGGTGAATACCTGGTCTCGGTGACCCCCGGACCGTGAGAGGAACTCCGCCAGCAAGCTGTATTATATATGCGCTTTCGCCACGCAATCCATATGAATTTCACCCAGGAGACAACTGATGTTCAAGGATATATTTCCAATGGTAATGATACCATACAATTTCAATGACACAACCACGGAGATTTTCCCCGAGCAATCAACAATACACAACCCTCAACAATTCCCAATTCACAAACACTTCCCTATGAGTAAGATGGCCATCTTATCTATGTGTGTCCCGGTGAGTACTCACAACCCCCTTTCGGTCTCTGCTCCTCACAATGTCTCTGGGCCCCTCCTGACCAAGATACTGGTCGGCGTCTCCGCACTCGAGCGGTTGAACGAACCCCGGGTGGACGTTTCTCCACCGGGCAGGTATCGTACCAGGCACCGTGGCTGCAGCCCCTCGTGGCCACGCGAAGCGGGTACGGTAGAGCAAGCCAAACCCCACGCCGCTCGCAAGGCGCGTTAGGCCCCAACGTGCGACCCGCACGCGTCTGTTTAGACGGTGCCGCGAACGATGCCAGACGCGGGGTCGATGCACGGCCCCACGTCAACTTGACGTCTCCACCGGGCAGGTACACGTCCCGGTGATTCCTCTCGCCAGACAGGCTTCGGAACGCCGCTTTTCCACGCAGCGCAAGGTCGATCCCACCTTTGGTCGGAGCGGGGCGAGGAAGAATACTACTCGTCCCTTTTCTTCCTCGTGTCTTTTTTCCTTCCGTTTCCGGTCACTTCCGTTTCCGGCCACTTGTTCAGAAGGGCTCCTGACCCTCCAATCACAACAACCCTTAATATACTACACACGGATAAGCAAAGACCTGAATGGTAATTCACATACATTCACATAAATATGTAACACCTGGCACTGGCCAGTGGGGTGGCATGTTGCTGCCTCCATGGTGAAGTCAAGTTATGCGGATGTGGTGTCACTGCCCAAACCAATGACAACACACCTTGCAGTGCACCAATGGCAGCATGCCCTTGGGGTTCCTTGTGATAGCTGGTGCTGTCGTGGATCCTTGTCTCAGAGCCCTGGCCGCTAAGGGGGTATTATCGGCCCAAACATACATGGCAGTCATCCAAATCCACCCTCTCCTTACCTTGCCTTTGTGCCTTGCCAGGTTTACAGATCGGACACATACAAATTACCATACACTTTCCTATATCATCCCTTTGTCAAATACTGCCCCTCAGGGCATACATAAAGACAGAACAACTTCACTATAATGGGTCCCTGATTACATACACTGTTCTAACCTAAATGAATACACAGACAACGCTAACTTAACATGCTATCCAATACATACCCCTTCCAATGTAACAATATATATGTGTATGTATATACATGTATGCCCAATTGCCTGGTCCTGATGCTGACAAACTACTGTTAAAGTGGAATGTCTGAGCTGGCTAAGCAATGTGCTGGTACTCTCTTATGCAGGCACACAAATGGTGATACGAGCGGTTACCGCATTGGACGTACAGTGCTTTGTACATATGATAATTGGCCCGAACCTAATCTGGCCTTTATCATATTGTTAGGTGTGTGGGGGTAGGTAATGAAATACCTTAGTCGAGATAGGATTGTATAGATTACCATGCTCCGAATGTCGTGTAAGAACATCTTGATGTAAATAAGTAAGCTCCGTGTGTTCGGATTAAGTGTGAAGTGTGGCCATACGGAGGGTGGCTCTTGTGCTATGTAGCTTAGGGAGTAAGAAGAAATCCAACCCTGTCCGTCCTACCTCTTGTGATCTGACCTTTGTGGTTATAATACATCGGCCTGCGATAAGACAAAGGCTGTCAGGAAACGAACTCGGCCTGACAGAAACCCATCACATTTGCCAATCAGCAAGGGAACCCCTCCCCCGAATGTTCTCGATGGGCGTCAAGAAAGGCCGTGAGTCCACGCCCTGAAAGGAACGATTGGTCATGGACATGGACTGAAGTGGTGGGGCGCGGGGATTGGTTAGAGTGTGACGTCATCATGGAACGTTCGAGGACGGGAAAAGAAAAGGCAAAGCGTCCGCCTTTTGGGTCTCTCTCTGTCCTGGGCTATGCGGCAAGCAGTTGCATTTCCTTCGCTCTCTCTCTCTCTCTCTGTTCCAGCATTTGTGTGGGTTGGACGCTTGTACCTCCGGCTCTCGGCTGCGGCTGGTTTGTGTGCGCTCCTGGAAGTTTGGGATGGTCGGAGCTCGGTGCAGCCGAACGAGAAGGACCGAGGGAGGAGCTCTTTTGCCTGGTTGCCTCGCGCGGGCGGCTGGCGGTGGACCCGACTTCACGCCAACGCGAGTTTTCCCGTGCAGGGACGCGGGACCTGTTCTATGTTCAATGTCAGACCAGAGCTGAGTGCCGGCAAAAAAGGGGGATTTTATTTTGTTTTATTTTATCATTCCCTTCTCTGTATACGAGTCTGTATGGAGGATCCTCATCAAGGAATTATAAATCTTACCTCACCTTTGATTTTTATTGCCTGCATTATTTTCATTAAACCGTTATTTTTTTCATTTCCAATTTCGTGTGTAAAAAAAATAACCACCTTTAGAGGCCATTTTTCCCCGCAAAGCGGGGGTTGGCCTTTTTCGGGAACTGTGGTTGTTGTTGTTTTTCGGTCCCCTATTTGAAGCAATGTTTTACGGCCGGATGCCCTTCCTGACGCCAACCCTTTTTGCCACCTTTAACGACAAACAGGGAATTACCAGTGAACTGGTACTCAATTAGCCGACCTCGGAAGGATGACAGGCTGAGTCAACCCCCCTGGCGTTAATTCAGCGATCGACCGGGATTCGAACCCAGGATCCTTGGTTATCCTAAGCCGGCACCCTAGCCGCTAGCCCAACACCAGGGATAAATATAGTGTGTGTGTGTAGATAGTGTGTCTTGTACGTTTATTTGTTTGTGGTTTTGGAAAACCCTCACCGCGTCCATCCGTTCAAATAAGAAGAGGGACCTCCGTTTCACTCGCGTGCCATAAAGAGATAACACCGCCATATTTTCAGCTCAAATGCCTCGGATAGAAAGCTCATTTAGGCCATCCGTCACCCAGGGGTCTTAACCCCGGGGATGCGACAATGTTAATTATTTAATCAGTTTTGATCAAAGAAACTAGAATAACTTCTTCTTCACCTCCTCTTCCCTTTATAAGGGGTGACATCTGATGGATATGATCATATGAACCCTAAAGATAAGAAAGTAGATGTCCCATGAACTCTTTAGTTACTCCCCGATCCGAAACCTCTGTCCCCTCCTCACCAACAGCATAAGCCCAGGGGTCATAAAATCCTGATCTGCCACTCTATCTCACCCTCTCTCTGTTCTCTTCACCCTCTCTTTTGTTCAATGTCATCTACCATCTCCTTGGAAATCAGCCAACATTACCGCTTTACACAACAAAGGAGCAAAAACAGATCCTTGCAACTACAGACCAATCAGCCTGCTCCCAATCCTCAGCAAGGTCATGGAATCCATCATTGCTTCTGATATTAAATCCTTCCTCTTCTCCAATGGCTTGATCTCTGATCATCAAGGAAATCTCATTTCCTTTCACAAAGCCCGAAACAAGTGTGTGTCCACCCTCAGGAGAGCCAGGAAACAATATCTCTCCGTTCTCAAGTCCGAACTCTCTTATCTGTCTCCCTCTTCCAAATCCTGGTGGCGTCTGGTCAAATCCGTTTCTGGTGTTTGTTCCCCCTCCATCCCCTCCCTTACCTCAAACGGCTACACAGCTGACTCCGCACGTGAAAAAGCTGAATGCCTCAACTCTGTGTTTGCCTCTAAATCTTGTGTCCCAAACCCATCCCTCTCTGTACCCACCATACCCAGTCGTACCCAGCTGCTCCTGACTCCATGTCCTTTCCTCCTGACAAGGTGGAAAAGTTTCTGTCAACCCTCGACTCTGATTCTGCAACTGGACCCGACGGCATCAGCCCACGGGTCCTAAAATCCTGCTCTGCCACTCTATCTCACCCTCTCTCTGTTCTCTTCACCCTCTCTTTTGCTCAAGGTCATCTGCCATCTGCTTGGAAATCAGCCAACATCACCGCTTTGCACAAAAAAGGTGCAAAAACAGATCCTAGCAACTACAGACCAATCAGCCTTCTCCCAATTATCAGCAAAGTCATGGAATCCATCATTGCTTCGGATATGAAATTTTTCCTCTTCTCCAATGGCTTGATTTCTGATCATCAATTTGGTTTCAGACCAGGTCACTCTACTCTGGACATGCTGCTTCTGCTGTCTCAACAATGGATGGAGGTCCTCAATGCCAAACAGGAAATTAGAGCTGTCTCCATCGACATATCACGTGCCTTCGATACGGTCTGGCATCCCGCTCTGCTC
The DNA here is from genome assembly GCF_964187855.1 of Myxine glutinosa. Lineage (NCBI taxonomy): Eukaryota > Metazoa > Chordata > Myxini > Myxiniformes > Myxinidae > Myxine > Myxine glutinosa. Next base: position 23,234,724 of record NC_136270.1, on the reverse strand, counting down.
ACCAAACTCTCCTCCTTTGGTATCCATGGAAATCTCCACGCATGGCTGGCAGACTTCCTCTCTAGTCGTCGTCAACGTGTGGTCCTGATTGGGTTTCTCTCATCTCCTCTTCCTGTTCAGGCTGGAGTTCCCCAAGGCAGTGTTCTGGGTCCTGTGCTTTTTCTGGTCTTCATCAATGATCTCTCTGACTCTCTTGAAAATCCTCTCTATCTCTTTGCTGATGACTCCACTCTCTGCCGCTCCATTCCTCTTCCCTCAGATCGGCAGTCTGCAGCCTCCTCACTCTCTGAAGGCTTGGACAAAATCACAGACTGGTCAAACAAGTGGAACATGTCTTTCAATCCTGACAAATCTCACACTCTTACTATGTCTCTCCGAAAAGATCGACTGGACAACCCTCCCATTTACTTTCTCAACAATCCTCTCCAAGAAGTTCTGTCGCTCAAGCTTTTGGGTCTCACTATCTGCCATGATCTTTCTTGGGAAAACCACATTTCCAAGCTGGCCTCCAAAGCCAGTCGCCGACTGGGCATCCTCCGTCGTGCGAAGTCCTTCCTCGGCACACCTGAGCTCCTCACCACATACAAGGCTTTCATCCGCAGCTCAATGGAATACTGTTCTCCCCTATGGGCCGGTGCTCCTGCCTCACACCTAGCTCGGCTTCACGCTGTTGAAATCAAAGCTTTCAGAATTATTGGAATCTCCTGCGATGAAGCTATCTCTGAGGGCCTTTCACTCACTCACCGCAGGCAGGTAGGTGGTCTTTCTGTCTTCTACCGACTCCTCTCCGGCCTTGCACCCCCAGCTCTCTCTGTGCTCTGTCCCCCAAATATGTATACATACATACAGACTGACAAACACTCTTCTAGTTGACTCTGCCCGATGGGCTATGCCGTAAAAAAAAAAAAACAGTGGCAGGCCAGCATCAGTAACCAACATGGACGCCATGCGGGATTCTGCAGTGGACAGGCCCAAGAAGTCCCACCGCTGGCGCTCCCAGGAGCTGGGCATCAAACCAACATCAGTCTGGCGTATCCTCACCCAGGAACTGAAGCTTTTCCCATACATCATCTCCATTAGGTATAAACGGAGTCAAGATGACATGAGAAGGAGACTTGATATGTGCAATTAGCTCAGTGATAGGATGGAGCGGTACCCAAACTGGATCAACCTGATGTGGTTCAGTGATGAAGCCCATTTCCACTTGAACAGTGCCATCAACAACCACAACAACATTTTCTGGGGGGCACGATTTGTCACTTTGTCACGTCACTTCGGAATCAGGATCAATGCCTGTCTGAACCGCGGAGAGGCACACATGGAGAACGTCAATTACAAGGATTTTGCGTAAATGCCAATTTCAGACCTTGGTCACTCACTAATATGAGGAGTGACTTTACTGCAATAGCAATCAGTGATAGAAAATACTATGTCATAAGCTTTCAATAAATGTTTGGTTCACGTTCCTGATGTTTCTGTTTCTTGGTAAATAAACGTTTAAAGTTGTGTCACTTTCTGAAACACCCTGTGTGTATATATGTATATATATATATATGCGCAAATCACACACACACACACACACACACACACACACACACACACACACACACACACACACACACACACACACACACACACACACACACACAAAACACACATGCACGCACATTATCCTCACATATACGAGGGGCGTTTAAGTAACCTTAAAATATTTTTCACAACTTGTTTATTGCATGTACGTGCAACAACTGTTATTTTTCAGCATAATCTCCATTGTGCTCAATGCATTTTTCCAGCGCTTTACTAAATCCTGGATTCCTATAGAAAAAAATTATATTTTGGCTGCTTGTGTAGCCATTCGTGCACCGCCTCTTGGACCTCTTCATCGGATCGGAAAGTGATTCCACCAAGTGGCCCAAAGATGTGGTAATCTGAAGGGTTCAGGTCTGGCGAGTAGGGCGGATGAGGAAGACACTCAAAATGCAGGTCCTCGATTGTTGCAGTTGTAGTGCGGGCAGTTTGGGCCGAGTATTGTCATGCTGCAGCAAAACACCGGTAGTGAGTATTCCATGACGTTTTGATCTGATTGCTGGTTTCAGATAATTTTTAAGGAGATCACAATATGATGCACTGGTGACTGTGGTCGCTCTGGGCATGTAATGCTCTACAAGTGGGCCTCGGCTATCCCAGAAGAGCGTCAGCATCACTTTTCCAGCGGACGGCTGTGTGTGGAATTTTTTGGGCTTCGGTGAAGTTGAATGGCGCCACTCTTTGCTTGCCCTTTTCATTTTTGGCTGCAAGTAGTGAACCCAGCTTTCATCACCAGTCACTACGCGCTCTAAGAAAGCTTTGCCTTCTGTTTCGTAACGTCGCAGAAGTTCATCACATGCGTCCACTCGCCGTTCTTTCAGTTCGGGTGTGAGTTGTCCAGGCACCCAACTTGCAGACACTTTGCGGAACCCCAGCACGTTGTGAATGATATGGTGTGCTGAACCATGGCTAATGTTCATTTCGGAGACCACTTCATCCAGCGTAATGTGACGGTTTTCCCTTAGCACACGCTCAACTCCTGCAACCATTTCTGGTGTGTCGGCTGTGTGAGGCCGACCCGAGTGAGCAGCGTCTGCCACACTGGACACTCCACTTTTAAACTTCCTGTCCCAGTCGCACACCTGCTGCAGCGATAAACATGCACCACCATATTGCATCTTCATTCTGCGATGGATTTCACTGGGATTCACACCCTCACTTCCCAAGAAACGGATGACAGAACGTTGCTTCTCCTTGGTGCATGCTTCTAGGGGAGCCGCCATCTTGGAACTGCTCCACTGACATCAAACGCTCAATGTTGCGAGATCTAAAACAGGCAAAACATGACTCTTACTCATAGATATAACATATGTCGTCTACAACTACACACATTACATTCTCGAATTTATATCACCATTTAAGGTTACTTATTGACTGGCCCTCATAAATATATATATATATATATATATATATATATATATATATTATATATATATATATGTCGGATTGGAACTTAGGACTTGGGACTCAGAAGACTCAGATGAAAGGAGCAACGGATATATTTATTAGAACTCGAGTACACAAGCTTGAGGACAGCAAAGTTGTATTGAAACTCACAAAGAATGACCAACAGTACAACAAGATGCTCTGAAATAATTCAATTAACATTGCTTTATATAAAGAAAGTCAGGGGTGGAGTTAGCTCACAAGACACAGAGACAGAATGGGCTCATTGGGCCTCCCACCATAGTCCCATCCTGTTGTTCAGTTAATTAAAGGAAGTTCATCCAAGGCCAGTCATGGGTTAGCTCTGATAAGGAGATGGTCAGCATTATGTGGCAACATGTTTACAACTTTCTGTATAGAAGCTAGCTTGGGAAAGTACAAAGGGAGTGGACACTCATAAAACTGTCAGCTTGCAAGATAATGGAAAAGTCAGGAGAAAGGCAAAGAGAGATAACAGTTGCCTCCAAGGCCTGGGAAGGGGAACTAGAGATTGTGCCCACGCAGGCCAGAGCACACAGGCAGAGAACTCCTTATTAGGATATTACACATCCTCAATGCACAAGAAAGAACTCATTAATCATAAAAGAGTACAGTAGTAAGTCAAAACAAAACATAAAATTGGTTATACTTGGTAATTGGTAAAGCAGCAAGGATATACAAAGGGGGAGGGGCATTACAGCTCCCTACATACCGCCCTTTTGGATCTAAGATACAAAGTTATCTACGAGCCAATCAAAGGCCTTTATTTCAAACAAAACAGAAAAATCATTCAACATATCACGCGAAGGCAGCCCCGTAAGAATGTCCCGTACCGAAGCACCACACAAACTCAGTAGGATGATTCGCGTCTGTATGTGAGTATGCAATGTAAGGCCGTAAAAGCAGAGTGATCAAATGGCACACAAAATCCACCAAGAGAGGTGGGAGAGACAGTGTAAAGGATTCACTAAACGTAACGTACCACACGAATGCACCCCAGTGAGCATGTCCCGTACCCCCGTACCGCACAGCGCACTCAGCAGGGTGATCCGCGGGTGTGTGGGTGCAAGTGGGTGTAAGTGGATGTATGATGTAAGGCAGGTGTAGATGGGTGTATGAGGTGAGACCGTAGAGACATGAAGATCGAATAGCGCGCCAAATCCACAACGAAGACCTCTGGTTCCACCGGGGTCCACACCCAGGAAGATCTCCGACCCACCCTTGGTCCACAGAGGTGCAGCCGGACTCCTCCCCAACTGGAGCTCGCCCAGGCTTCCCCAAGTGAAATCCTTGTAGATCTTCAGCGCTCAATCGATATTCATGTTCATGAGGTCTCTTACGTGCTGGTGATCTGGGGAAGACACAACATCGTCAGTATCAGGTGGCTCAAACCTATGGCCATGAAATAAAGCATAACGATCCAAAGGTGGGAGAGAAACTTCCTTTGGATCAAAGTCGAGATCGTCCGAGGCGATGCTGCTTGCTTCGCTGTTATCCACGGGCGAATCTCCAAAACAATCAGAATCGGAACTCAGAGTATTTTCACGATCGAGTTCCTCTCCATCCGGGCTTGGGTTCACAGCTGGGTCCAAATCCCGGACTGGGTCAGTGGCGTTTGACTCACTGTGGGCTTGTGAGACATGGGGAGGCAAAGCCTGCATTGAAATATAAACATCAGTCGGGGACCCTCGCAAGTGGCCCACATCATCATTGGTAACATCATCAGTAACATTATTCTCAGGTGGCGTAGGCCTGCGGCGTGGACGGCCACCCATAGTCATAGCCACGGCATGGCATATCGTGAAGAAACGAGAGGAATCCTTCAGGAAATCGTCGATTTCTTCATTCGATGTGTCGGGGCCCAGTTTAAACGGCCTCCTGGTAGCCTGAAATGCTTCGAGGTCCGCATAAGTGTACTCGACATCATTATCGGTAATATCAACAATGGAAGAACAATCTTCGGAAGCGGAGATCTCATTGTCGCGGCCCAGTGGCTCGTCCGGGTCGTCGTTCCAGGATCCGCGGTCTGCAGTCACGTCGACGGCCAGTGTGTCATCTGGACCCGCGGTCAGCTTTTCAAGCATCACCATGGCCTTTTCTGTTGTCGTCTTCAGTGTCCATCCTGTGGAAAACTTTCTCACACACGCAAGGACTAAAGCCTTGATTATCACACAACAAACCACGATTCCAAGGACTATTGCCAAGGCGGTTAGTACCCACTTTACAATTGTGCCTGTCCACCCTTTGAACCAGTCGGTAAGCCACTGGTGGGAGGCTTCCCGATCCAGTCGATCCCTTGTCAATGAGTGAGCGCTTTCCCTTAACGTTATAATAGCAGCACTGACGCCCTGTGAGGGGTCAGGAATAAAAGTGCAACATTTACCCTCAATTATCCCACATACCCCTCCTCGTTCTGCCAATAGCATATCTAATGCAACCCTATTTTGCATAACCATTGTACGCAGATGGACAACTGTGTCCAACATTTCGTCGTGTGCTGTAGCGGTGGCGTTGGCCACAGTTTCTAAGATTAACGCAATTTTGTCAATGCGGTAACTGCTCATGACCGTCCCAGCCCATGGGAAAAAGAAACTAACGGCCTTCTCCCAATCAGCGCCATGTAAGGTGGTGGTGCCGTCGTCGTTCCAATGGGTGCTTCGTTGTGTCCTTATGAGTGCGGGGGTATTATGCAAGTGTTGTCGCATTTCCATTTCTGGGAAAACTGATCCTAAATAGCAACGTCCTCCCCAATTATCAGGTAAATATGGGTAAGCTTTGTTCCCGCATACAAACATGGTTCCGTGTGGAGCCACTAAATGAGTGGTCATGCAAGTGCGACGGTCTGCGATAGTGTTTGTTCCGTTTACCCCTTCCCATGCCAACTGGAGGTGTGTGAGATTATGTAAGGGCGAACTCGTAACATTTACTAACAGCATGTGTTTCCCTTCCCTAGGGTCCGCAAGGAGGGTAGCTCTACACACAGATTTGCCTACCGTTATTTGGCCCTTTCCTTCTAAGCAGAGAGCCCCCCTAGCCGGTTTAACCCAAACCGGCGCCGGACGTTCCTCAAAGTGTTGGGACTGGATGGGGGGCGAGTACTGGAAAACTCGTTTACACGCAGTTCCGTCAGAACCTTGGCTTGTCAGGGTTGTACTAAGGCATTTGGTGTCTAGTGGCTTTGAGCACAAATCATTGAGTGATAGGGGTAACGCTACCATTGGTATTCCTGTTGTTCTGGTGCGGGGAAGGTGCATACACATCCAACACCGTGTCCTATTCTGTAATGTGGCCATATGCCGTGCGACCTTCCAGTATGTGTTCTCCTCTGGCTTCTTTCTTACTTCCTGGGCAGGCGGAGTCTTAATGACGTAAGCGGCGCAACTAGGTCGAAGGTAAGATGTGGTTCCATTTGGGATTGTCGTGCGAGGGGGCCATATTCCACATTCAAGTATCATTGTTGTATCCGGACCAATGGGGGCATAATGCAACAAGAGGGTAGTATTCTCAACACCCTTGCCCCATCCATATCCTCGGGCATGTCGGCCGCTTATGTTCTCATATGTTCCATTTTCCACTTTCCTAACCTTAGTCAGGACTAGGCGTGTGCTTGTCATGCGTGCCTGCGGTGTGTTATTGTGTACCACTATAGCTTCCGCCCATCTTACAGATAACCACTTAAAGCTCGTTTCCAGGTTGCAGCAATTCACCGCTATTTTGTCTCCCCAGTTAGCCGTTATATACTTGACGGGGTAGAGGGAAAATGCTGAATAGTTGTCGGGTCCTGGGTACTTGGGGAGGTCCTTTCTCAGTCGCTCAAAGTTCAAGAGCCTATCTCCGGCAGGGGGTTTGAGGCAGCTACCCAGAATTCCCATCATCATGACCGTCATCGCCGCCCTTAGGAGACTGTGGTGCCCTAGGCGATGCATTGTCTTCGGCAGTGTGAGGTGCGGTGTCTTCAGCAGTGAGGGGTGCGGTGTCTTGTGTGACTTGTGGTGCGGGAATGGACAACTTACAATGGGTGGCGTGGATCCACGAAGGTTTACCCTCGCAGAAGACTGCCGTCGGTGTGACTAGTAGCACCTGGAATGGTCCCTTCCACCGTGGCTCCAAAGCAGCCTTGCGGGTGAAGTGCTTTACAAGCACCCAGTCGCCGGCCTGGAAGTTGTGGATGGCGTGGCCTATTGGTTCAGGCAGCGCCTCTCGTACTCGAGCATGGATGCTGCGTGCCACATTCGACAAGCCTATGCAAAATCTCAAAAGCATGTCATCCATTACTGGCAAAGCAAGGGTGGACATGTCTGTTGGTGCTGAAACGGGCAAGCTCATAGGTCGTCCCATTAATATTTCGTGGGGGGAAAGGCCCGTAGTGCGACCCGGGGTGGAACGAATGCTCATCAATGCAAGCGGAAGAGCCTCTGGCCACCTCAAGCCTGTGTCTGCGCAAAGTTTCGCTAGTTTATTCTTTAAAGTTTTGTTCGTTCGTTCCACAAGTCCTGAGGACTGTGGGTGGTAGACGCAATGGAAGGATTGTTTAACGCCCAACGCCTTCAGGATGCCCTTAACCACCTGCGCCGTGAAATGGCCTCCTTGATCTGACGAAATTATCTGGGGAATGCCAAATCTGCACATAAAATCCCGCACGAGGCGCTTCACTACTGTCGGAGCATCGGACTTGACGCATGGGTATGCTTCGACCCATTTGGTGAACGTATCTATGATCACCAACACATAGCGAAATGACATACTTGGTTCCAATTCCGTAAAATCGAACTCGATAGTTGCGAACGGCCCACTAGGCGGGGGCCGTCCCCCATCATGTGCATGTCTCGGTGGCGCCCCTCTATTGTGTTGCTGGCAGACCACACACGATCGGCACACTTCGGATACAATCCGTGACAGTCCTGGCGCTGCCCAAGTGTAGTCTATCTGTCCCATCACCCCCCTCTGGCACACATGACCATTCTGATGAGCCATGCGTGCCAGCCAAGGCAGTAAAGCCTGGGGTGCTATAGGTTTTTCATCAAGGGTCCACATTTCCCCTGGCCCAGGGCGTATCGCTCCTCGTTTGAGCCAGACCTCGTGTTCGGCCGTCGGTGCAGCATTTTGCAAATTTATGATATCGTCCTTAGTTGGTGTGGCGGGTGGTCCCGCAGTCGGTATGTCAGCAATCTGTGCGGCTGTCTTCTGTGCTCGTGTCACCATCGGCATGTTGCGTTCTATCTGTTGGTTGGCGGCCTTTCCTGCCACCTCGTCCGCCCTTGCGTTGCCCCGGGCAACGTCAGTGTCCGCCCTTTGGTGGCCACGACACTTAATTACCGCGATAGCGCGGGGAAGTAAAATACTTCGGAGGAGCCCTTCTACCAACGCGCCATTCTTTATCACTGAACCGGCAGATGTGAGAAAACCTCTCATCTTCCAGATGGCTCCTTTATCGTGGACTACGCCGTGAGCGTAGGCCGAATCTGTGTAAATGTTGACGGCAAGGCCTTCCGCCAAGCTGCACGCTCTGGTCAAGGCGCACAGCTCCGCCTGCTGTGCGGAAAATGTAGGTGGAAGACGCCCGCTCTCTACCGTTTCGCTATCCGAGCACACGGCGTACCCGGACAACAGGGACCCGTCCCATGCGCGCCTAGCTGATCCATCGACATAATATGTACAGTCGGGATATTCTAAGGGATTGTCCCTTAAATCCGATCGCACCGTGGAGACTAGCTGCACAACGTCGGTGCACACATGGGGTTCGCCTTCCTCAGGAGTGGGCATCAGTGAGGCTGGGTTGAGTGTCGTGCAACGTTCGATCGTGATGTTGGCTGCAGTGATCAGTGCGGATTCGTATTGCATTAATCTAGTGTTAGACAAATGCTGTGTGCTTCGCTGTAACAACAGCGAAGTGACGCAATGTGGTACCCGTAGCGTTACTGGGTGTCCCATAACAATGTCCGCTGTTCTTTCTACTGCGTACCTGGCCGCTGCCACGGCTTGCAGGCACACCGGAAACCCTTGTTCGACCGGGTCTAACTTTTTACTAAAGTAGGCTACCGGCCGCTCCTTATCCCCATGGGTCTGTGTCAAAACTGACTGGGCGAAACCTCCCACGGCGTGAGTGTAAAGGGTAAATGGTTTCGCATAATCCGGGAGTCCTAATGACGGTGCCGTAACCAGCGCCTGTTTCAGCCCGTCAAAACCTCGCCTCATTTCTGGTGTCCATACCAATTCGTCCGAGGCGGTTGATCTGGTTGCCTCGTATAGTGGCTTAGCTAGCAGCGCAAAATCAAGTATCCAAGTGCGGCAATATCCCGTCATACCTAGGAAGCGCAGCAGTTGCCGTTGCGAGTAAGGGCGAGGCAGCTCCATAATAGCGGTCACTCGTCCAGCATCCAATTCTCGTTTGCCGTGCGAGATGGCGTGTCCCAAGTAAGTTACAACCTGCCGCACAAACTGAAGTTTTGGTCTGCCTACTTTGTGGCCTTTGGCCGCCAAGGCCTTTAATAGGGCCAAAGAATCCATTTCGCACGCCTCCTTTGAAGGGGAGCAAATCAACAAATCGTCAACGTATTGCAGCAACACTGACCCTCCCTTCAATTCCACATCCGCTAGGTCGCGGTGCAGCGCCCGGGAAAACAGAGTGGGGCTATCTGAAAACCCCTGAGGTAGTACTGTCCAAGTATACTGGCGCCCCCTATGGGTGAAAGCGAACAAGTATTGTGACTCAGGCGCGATGGGCACAGAGAAAAACGCAGAACAAAGGTCGATGACCGTGAAGCATGTTGCGTCCGGCGGAATTGACATCATGAGGGTTTCTCCGTTTGGAACTAGTGGGTGTATGCCCTGTATCACCTTGTTCACCTCCCTTAAATCCTGTACAAATCTCCATTTGTCCTTTGACGGCTTTTTAACTGGCAAAATTGGTGTATTACATGGGCTGTTAGTTTCCACGATAATCTTCTGTTCCACTAGGGATTGAATCACTGGTGCTATGCCTACGTCGGCCTCAGGTCGTAGCTTATACTGTTTTACATTTGGCAAGCGCATCCCCGGCTGCACTGCTATCACTAGAGGTTCGGCGTCTCGCATCCGTCCAACCTCACCGTCGCTTTTGGGCCATAAATTGTCTGGCACCTCCGCTAGGAGGTAATCCGACTCACCCGGGTCCGTCAGCACTGCCCTCATGGCATAGGTGCCCTTAGGAGGCAACTCTGTCGCTTCGAACACTCCATCCCTCCGTTGTGTCTTGAAGTCAATTGAAAAACCTTCGCCATTTTGGAGCCGTTTCAAAGTCCAGCGGCCTTTCTTACTCCGATAACCTTGTAGGGGAACTTCTCGTAACCTCCCTACCATCCAACCTACACTTTCCGGCGGCCACCCCTTGGCAGTAGTGAGGGTAACATGGGCGGCCGCTCCTTCGGGGTATTGGGTCAACGCACGCTGACTCGAGGTTAGGACTGCCTCGATTCCTATTCCCTCGCGGCCGATCCACATCCGTGACAAGTGTATAGGCGTGCGCTCGCCCAGCTTTTCCTTAACCTTCTCTCGATAATTCTCGTCCTCGCCCGTTGCATCATAGTACGCAGTGCAATGGGGTGGATTATCCTTTAAGGTTTTTATCGAAATTTCGTGCAGTTGTAGCCAATCTCGCAGAACTGCATTGTCCAAACACACATTATCTATGATATGCGTCCAGGTAGCCAGAGCCCATTCATCCATGCGCCACCAATACACGGTGGGGCCGGGCCGAGACAATGCCGTCATTACCAAGTCGCGTTTAGATTCCGCGACGTCTACAAAAACTCCCTCCTCGGTACATGAGATCTGACAGCCCAAGCGGCACAATAAATCCCGTCCCAACAAATTCGTCGGGGCGGTAGTGGTCATCAAGAAAGCATGTTTAGCCTCCAGCGGGCCGCATGTTACTCGCACTTCCTCCGAAATAGGAAGCGCTTGGGGTAAACCCGAAACACCCAGTATTTGAACGTTCCTGGCCGTAGGGCGCAAAGAGGGCAATTGCCCCTTGTTAATTGTGCTGCGAGTCGCACCCGTATCTACGAGAAATTCTAATTGTCTTCCCTCCACGTCCAACATCATGGTTGGTTCCTCTGCCGGTGTCATGGTCAAGAGAGGACACTCCTTGGGCGACTCGCCAGCGTCCCGTCAATAGGTCCCTCTATTGTATTGGGGCTGAAACCCCTTACGAGCCTTTGGGCAATCACGTATCCAGTGTCCCATCTGCTTGCAATAATGGCACGGTTCTTGCGGAACCGGTGGTGCGGAGGGCATAGGTCGTCCCTCTACAGCGCCCCTTCCGCCCTGCCGGCGTTCTGGCGGCCCCCAATGTGACTGGTTCACTGGTTGCCACTGCGGCGGGCCCCGAGGCGGGGCCCAGTTCCCCCTTGGTCCATTCTGCATCCCACAATTGGGGGGTGGTCCGGGGTTTTGGAGAAGGGGTCTTGGTGGATACCAATTTTGGGGAGGGGGCCCTTGCACACTCCAAGTTTGAGGGTTTTGAGGAGGAAGGGGAAGAGGGGGAGGTATTGTCCATTGTTGTTTCACCTCGTTCATATTAATTAGTCCAAAATCTTCCTCAGTACAACCGTCGCAGTTTTCATTTTCGTTGTGGATCCACTCTCCGTTGGGGAATTGGCCCTTATAGAAAAGAGGATAACAACTCCTCCTATGTTCCTCTGGACCTCGAACAGGTCCCCACTTCTGGCACTGTTCGTGTACGTAGTTCTGACTCTGATCCCCCTTTTTATTTTGGTTAAATTGAGCCCGTTTCTCCTGGACGAACATTTGCAATATTTCCTCCTTAATATCCTTCTTCTCCTCTAAGGAGGAGCCCGGGCATTGTTCCAGTTTGTCGCATAATTCGTTGGTTGTCATTCCCTTCCAGCCGAAGAGGACGGTCTGTACCTGTTTCTTTAATACCGGCCGAAGCCCCTCGATTAGATATTGATTTACCAATGGTTGAGGTAGCCCTACCAGCTGCATCGGACCCAGTCCTCCCCAGCGCGCAATGGCCTTTTCCAACCTTTCTCGGTACTCTCCAATTGGTTCTCCTGCCTTTTGTTTTATGGCCCCAATTTTTCCCCAATCCGGACCCCCTGCTGGCAACAGCGCATGTTCGATGGCACCCAGCAGCCGGACCTTCAGTGCATCCCATTGCACTAGTGTTATCTGGGGGTTTGCACCCACCGCCCTTGGATCGGCCGGCGGCCAGTGTGCCCTTAGTCTAGCCCTTTCCCATACTTTGGGTGGGAGCACGGATACTCCCATATGAGTTATGTCTCGATAGTCGCACTCGCCAGCTATAAACCAATTCGACATGGTCGGCACTATCTGCCGTGGATCCTCAATAAGCAAATGTTGAATCCTTTCCCGCATTACAGTTAAAGAGGATTCTTTCCATGGTACCCTTTCTCGAACCCCCTGTCCTTGGGCGTCAACTCCGATAACTTGTACGGGGCACAATGTTTTTCTTCCCTTTATTTCCTGACATTCCAATGGGGTAGTTTGTGAGGTCCTTTTCTCATTACAACCTACCAGTGAGGGGTATAACCCATCCGGTCCTATCGGTGGCGGGAACCCTGCGATGTCGGTCCCGTCATCTATTCCATTAGCCCCGAGTTGTGCAAACAGTCTTTCCTGGCTCGGGTGGTTCTGGGGTATCTGGGGCGCGATGGTAGCGGGGTTATAGGGAGGTGGTAGCAGGGGCGCAGAAAGGATAGGTGGTGCCTGAAACCCCGGGACAGGGTTTAGGTCTGGGGCTGGGGAGGGTAGATTGGTCGCTACCTCCCCTCTCGCGGGGTCTGGGTTTTCAACGAGCGGCATCAGTCGCGCGTTGGCCTGCTTTTCTATTTCCTTAAGCGCTTCATCCTGCTCTTTATTCGCCTGTTTCCTCAGACCCTTGAGTTTTGTTACCTCACCGGCCAAGCTGGCCTGTTTCGACTTTGCGTGTCGCTTCATTGCTTCTTCCTTCCACCAGCCAAAGACTTTCCAGTAGTCCGGCGGGAAGTGTTTCGTGGTCTGTTCAAACTTGTCTAATGTCTCATACAACACGTCCAATTTTTCCAGCGCAAAAGACCCTCCTTCGGGCCACGGTTCTCCTAAATCCTTCGTCAATGCAACCCATGACTTCCCTGGTCTCACAGCATCATAGCCATGCCTCTTAAACATAAAAAATGCTGGGGTATGTCTAAGCGGTTCACCTGCCTTTACTGTCTTATTACCTATACTGTTACCCATCCTAAGAAACCTTAGTTTACCGACGTAGCCTTGTACTCGTGAGGATCTCCCGCCTCGCGGCACAGCTACACTACCTAACTCTGAGAGGCTCGCAGCCTTGTACCCGTGAGGTTCGCCCGCCTCGCGTGGTACGGCCGCGCTACCTACTCTCCTGAGAGGCTCGTCCGCCTACACAGCCGTCTATCCTATACTGTATTTTCCTGGCGTCCTACGCCCTTATAACACTTCTAATCTTACTTTAAATCCCGACGTCTCCCGGGTAGGTCTCGGATCGGGACGCCGCCCTTATCCTTACCCTCACAACCCAGAGATCTATTACCCCTTAACCTCAGGCGCCCAACGTGGGGCACTTTCCCTTACGTAACGTTACCCTGACGAGTCCATAAACAATCAGTTGCCCCAGGACCCAAGCGGTCCGTAATTAAATTTAGGTTCGTGGAACAGGTATGAGCAGGGAACGTAAAAAACGGCAACCGAGCAAGAGAGAGTGGGTTACAATTTGGACTGACCCCCCAGGCTAAAAAGGAAAAACAAAAGAAAACCACAGCTCACCTGACCCGGATCAATTGCCAGCTGGTCTCTCACCACTCCCTTGCCTGGGACCGCGTCCCGGACTGCCCAGACTGTATCCCACCGCTGCCACCAGTTGTCGGATTGGAACTTAGGACTTGGGACTCAGAAGACTCAGATGAAAGGAGCAACGGATATATTTATTAGAACTCGAGTACACAAGCTTGAGGACAGCAAAGTTGTATTGAAACTCACAAAGAATGACCAACAGTACAACAAGATGCTCTGAAATAATTCAATTAACATTGCTTTATATAAAGAAAGTCAGGGGTGGAGTTAGCTCACAAGACACAGAGACAGAATGGGCTCATTGGGCCTCCCACCATAGTCCCATCCTGTTGTTCAGTTAATTAAAGGAAGTTCATCCAAGGCCAGTCATGGGTTAGCTCTGATAAGGAGATGGTCAGCATTATGTGGCAACATGTTTACAACTTTCTGTATAGAAGCTAGCTTGGGAAAGTACAAAGGGAGTGGACACTCATAAAACTGTCAGCTTGCAAGATAATGGAAAAGTCAGGAGAAAGGCAAAGAGAGATAACAGTTGCCTCCAAGGCCTGGGAAGGGGAACTAGAGATTGTGCCCACGCAGGCCAGAGCACACAGGCAGAGAACTCCTTATTAGGATATTACACATCCTCAATGCACAAGAAAGAACTCAGTATCATAAAAGAGTACAGTAGTAAGTCAAAACAAAACATAAAATTGGTTATACTTGGTAATTGGTAAAGCAGCAAGGATATACAAAGGGGGAGGGGCATTACAGCTCCCTACAATTATTACAATCATTACAGCTCCTTTAAGGTTACTTATTGACTGGCCCTCATAAATATATATATATATATATATATATATATATATATATATATATATATATATATATATATATATATATATATATATATATATATATATATATATATATATATATATATATATATATATATATATATATATTGTTATGGCCTGAAGCACACCAAGCCAAGCCTTCAATCACACCGGCTTTATTTATGCGTTATTGCACTCAAAATCTATTCCAATACATAAAGAAAAAGCAAACAAAGAATGGAGAAGAGAGGGAAAAACCAGAGTAGGCCAGCACGAGAGGGTAGGAGTAGGCAGGTCCAAGAGTAGGTCCCAATGCAGGCCCCAGCAGTAGGCCCCAGTGCAGGCCCAGCGGTAGGCCCCACTGCAGGCCCAGCGGTAGGCCCCACTGCAGGCCCAGCAGTAGGCAGGAGTTTAATCCAAGTCAACCGTCAGGTACAGAGGTGGCCGCAGGGGTTGATCTGGCACAAGTCAACCTTCAGGTACCAAGGTAGCCGCAGGGGTTGATCCAGCACAAGTCAACCTTCAGGTACAGAGGTGGCCGCAGGGGTTGATCCGTCACAAGTCAACCTTCAGGTAGAGAGATTTCCGCTGAAAACCCTACCAGCACACGAAAAGGCACTCCGCCATGAGGCCTCTTCCAAAATGGCCACTCTCCCTCCTCTGAATCATCTTCCTGGCCCCTCCCCTGGCCCCACAGCCAATCATAGGCTTTATACCCATGGACCAAAACACTTGGTCTAACTCGCTGGGGGGGGGGGGGGGGGGGAGGGGAGGAAGAAGAAAAGAAAGGTCACAGACCGTAACAATGTACATATATATATATATATATATATATATATATATATATATATCTGTGTTGTCTTGTCTTGTGTTGTCACTGAACTACTCCCTCAAACTTTTGTGAAATCGTACCAAACTTCTGGTATGCACCTATCTCGCCCATCGGCATGTCCTCAGGGTATTTTTTTTTATTCCAATTTAAAAAAAAAACATTTTCAACTTCAATTGTTTATAAAATGTAATATCACGTATATTACAAATACATTTGTGCATTATGATTGTTTGAATTATGATTGGTTTAAACCATGACAAAACAGCAACTCAGGTACAGTCATTTATCTATCTATATATCTACATATCTGGGCAGTGTCTGTTGTCACTGAACTACTCCCTGAAACTTTTGTTTCCGTGGTTGTGAAGTGTTTTTAATAACGTGGTGGTGGTTTTGAATCACGTGGTCGTGAGGTATTTTGAATTATGTGGTGGTGAGGTGTTTTCAAATCACGTGGTTGTGAGGTGTTTTTAAATCACGTGGTGGTGAGGTGTTTTTAAATCACGTGGTGGTGAGGCGTTTTTAAATCATCTGGTGGTGAGGTGTTTTTAAATCACGTGGTGGTGAGGTATTTTGAATTACATGATGGTGAGGTGTTTTGAATTACTTTGTGGTGAGGTGGTTTTAATTATGTGGTGGTGAGGTGTTTTGGATTACGTGCTGGTGAGGTGTTTTAGATTTGGTGGGGGTGAGGTGTTTTAAATTACGTGGGGGTGAGGTGTATTAAATTACTTGGTGGTGAGGTGTTTTGAATTACGTGGTGGTCAGGTATTTTGAATCACGAGGTGGTCAGGTGTTTTGAATTACGTGGTGGTCAGGTATTTTGAATCACGAGGTGGTCAGGTGTTTTGAATCACGTGGTGGTGAGGTGTTTTGAATTATGTGGTGGTGAGGTGTTTTGAATCACATGGTGGTGAGGTGTAATTGTCCCAAACTTGCAGTTTGCACCTACCTCTCCCGTATGTATGTGCTGATGGGTTCTTTAAAATAAAAATAAAAAAGGCTTAAATCTTCAACCTAAATTGCTTATAAAAATGTGATATCCCAAACACGACAAATAAATTTGTGCAAAATAATTGTTTGTATTATGGTTGGTGTAAATCATGACAACACAGCAACTCAGGTACAGTCATTATTCTCAGCTACAACAAGCCAGTTCCTCTGTAGCGAGCTGAGCCAAGCTCATATATATACAAACTACATGACCAAAAGTATGTGGACACCCAAACATCGAACGTCTCATTCCAAAAACATGGGCATGAATATGGAGTTGGGGTCCCCCTTTGCTGCTATAACAGCATCCACTCTTCTGGGAAGGCTTTCCACTAGATGTTGGAACATTGCTGCGGGGATTTGCTTCCATTCAGTCACAAGAGCATTTGTGAGGTTGGGCACTGATGTTGGGCAATTAGGCCTGGCTCGCAGTCAGCGTTCCAATTCATCCCAAAGGTGTTTCATGGGGTTGAGGTCAGGGCTGTGTGCAGGCCAGTCAAGTTCCTCCACACCGATCTCGACAAACCATTTCTATATGGACCTCGCTTTGTGCACGTGGCCATTGTCATGCTGAAACAGCAGCCAAACTTTTGCCACAAATTTGGAAGCACACAATCGTCTAGAATGTCGTTGTATGCTGTAGCATTAAGATTTCCCTTCACTGGAACTAAGGGGCCCAGCCCAAACCATGAAAAACAGCCCCAGACCATTATTCATCCTCCAGCAAACTTTACAGTTGGCACTATGCATTCAGGCAGGTAGCGTTCTCCTGGCATCCGCCAAACCCAGACCTGTCCATCAGACTGCCAGATGGTGAAGCATGATTCATCACTCCAGAGGTTTCCACTGCTCCAGAGTCCAATGGCGGCGAGCTTTACACCACTCCAGCCGACGCTTTGTATTGCGCATGGTGATCTTAGGCTTGTGTGAGGCTGCTCGGCCATGGAAACCCATTTCATGAAGCTCCCGACAAACAGTTGTTGTGCTGACGTTGCTTCCAGAGGCAGTTTAGAACTCGGTAGTGAGTGTAGCAACTGAGGAAAGACGATTTTTATGTGCTTCAGCACTTGGCGGTTCCGTTCTGTGAGCTTGTGTAGCCTGCCATTTCGCAGCTGAGCTGTTGTTGCTCCTAGATGTTTTCACTTCACAATAACAGCACTTACCGTTGAACGGAGCAGCTCTAGCAAGGGAATTTTGACGAACTGACTTGTTGGAAAGGTGGCATCCTATGACAGTGCCACGTTGAAAGTCACTGAGCTCTTCAGTATGGCCCATTCTACTGCCAATGTTTGTCTATGGAGATTGCATGGCTGTGTGCTTGATTATATATACCTGTCAGCAATGGGTGTGGCTGAAACAGCCGAATCCACTAATTAGAAGGGATGTCCGCATACTTTTGGTCAAGTAGTTTGTTTGTGTGTGCGTGTGTGTGTGTGTGTGTGTGTGTGTGTGTGTGTGTGTGTGTGTGTGTGTGTGTATGCTTTGTGTATAGTGTAGGTAATTCCCATTTTAGTTTTATAGTTATATATGACCAGGTTTTTTATAACAGTGTTTATACGCATGTTCTCAACAGGTCTTTTTTGTAATCGTACCTTCAATGAATTCGCCTGTTGGCCAGATGGCGATGCTGGCTTCCTGATAAACGTCTCGTGTCCGTGGTACCTACCATGGTACAGCACAGGTTAGATTTCACACCACTGCAGTAATTGTATTAACTAGGGCATGCCCGTACTATATCTATATCTAAAATTATATCCCCCCCTCTATTTACATGAAATGGTTTGGTTCATGAAATGTTTTGGTCCATTCGCAACGCCAAAGCGAACGGCGAACGCTTTACATGAAATGGTTTGGTGCATGAAATGTTTTGGTCCATTCGCAACGCCAAAGCGAACGGCGAACGGCTTGCGAGTACAGTGACAATCCCCCCGGGGTTTTTATTAGTTTTAAAACATAGTTTAACGCCAACATAGCGCCAACATAGTTTGCAAACGTGAAATAAATGAATACGCTCTCAAATGTGCCATCCGAGGCAGAGTGTGTCCTCCACGTTCGGCACACGCGATCGTTCGCTGCTCTCTGATTGGTTGAATCGTTTTTTGGACATAGCTCGGTAAGTACTTGTCCGATTAATATGAAACCTTGAAAAGGCACATCCTCGGGTCCCCAGCAATATACCTGGCAAGTTAAAAGTATATCGGACCCGTGGTTGTCGAGAAACAGCGGTCACAGACAAACAAACGTACAGACGTACAGACGTACAGACAGAGATTACTGGAATTATAGATAGATGCTCAATGTCCACGTCAGCTCTGACCACTGCGAAAACGACTTATTTTACATTATTGCCATTTAATAATTTATTACTGTAAAGTAATAACAATGTAGTGTTTGGGAGGTCATTTATCTCCTTAATAAGCGTCATTTGTTCAGTCAAAGTACCCAGTATGTTAATTTACCTGATGCTCCATCTTACCTCTGCAGTACATGACGGAGTGGTGTATCAGCGGTGTGGCGTGGATGGAAACTGGGTCTTGGATGCAGATGGATTGCCTTGGATGGATGCCCAGCAGTGCAGTGATAACCAGACAGAGCTTGAATATGTGAGTGAATCGAGGGTCCGACATACCAAGTTTCCCAGAGCCACAAGGCCCTGATAACACAGGGTCTTTAATCTGTAAGGTACACGGTATATGTCGTACCACATTCTATCTCCATTACATTCACCTCATTGTCGGCCATAAACTTAATTTTAAATATTAACGTCAATTCAAAAATATAACTCCACTTGATTTGGTATAAACTGCAACTTGTACCACATTATGAAGCATCCTTTCCCAATATTCTCATTTAAAAACTAGAACAGGAACTCGGGAGAGCGGATACCTCCAGCAGGCTGAGCAGTTTATGTTTTGTATCCCACTGATAGGCCGGATCTGGATTCGGACCTCAACCAACATCGAATCGGCTTGTTGTTCTCACTTACCCAACCTCTCCACCACGTTTCGTCTGAATCCGGCCAAAACTTTTTGAGATATCCTGCTATATAGGGCCTACCGTTTTTGCCCCTATCTTCCAATGGTGAAGAATCACTTGTAAAAAATTCTCAGATCCAGATCCGGATCCAGGTCTTCATCAAAATCTAACCATTTCTTTCTTGTCAAACACCCAACCTCTCCACCAAATTTGGTCCAAATCCATCTACAACTTTGTTAGATATCCTGCTCACAGACAGACAAACAGACAAACAGAGAAACACACAGGGGTGAAAACACAACCTCCATCCACCTCTGGTTTCAGAAGTAATGAGTCTTTTCCTGAGTGTTCACCCTGTCTGTCTTTTTGTCTGTTGTCTGTCTGTGAGCAGGATATCTCAAAACGTTATGCACGGATTTGGACGAAACTTGGTGGACATGTTGAATGTGTGACAAGGACAAATTGGTTCGATGTTGGTGACGATCCGGATCCGGATATGAGAATTAATTTTTAATTATTAAAGTGATTCTTCACCATTTAGAGATGGGGGCAAAAACGATTTATAGCATGGTATTTCAAAAAGTTGTGGACGGATTTGGATTAAACTTGGTGGACCGGTTGGGCGTATGACAAGGACGAATTGATTTGATTTTGGTGAAGATCTGGATACTGATCTGGATACGAGAATTTTTTTTTGTGTTCTTCACCATTGACAGATGATACCAAAACCATATATAAATATATACATATATATATACATATATACAGTATGTATTGTATATGTATATATACATGTATATACCTAAATAATGCAAAAATCTCCCTTTCTCTTTCTCTGTTTATATGTGTTCTAGTGTTCTATGCACGGCCACATCCTTTAAGTTACAAACTCCAAATTTAGGGTACAAATACAACTTTGTGTGGGGCTATGTGGCCGCGGCCTCACGCAGGGGTGTGGGGGACCAGGAGGAGGGGGGGGGGGGGGGGGGTGTAAATAAATAGTGTAAATGTGTACCGTGTACCGCCACCTTGTGGTGGCAGAGGGTATTACAATATCCCTTTTTGTCCTCCGTCGCACAACGGAGCGAAAGGGAGACTGTGGTTTTCCCCTCCATCCATGTGTGCGTCCGTCCGTGCGTCCGTCCATGCGTGCGTGTGTCCGTCTGTCCGTGCGTGCGTGCATGCGTAAGCGAAGGACCGAATTCTAATTTGGTGTGTGGGTGAAACCCACGTCAAAATCCAAGATGGCCACCGCCATGTATGTCTCAACCTTGTGAGCGGAATATCTTGAAAAATAAGCGAAGTACTAACTTCTAATCTGGTATGTGGGTGTATCTAGGCATAAGGAAGAACGCTATTGAAAATTGGGTCGCCACGTCAAAATCCAAGATGGCCGCCTTGCGTCTTCCACTTTGTCAACTCACATCACTTCACCGACGGGGTACCTAGGCGTAACGCTTGTTTACCTGGACAACGCTGAGGTTAAAGCACTCTTCACACGGATAAATTTGTCCTCCTTCCCTCCCCTTTCCCTCCAGTGGTCAAAGCAGATGTGTAAAGTCTGTATTTTGTAAAGTCATGTCCCATACTTACATGATGTATGGTGACAAAGCCATATTTAATAATTTCAACATTCCATCTATATCTAGAAACACAAGCGGCATTAAACCTTTAACATGGCTGGCAATGATCCGGACATACTCGAGTTGTCGCCCAACTGTGCAAGAAGTTTTTATTTTTTTGGTATTCAAAGTTGAGGCCTGTGGAAGACAAATGTATCAGTATATTGGACAACATAACAAGAAGAACATCATGGAAAGGGGAGAAACACACCAACAGCAGAGTAGAGGGACACTTTGTGGAAAAATTGGAATGGGGGAGGAATGAGATCAAAGGGAGGGAGAAGAGGACACAGGTGGTGAACAATCTGGACACAAGCTCAAACACAGAAAGGGGTGGGGATGAAACAGGTGGTCGTTCTCTACATGACTACCTCCCTTTTAATGGTCTGAACTGCTGTCAGGAATCGTTCCAGATTCCAATTATTGGAGGGCATCCTTAATACCATGCATCGATCCCTTTATCTATCCGAAATGATGGTCCATTAATTATTGGTCCACTGTTGGGAGCTTCTCTGAAATTGGGGGCTTGTGAAGGGGGTACCCAGCTGCGGTACCCACCAAGGTAGTCGGGCAAATTGTCAGGAACACAGGTGACCACACACTGCAATCTTGTTGCTTGGATAGTCGAGCAGCAGCTTATCGATTGCAGTTAAGCTCAATTTAGCAAACACATTAATCCTGCAAGTGGCAAAAATGGGGAATTAGAGCAATTTAGGGTGCAACGTCTATCCAGAATAGCAATGTTGCGGGTCTGAGCAGGGTGTTTGAGGAGTAGACAAGGAGATAATGTGGGGAAAACCAATCGTTTTGTCATTTTGAGATGATTAATAGGTCTCATTGTAACAACAGAAATCGCAGTATAAAAATTACAAAATAATATTTGTAATATCATCGGAGATAACAGTGAAGGGGAAATGGTTTGTTATGCACTAAATGTTCTTTTCTGCCCACAGGTTAAGACCCAGCGGTTCATGGAGTCATTCCGAATAATGTACACAGTTGGTTATTCACTCTCACTGGCTGCCCTGATTCTCGCCCTCATCTTGTTCCTTGCCTTCAGGTATGGCATGTGATGTAATAAAAAAGGTACACACACACACAAAGACTCTCACACACACACACACACACACACACACACACACACAGAGAAACACACAGAAACACACACACATATACACACATACACGCACACACACACAGGGACTCACACACACACACACACACACACACATACATACATACACGCACACACACACACACACACATAAACACACATACATACACGCACACACACACACACACACACAGGGACTCACACACACACGCACGCACACACACACAGAAACACACACACACACACAAACAAAACACACACCCACACACACACATACACGCACACACACAGGGACTCACACACACAAACACACACACACACACACACACAGGGACTCACACACACACACACAGAGAAACACACACACAAACAGACACACACACACACACACAGGGACTCACACACACACGCACACACACAAACACACACAAACACATACACGCACAGACACACAGGGACTCGCTCACACACACACACACACACACACACACACACAGGGACTCACACACAAACACAAACACACACACACAAACACACACACACACACACACAAACACACACACACACACATCCATGCACACACAGGGACTCACACACAAACACACACACATACATGCACACACAGGGATTCACAAACACACACACATGCACACACACACACACACACAAACACACACACATGCACGACACACACTGAAGGAGGTGGATACTTTGAGACCTAGTGGGTCTCGGTTCCATCTCCGGAAACACACCTGCATGTGGAGATAGCGGCTGACAACAACTTTCACACACACATACACACACATATACACATATACAATAATGTGTATATATATATATATATCATGCGGAATCGATATCTGCAATATTAAAGGTAAATGTTAGACGTTTTTTAAAATATCATCCACACAAAAGTACACAGACAGATGATCATTCAGTCTGACGGAGCTCATTTTAAAATTGTCGGAGGGGCAGAGGACAAAAAACGAGGTTTTGGACAAAAAATATCCTGAAAGAATATGGGAGAGAACCATGTTGTTTCTCATGATTGTGGCGTGTAATTGTTTCCTCCGGTTGTGTTGTGCACAGGCGCCTGCACTGTACACGCACCTACATCCACATGAATCTATTCGCATCATTCGCTCTGCGTGCCCTCTCCGTGCTGACCAAGGACGTGCTGCACGAGAAACGATGGAATATGGACCCGGAGACAACTGACTGGGGAAGCCTGCTGAGCCATCAGGTGGTTGCAGTTGGTTATGGATTTAAGGGGGATGGGGCAACAATGGGCTTTGCATGAAATGTCAACTGGAGATGAGAGTGATGAGTAAGATTCGACTTTTTCCATTCAGTTGGTAGTATTATAAGATCCATCCCAATGTTCCCTGAAGACATTAAATGTCAAGCATAATGTGCGGACTGACGTCTCATAAGACCAGACCAAACCAGGGAGGATCCGGTGGACTTGATCGATAAAGAAAGTGCAGCCTCTGTTTATTGCACTTCCTGCACAAGATGATTGGCACCCCCATACAAGTCAAGGAATCATAGCGGAGCAGTATCAGAGAGTGGTACAAGGGGTTTAAGGAGACTGGGAGTTGTCAGAAGCAGAACAGAAAAGTTCCGGGCGACCAATCACAAGTGCAGCAGACGTTGAACGAGTTTCGTAAATCATTTCAACAAAGTTACAGAAAATCAATCCGACGCGCATCCAGAGAACTGGGACTACCAACCACCGCTGTACACAGGATTTTGTATAAAAGACTAAAGCTTTATGTCTATAAAGTGCAGATTCTGCAGGAACTCAAACCTACAGGAACTTAAACCAAATGAGGGAACCAAACGCAAGGCCTTGGAAATGCTCAGTCGCATAGAGGATGACGAAGATTACCTGAAACGATCATGTTCACAGACGAAGCTTGCTTTCAGGTATTGGGAAAGGTGAACCGGCACAATGTGACGATCTGGGGCTATGAAAGTCCCCACGTGGTCATTGAACACATACGCGACAGTCCAAAGGTCAATGTGTGGTGTGACCTTCTCCATGACCACTTGGTCGGTCCGTTTTCCTTTGCGCAGGATACAATGACCTCAACAATTTACATGCACATGTTGGAAGGATTCACCTTTTGAAGATCTGCAACCCGATATCATTTTTCAACAGGACGGTGCTCCCCTTGATTGGGCCTTAGTCGTTCGAACCATCCTGAATGAAAAATTTCCAGGTCAATGGATTGGCCAAGACGGACCAACCACCTGGCCCCCACGCACGGTCACCAGACATAACCCTCCTTGATGTTTTTCTGTGGGGGTTTGTCAAAGGTGTTGTCTACAACACCAAAGGAGCAAACCTGCAGGATCCTCGTTCTCGGATCACAGCTACCTGAGCACTGGTGGACGCAAACATGCTGAGTAGAACATGGCAAGAACTCGTGTACCACCTTGATGTCCTGTGCACGACAAACAGAGCTCACATTGAAGAGTATTGATGGTGTGCACAAAACTTTATGAGTTTCTGTATCATATAAACAAACCTAAGGGTATCGTTGTACCTTTTGTTCTTCCAAATATATTAACAACCAAAGTTGTTCAGATATTTTTGGAACACCCCATATTATCATTTCACATTTTCATACCACGCACACCATGAAATTATTAACACCTTCAACGAGGGGAAATTCAATCTGACATCTCAAACCATTCTGTTTGGCAGACTGGAAAATAGTCTTAATCGTGAAGGCCTGCTGTCAAAATGTCCTCGCCACAAGAACACCTCGTTACGTGATATCAGATAGAATGCATCTGGTGGATACTTCACGTGTTTAACACTGCTTCCTCTACCCCAGGCTGCGGTTGGTTGTCGGGCAGCACAGGCCTTCATGCAATATGGCATCGGTGCAAACTACCACTGGGCTCTCGTTGAGGGAATGTTCTTGCATTCCTTGCTCCTTGTGCCATCCTTTTCTGGGGAGGCTTATCTTCGCCATTATCTGGCTCTTGGCTGGGGTGAGTTATTGTTGCATCAGAAACCAATGTAAAAAAAAAAGGAAAAAAAAAAAGGTCGAGCCCCGGCTGAGTCACACCAAAGAATTTAAAAACGGTATGTGCTGCTTCCGTTGACGCTCAGCATTTAAAAAGGATAGAGCACGGACAAACAACCATAGGTTGGTAATAATAGCGCAGGCTTTGATGTGCCAAATCGCCTCCTCCTGCATCGAAGTTCCTTGTAAGGGAACATATTATTATTGTATAGATTCACATTCCAGCTCTACGTATTCATTCCAGCTCTATAGACAGACCTTAGACGTATGCACGTTCTAATAGGTCTACTAGATTTGCTGGCTCTGAACAAAATTCGAAACAGCTTGATCTTGTCACCCAACCAACTCAAATCCACATAGTTTTGTCGTAACTCATCCCCAACTTTTTGACATCACATGATATATATAGTTTTTGGCTCTATCTATCAATTTTAGAAATCAGGCCTATGTTGACCTTTTGACCTCAAAATAATTGGTGGTTCTATCTACCCATCCCAACTCTCTCTTCCTCATATGTGGTGATATCAATTGTCACCATGCCAGTTGGCTGGGTGTGGGTACCTTTCTCACCAGCCATGGCTCTTCAGCAAAGGACTTCTGTGACTCACTGGGACTGAAACAATCTGTCAATTTCCCGACCCGGATCTCAGTCAACGGAGCATCTTCTCTTCTGGATTTGGTTATGACAAACTTCCCTGAAAATGTCTGCTGCTCTTCTTCTGCTCCAATCGGCTCATCTGATCATGTGCTTGTCAAAGTGGACATCTCTCTGACCATTCTCAGAGAGCCTCCTCAGCGTCGACAAGTCTGGCATTTCACTCAGGCCAACTGGCACGGTCTTCAAGCAGCCATCAATCATCTGGACTGGTCTCCCATCTCTACCGCCTCTGACATCAACTCATCCTGGGAATTCTTTCAAAGTAAATTGCTCTCTCTCATGCACAGATTTATCCCATCTCGTCTTCAGTTGTCATACCCTTCCTCCCGTCCATGGTACACGGAATCTTGTGGTGAGGCTGTTGCCCTGAAACAACTTGCTTTCGTCTCCTGGAAAGCAAATCCAACGGAAGGAAATCTCATTTCCTTTCACAAAGCCCGAAACAAGTGTGTGTCCACCCTCAGGAGAGCCAGGAAACAATATCTCACCGTTCTCAAGACCGAACTCTCTTATCTGTCTCCCTCTTCCAAATCCTGGTGGCGTCTGGTCAAATCTGTTTCTGGTGTTTGTTCCCCCTCCATCCCCTCCCTCACCTCAAACGGCTTAACGGCTGACTCCGCACGTGAAAAAGCTGAATGCCTCAACTCTGTGTTTGCCTCTAAATCTTGTGTCCCAAACCCATCCCTCTCTGTACCCACCGTACCCAGTCGTACCCAGCTGCTCCTGGACTCTGTGTCCTTTCCTCCTGACAAGGTGGAAAGGTTTCTGTCAACCCTCGACTCTGATTCTGCAACTGGTCCTGACGGCATCAGCCCATGGGTCCTAAAATCATGTGCTTCCGCTCTTTCACTCCCTCTTTCAGCTCTTCAGCTCTTCACCCTCTCTTTTGCTCAAGGTCATCTTCCATCTGCTTGGAAATCTGCCAATATCACCGCTTTGCACAAAAAAGGTGCAAAAACAGATCCCAGCAACTACAGACCAATCAGCCTTCTCCCAATTATCAGCAAAGTCATGGAATCCATCATTGCTTCAGATATGAAATCTTTCCTCTTCTCCAATGGCTTGATCTCTGATCATCAATTTGGTTTCAGACCTGGTCACTCTACTCTGGACATGCTGATTCTGCTTTCTCAACAATGGATGGAGGTCCTCAACGCCAAACAGGAAATTAGAGCTGTCTCCCTTGACATTTCACGTGCCTTTCTATACGGTCTGGCACCCTGCTCTGCTCACCAAACTCTCCTCCTTTGGTATCCATGGAAATCTCCATGCATGGCTGGCGGACTTCCTCTCTGGTCATAGTCAACGTGTGGCCCTGAATGGGTTTCTCTCATCTCCTCTTCTCTCTCATCTCTCATCTCATCTCCTCTCATCTCCTGAATGGGTTCAGGCTGGAGTTCCCCAAGGTAGTGTTCTGGGCCCTGTGCTTTTTCTGGTCTTCATCAATGATCTCTCTGACTCTCTTGAAAATCCTCTCTATCTCTTTGCTGACGACTCTACTCTCTGTCGCTCCATTCCTCATCCCTCAGATTGGCGGTCTGCAGCCTCCTCACTCTCTGCAGACCTGGACAAAATCACAGACTGGGCAAACAAATGGAACATGTCTTTCAATCCTGATAAATCTCACACTCTTACGATGTCTCTCCGAAAAGACCGACTGGAAAACCCTCCCACCCACTTTCTGAATAATCCTCTCCAAGAAGTTCTGTCACTCAAGCTTTTGGGTCTCACTATTTGCCATGATCTTTCCTGGGAAAACCACATTTCAAATCTGGCCTCCAAAGCCAGTCGCCGACTTGGCATCCTCCGTCGTGCGAAGCCCTTCCTTGGCACACCTGAGCTCCTCACCACATACAAGGCTTTCATCCACAGCTCAATGGAATACTGCTCTCCCCTCTGGGCTGGTGCTCCTGCCTCACACCTAGCTCGTCTTCACGCTGTTGAAACCAAAGCATTCAGAATCATTGGAATCTCCCGCGATGAAGCTAACTCCAAGGGCCTCTCACTCACTCACCGCAGGCAGGTTGGTGGTCTTTCCGTCTTCTACCGACTCCTCTCTGGCCTTGCCCCCCCAGCTCTCTCTGGGCTCTGTCCCGCAAATATTCCTACAGGTCGCACAAGATCTGCCTGCAACCCTCTTATGGTCAAACTGCCAAAATCAAGACTCTCTGCTCACCTTCACTCATTCATTCCTCTTTTCTCCCGCCTCTGGAACAAACTCCCTCACTCTCTTCAATCCCACTCCACCCTCCAGGTCTTTAAAACAGCTGTTCACCACCATCTCTTATCTTCCCCCATCCAAAACCTTGATCTTTTCTACCCCCGCTAATTTCACCCCAATTCCACTTTTTTGAAATACCAACTTCTGTCCTGGAAGTCCTTGGTGTCCTTGTGTTTTATACTTCTCCCTCCCCCCCCCCCCCCCCTTCCCACGCCTCCTCCCCCCAAGCCCTCTCCCTTCCACACATCTCCCTGCTCTCAAATGTTGTGTATGTGTGCTTCCCCTTCTCTCCCCATCTTGTTTTCCGCTCCCTCTTTTTATATATTTTGTTTGTCTGGTTGATTTGTTTGTGAAGTAAATGTTAGCTCTTTCACGAGCCTCGATTCAGTATACAAAAAAAAAAAAAAAAAAAACATGCAGTATTTCTGAGGCTGGAGAGTAATGGCCAAGAAGGATTTGTAGAAAGTGGATGACATAATATACAGCCATGTCATGTAGACCAGATGCATTTCATAAAATTGTACTTTGAATTCTCAAAGTGTCTCCTCTATAAGATTGATCCCCATTCCTTCTAACAGGAACTCCGTTGCTGTTCATCGTGCCCTGGATCTTCATCAAACTGTACAAGGAGAATACAGAGTAAGGAATTCTGAGATCTGATATCCAACTTAAGGAAGTCGGACTCTTTCCCATCAACACGTGATTTTCATTTCCTGATAAAATGTAAAAGCACAAGTTTGCACAGTTTGGTAAATTATTTCTGGTGCTATCATTTTGTTACAATTGGCATTCTTCTTCACATCATCATCAGCATCAAAATCATCATCAGCTTCATTGCCATCATCATCATCATCATCATCATCATCAGCTTCATCATCACCATCATCAGCATCATCATAATCATCATCAGCTTCATCATCAGCATCATGTTCATCATAATCATCATCAGCAGCATCATCTTCATCTTAATCAGCATCAGCATCATCACCATCATCATCATAATCATAATCATAATCATCATCAGCATCACCTTCATCTTAATCAGCATCAGCATCGTCTTCATCATAATCATCATCATCATCATCTTCATCTTAATCAGTATCATCATCTTAATGAGCATCAGCATCACCTTCATCATAGTCATAATCATCAGCAGCAGCATCATCAGAAGCAGAATCAGAATCAGCTTCATCATCATCAACATCAGCAGCAGCAGCAGCATCATCATGATGTACCATGCTGAAGCAGTTTCTTAGCTTGGGTTACAATCCTGGATGAGTCGCCACTCCGACCTAATGAGTGACTTTCAAAATGAGGCATGAATGTTAACGAGGCCTTTTGTTCTTGCGCTGTGTGTACGTTTTCAGCGACACGCTTTTACTAATCGGGCATTTTCTGTACATCAGTAAATCAAAGTCTTTTTGTAACATAATTTTCAGGATTTAAATGAAAAAGCATGGCAATTTCAAAATGTTTAACCATAATTGTTGTGTTCCTGGACTACAAATCAGACTCATGGAAATCATCATACTAAAATACGGAATTTGGTGTGTGTCTGTCTGACAATTTTTGACCGCGATACATTCGATCGTTACTTATCCACTCTTCATGCCCAAACTCGACAGGAGGACTAAGGGTCAAATGATGCAGGTTGTAGCGATTTAACTTCCCCACTAACACGAGGGGTTTCCCCTCCACTGGGGGTTGGGTGTTGAGGTGTATGTCCGTGTTAAGATACCTTTATCATGGCGTTTTCCCAACGCTGCTTCTAATAACAAAAGTAACAAGAAAGAGCAATCCTCGCCGATTGCAGACCAGAGATTGCAGACCCTCGCCTGGACATGTTTTAGTGGTTTTTAAAGCTTTTGTGTTGAAACAAATATGGCGGCTGATGACATCATCGTGACCGATGACATCATCGTTAAAAAAAATTCTCCAATTTATCCCTAGGTGACACTCAAGAAATTTCATCTTGATCGGATGAAGTTTTGTACTTGTCGAATTATGACATCAAAATGGAGGCACCTATGACATCATCATTAACATATTTTATTCCCCATGGAGAGTTCTTTACAATGAGCCATGTCTCAATTTTTTTATGCAGTGCTTTCGGAGATATAGAGGTGCAAAGTTTTTTGGTTTTTCCAAAATGGTGCCCGTACCACATGACCTATGACCCCATAGTCTATAGCAATTAAAGGCAATATCCGTCCATCCATCCGTCTCCTCCATAACTCCAAAACCATGAAACCTAGCAGTCCCAAACTTTTCATGCATACACCTGAACCTCCAGCATATTTCAATGATGAAAACTGGGTGTTTGGGTGTGTTATAACACCCTTTTTGAAGATGATTAACGACGTGCTCAAAAGAAAAAACCAGAAAAAGCCTTACCAATATGGTGGGCCGCCATCTTGGTCAGCCCACTGCACCTCGCTGGGTTCTTAAGCCGCCATTTTGTTTCGGCCTACTCAAATGTGCCTTGCCTTAGAAACATGATTGATTATCACATAATTGAAGCATATCATCAAAATTTGCATTTAGTTATATGAGGAATGGATGCTGTAGACTAAATAAATGTCCAAATGTTGAGTGAAATCTGATAAAATTTACCATATCTTGTGATTTTATAAGTAAGTGTATAGATTCATTTATTTAAGCGAGGCTGTGATTCTCATTCTGGGGTTAGTTTTTTATTTATTTTACTTAATAATAATCATTACATAATTGAAGCGTATCATCAAAATCTGGATTCGGATATGAGGATTCGATGCTGTAGACTAAATAAATGTCCAAATTTGTAGTGAAATCTGACAAAATTTACCATTTCTAGCGATATTTAAAATAAGTGTATGAACCACCTTTAGAGGCCATTTTTCCCCGCAAAGCGGGGGTTGGCCTTTTTTGGGCACCATGGTCCCCTTTTTGAAGCAATGTTTTACGGCCGGATGCCCTTCCTACCGCCAACCCTGTTGGCCGCCTCTTGCGACACACAGGGAATTACCAGTGAACTAGTACTCAATTTGCCGACCTCGGAAGGATGACAGGCTGAGTTATAACTAAGTGTATATTTTAGGAGTTGCGGATGACGAGAAGACGAGGCCATATCTAGGTTGTTCAAAGCTCCTTTATTCCAACGGACTGCGTACGCGAACGGAACTCATACAGCTTTTATAGCGCCAACACCCTCTTCGGAGGGCGTGGCTTCAACAACCGCGCGTACGTCACGCCCACATCATCAAAAGCCCCACTGGCCCGTGCACGTGGATTATGTCCCAATAAGGTAACCGCTACATGCGCCCCACCAGAATGCACTCACACGGGCATGCATGTAGTTCGCGGGCGCACTTGGCAGTGCCGAGCAGGCTCGAGCAGTGCTCGGCCTCGGTGCACGCGAAAAAACGCCGCCGTGGGGTTGAGCCAACCGAGGGGGCTGGTCAAGGCCTCAGGGGAGGCTGCTGAGGTTCCTCGCGGGCCTCCCGAGGTTGCAGAGTAGGAGTAGCAGTTGCGTGAGTTGCAGCTTTCTACACGCGAGCTGTAGCTGTAGTTGTAGAGTTTTCGTGAGTTGTAGTTGTAGTATGTAGTTGCGCGAAGGTGATGAGCAGCAGTGCTCGTTGGGGAAGGCTCACCACTCTGGTCACAGAGGAGGTGCTTGGCCGTAGTGCATGTGAAGGCTATGAGCAGCAGCGCACGTTGGAGAAGGCTCACCACTCTGGTCGCAGAGGAGGTGCTTGACCGTAGTGCGCGCGAATGCTTCGAGCAGCAGCGCACGTTGGAGAAGGCTCACCACTCTGGTTGCAGAGGAGGTGCTTGGCCGTAGTGCGCGTGGAGGCTACGGGCAGCAGTGCACGTTGGGGAAGGCTCACCACTCTGGTCGCAGAGGAGGAGCTGAGCGCAGACACGACCCAACAATACGCCGTGTCGCCCGCGGAAATGTTCCGAAGGGCGAACTGGGCCTCAGCCTGCGCAAACCACGCAGCCGCCGGTCGTTCCCAAAACTCCGGCAGTTCGATCGAAACTGCGTTTGCCACGTTCGTTTGAAGCCCCCGAATACGTTCGGGAGCAGGTGGGGTCACCAATGTAGGTGTCGCCATGCTCGTTGGAAGCCCCCAAAAACGTTCGCAAAACTCCGGCAGGTCAATCGAAACTGCGCTTGCTATGTTCGTTTGAAGCCCCCGAATCCGTTCGGGAGCAGCCGGGGTCACCAGTTTAGGAGTTGTGGATGACGAGAAGATGAGGCCATTTCTAGGTTGTTCAAAGCTCCTTTATTCCAACGGACTGCGTAAGCGAACGGAACTCATACAGATTTTATAGCGCCAACACCCTCTTCGGAGGGCGTGGCTTCAACAACCGCACGTACATCACACCCACATCATCAAAAGCCCCACTGGCCTGTGCACATGGATTATGTCCCAATAAGGTAACCGCTACAATATATGCATTTATTTAAGCAAGGCTGTCATTCTCATTCTGGGTTAGTTTTTTTAAATTTAACTTAACTAGGGCATGCCCGTACTATATATATATCTAAAATTATATCCCCCCCCCCCCCCCCTCTATTTACATGAAATGGTTTGGTTCATGAAATGTTTTGGTCCATTCGCAACGCCAAAGCGAACGGCGAACGCTTTACATGAAATGGTTTGGTCCATGAAATGTTTTGGTCCATTCGCAACGCCAAAGCGAACGGCGAACGGCTTGCGAGTACAGTGACAATCCCCCCCCCCCCCCCTCTATTTACATGAAATGGTTTTAATTAGTTTTAAAACATAGTTTAACGCCAACATATGGCATGCCCGTACCCGTACTATCCGTAATGGCGCACGCTCTCACAGGAGCTCCGGAACGGAAGCCGGAAGGTCGCATATCGCAGGAAAGCGAAAGAATCGCAAATTAGTTTTAATTAGTTTTAAAACATAGTTTAACGCCAACAT
Source organism: Myxine glutinosa (assembly GCF_964187855.1). NCBI lineage: Eukaryota > Metazoa > Chordata > Myxini > Myxiniformes > Myxinidae > Myxine > Myxine glutinosa. The sequence goes on along the minus strand of NC_136270.1, from coordinate 23,201,685 downwards.
AGCGCCAACATAGTTTGCCGACGGGAAATAAATGAATACGCTCTCAAATGTGCCATCCGAGGCAGAGTCTGTTCGCCACGTTCGGCACACGTGATAGCTCGCTGCTCTCTGATTGGTTGAATCGTTTTTTGGACATAGCTCGGTAACTACTTCTGCGATTAATTTAAAACCTTGAAAAGGCACATCCTCGGGTCCCCAGCAATATACCTGGCAAGTTTCAAGTATATCGGACCGGTAGTTGTCGAGAAACAGCGGTCACAGACAAACATACATACAAACATACAAACATACAAACATACAAACATACAAACATACACACAGAGATTGCTGGAATTATAGATAGATAATCATTTTCAATTTAATTCATCCTTCCATGTGATAGGGTGTCACTCCATTGTACCTGCGATCTGTTTTTATAATTCCTCGGCCATTTCAACCAGAAGCAATCAGCTTGCTATCGCTTGCCAAGCCAGCCGTTCGTTATCACCCATTTTGTTGGAGTGCTTGCTGTGCTGCTTAAGCCGCTTCACGAGGGCTCTTCATTAATTAGTCACAAGACTGGGGAAGTTTGGGTGTGTTATAACACCCTTTTTGAATATGATTAACCACCACTTGGTGAACGTTATTCAGGCTGCTTTTGCAAGCCAAGGCGTTACAGTAGAAAGAGCTCCCTTTTTGTTTTTACGTACCCATTTTTTTATTGACCAGCATTTTTGTCCGATATGCTAATTTTTCCCTCCCTCTCCATCCCTTATCCTCCCCTTCTCCCCCCCCTATCCCTCCCTCCTCTCTTCCTCCCCCCCCCCCCCCACTCTCTTCATATTCCCATCAGGAAGCGACTCATTGTTACCCGGCGACCCCGGGTACTTTTGCTAGTTATCAATAAAAAATAATTACACAGGCGGAGGAGGTGCACCAATGGTGAAAATTTCCTGTCAATCGGACCAACGGTTGCAGAGAAAATCATATTTATTCTGTGCGGACAAACAGACAGACAAAGAGACAAACAAACCAACAGACAAACAAACAAACAGACAGACAAACAAACAGACAAACAAACAAACAGACTCAAATGCAATACCCTCTCCTCTGGCGAGGGTAACAACGCTTAGGATAATAGCATAATATTGTCACGTCCGTAGCCGATGAAAACCAGCCTTGGACAGATAGCCGAACAGTTAACTCCGAGGCGTATTTCAAAACTTGGCGGGATTATCTTTTCGCGCACGTGGGAAAGGCCCGAAGCCTTATCTGATCGGACGGCCGCCACAGGGTTTATTACTCAAACCCACAGATAAGTAAACGAACATGACACACAAAAGTAAGATGCAACAAATAATGAATTTATTAAAATTAACGTAAAGCAATAAAAGTTAATGTGAGGTAAAAATTATTTCCTAATTTGAGACGTCTCCACTCACTCATATACAAACAAGGGGAAAACGAAAGTAAAAATAAATAATTTTTCTGCCGGCCGGTAGTTAGCTCTGGTCTCAAAGAGGTGCTTGGCGTTTGTCGCCCTCAAACCACCGCGCGGGATGCGTACAAACTGGCGTGGAGTCGCGCTCCTCAACGTCCTAACGTGTGGTACCTCTCGCGGCCGGTTCTCCTGCGAGTCCCTCTGCCGTCCCAGGGAAGCACAACAAGGACCCTGTCCACCACACACGCCGATTCTCTTACTCGTGATGCCGACTGCCCCAAACCGCTCTTGCTCAGTCTTTTTCCACAAGCGCACATGAGGCAGGAAAATGTGACTGCCTGCGACCAGGCCCCAAAACGAGAGAGAGAGAGAGAGAGAGAGAGAGAGAGAGAGAGAGAGAGAGAGAGAGGAAAATAAATAAATAAATAAATAAAGCGACTGCTCGCCACGCAACCAGTTCGAGAGAGAGAGGGGGGGTGCATCCTCCCCTTTCCTTGCTGACGTCACACTCGACCAATCCCCACACCCCATCACATCAGTCCATCTCCCTGCCCAATCATCCCCTTCAGGGAGGAGCCTCACGGCCTTTTTGACGCCCCATCGAGAGTATTCGGGGGCGGGGTTTACTTGGTGATTGGCAAATTTTTGGGTCTTTTTCAGCATGACGGTGTTGTGGGTGAATGGAGCTTTTCGTTGTTCTTATCGTTGGTAATGGCGGCCCTTTTTTATTTTAATAAAACAGAAGTGAAAATCGCATGAGGCAATACATACTGGGAATTATGAATCTTACGCCCTATCGAACTAACACAAAAACCACCCTCCATGTGGTGACATGCAAAAACACTTAACCTGAACGTTTACCCTGCTGTACTGTACATCGTAGTGGGCTTCTTCTTTGCGTCACATGGTCCACGCTAAGCTAAACCATCCTACCTCTCCTAAGGTATTCCATCTCTACCCCCACAAATGTAACAATATTAATGTTATTACAGAACAATATTAATACTAATAATATCCCGTCTCCCCAAGAGGTTTTTCCTCTTTGAACTAATTCCGTGATAACGTTTATAAACATCTGATCGTGCCGTTTTCGTGGGAACACTCCTACCAGAATTCAAAATATTATCAAAAAAAAACACGTATGATTACCTTACAGTCGCTCCTGCTGTTTAACACGAAAGTGAAAAGAAGGACACCCCAGGTATGTTCAGTTACCAAGCAGCTAACTAGCGCTAGCTATGGAGTCACTTTTGAATTGAGTGCTTGCTCAAATGCTTAAACCATTTGGTGAGCGCTCTACAAGAAACTTGGTAAATTAACACACCCGATATTCTTGAGGCCCGACCATAGATCTACTGTAATCTATATACCCCAGAGAGGAATGACCTTTCCTGCCACTCCCGTCGTGAGCGGGTGTACTAGTGAATATAATGTTGTATTATGCTGTGTAAGTACTATATATACTCCTCACAATTCTATCTTAGAGTTCTACCGACAGTTCCTTGGACTTCATAGTAGGGTTTCTTCTCTGACATGAAATGTGAACTGTGGGACCTTGTAGTTGTATAGAAAGGTGTGTTTCTTTCTAAATCATGTCCAATACATTGAATTGGCCACAGGTGGACTCCAATCGAATTGTAGCGACGCCTCCAGAATGATAAAAGGAAATTGGATGCACCTGAGCTCAATTTGGAGTGTCATAGCAAAGGTGTTGAATACATATTGACTCGAGACATTTCAGCTTTTCATTTTTAATTATTTTGTAAAAGTTTCTAAAAAACAAAATTCCACTTTGACATTATATGGGGTATTATGTGTACATCAGTAACACAAAATCTCAATTTAATCCATTTTAAATTCAGGATGTAACACAACAAAATGTGAAAAAGTCAAGGGGTGTGAATACTTTCTGAAAGTACTTTATACACATGCACCCACACACACACACACACACACACACACACACACACACACACACACACACACACACACACACACACACACACACACACACACATTCACACACACCCGTCACACAGGTGCCACTGTACATCGTCATACAGGTAGATGTAAAGGTTCTCAATGTCTGGCTCTACTTTCCCTTTAATGGCCCCAATTATTTCCATATTATTGTGGGGTCATCCATGGAACTATTTTCACCCAAGTCTTTCACGAACCGGCTGGCCAGGGCTGACGCTCGACTGAAGGTCATTTGGGCAGGAATTTGTAGTGGTAGTTTATAGGGTGGTAGTTTATAGCTGTGTCGAGATTGGAACCCAGACTGGACATCTCAATGGCGAATATACATACCACCAAGCTACTTTAGGTAATACTGTACATCGGAAGAGAAATGCATCATGTTATGTCCCTTGTCATCATGTTATGTCCCTTGTATCCTCCCGCAGGTGTTGGGGCCACAACGTAAATCTTGCTTACTGGTGGATCATTCGATGTCCCATCCACCTCACCCTTCTGGTCAGTGTAATCTTTACATGCAATAATCTGTATAATGTATATTCATGAAAGGAGTAATTCACTCTAACAGATACACCAACACCTGATAGGATTTGCCATTTATGTCGATATCTCAGGTGTGATTATATCTTTATTTATTTATTAAACACCATGCGGGCGTAAATGTAAAAATGAACACTCATTTTACTCTGCGCACTTTACACATCACGTGTAGCGAGTTTCACCACGCTGTGCCTTGTATTTATTGTGATTTAAAAAATTAAGTTTCTGTACACCGCCCTTGAGGCTTGGTTTGCAAGCCACCGTCTACACTTCCAATAGGAGAGACATAATTTCTCTTTTGATTGGTAAATATTTTTGTAGCAGAAGTTAATACAATCCTTACACACTATATTTCCGCATTATATCCATTTAGTTTTGGCTATTTAGATACTTGCTACTGAATAGTTTCTTCTTCAACACTCATCATAGTTCTGCTTTTACTCTTTGCAGATCAACTTTGTGATTTTCGTTCGAATCCTCAAAATCCTGGTTTCCAAACTACGCGCCAACTTGGTGCGCTGCACTGACTACAAGTTCCGGTAAGTGCTTTGTGTCTTCATTGTCTGGGAAGATTGAGTGACGTATGTATGAACTGACAGTCGTCCAGCAGGGCAACTATTGGACGCAATAAAGAAGGTGGGTAAGAAAGGGGAATTCAAATGAGCCACCAGGAGGAGAGTTTACAGCTGGCTCAAGACTAACCAGGCCAGATGGAGAATGCAGAGGTGAGTGTGCGTACATCTATGGCCTATGCTATCCTATCAGCCCACGACATAATGATGACATTGAGTAAATAAAACCACGTTTCTCTATCCTCGATTCATCCATATACTCAGCTCCTTTGCATCTACCTGTGTGTCTACCTTACAGTGTTTAAGATAACCTCCAAGGCCTTCATGGCCGTCGTGTTCCGCAGACTTGCCAAGTCTACCATGACGCTCATACCACTGCTGGGGATCCACGAGATTGTCTTCACCTTCATCACAGATGAGCAGGCGCACGGGGCGGTTCGTTACACCAAGCTCTACCTTATTCTCTTCCTCAACTCTTTCCAGGTGTGTCGTTGGGAAGTCATGCAATGTTTACAGGTCACAAAAATAAAATAGGAAACTGCAATATCCTCATCAAATTTCCTTGAAATGATTTCTCTTGAAACCAACGATGAAAATCGTTCCTGATTTTGTTGTTCTCTCCGTAGGGTCTTCTTGTTGCAATTCTTTATTGCTTTCTCACAAAAGAGGTAGGTTCCGATTGCTGGTAATTCATCTGACTCAAAGTTTGACCCTCAATGTGTGACCTTCAATGTCCTGTTAAGAACATCCTCGACCTACTTTCATCAGACTCAAAGTTTGACCTTCAATGTGTGACCCTCAATGTCATATGTTAAGAACATCCTCGACCTACTTTCATCAGACTCAAAGTTTGACCCTCAATGTGTGACCCTCAATATCATATGTTAAGAACATCCTCGACCTACTTTCATCAAACTCAAAGTTTGACCCTCAATGTGTGACCCTCAATGTCATATGTTAAGAACATCCTCGACCTACTTTCATCAAACTCAATGTTTGACCCTCAATGTGTGACCCTCAATGTCCTGTTAAGAACATCCTCGACCTACTTTCATCAGACTCAAAGTGTGACGCTCAATGTCATGTTAAGAATGTCCTCGACCTGCTTTCATCATACTCAAAGTGTGGCCCTCAATGTGTGACCCTCAATGTAATGTTAAGAATGTTCTCGACCTACTTTCATCATACTCAAAGTGTGACCCTCAATTTGTGACGCTCAATGTCATGTTAAGAATGTTCTCGACCTACTTTCATCATACTCAAAGTGTGACTCTCAATGTGTGACCCTCAATGTCATGTTAAGAATGTTCTCGACCTGCTTTCATCATACTCAAAGTGTGACCCTCAATGTGTGACCCTCAATGTCATGTTAAGAATGTTCTCGACCTACTTTCATCATACTCAAAGTGTGACCCTCAATGTCGGACCCTCAATGTCATGTTAAGAATGTCCTCGATCTACTTTCATCAGACTCAAAGTTTGACCCTCATTGTCATGTTAAGAACATCCTCGACCTACTTTCATCAGATTCAAAGTGTGACCCTCAATGTCATGTTAAGAATGTCCTCGACCTACTTTCAGCAGATTCAAAGTTTGACCCTCATTGTCATGTTAAGAATGTCCTCGACCTACTTTCATCAGATTCAAGGTGTGACCATCAATGTCATGTTAAGAATGTCCTCGACTTATTTTCATCAGACTCAAAGTGTGACCCTCAATGTCATGTGAAGAATGTCCTCGACCTACTTTCATCAGATTCAAGGTGTGACCATGAATGTCATGTTAAGAATGTCCTCGACTTATTTTCATCAGACTCAAAGTGTGACCCTCAATGTGTGACCCTCAATGTCATGTTAAGAATGACCTCGACCTGTTTTCATCAGACTCAAAGTGTGACCCTCAATGTCATGTTAAGAATGTCCTCGACCTGTTTTCATCAGACTCAAAGTGTGACCCTCAATGTGTGACCCTCAATGTGTGACCCTCAATGTCATGTTAAGAATGACCTCAACCTACTTTCAGCAGATTCAAAGTTTGACCCTCATTGTCATGTTAAGAACACCCTCGACCTACTTTCATCAGATTCAAAGTTTGACCCTCAATGTCATGTTAAGAATGTCCTCGACCTACTTTCAGAAGATTCAAAGTTTGGCCCTCATTGTCATGTTAGGAATGTCCTCAACCTACTTTCATCAGATTCAAAGTTTGATCCTCAATGTCATGTTAAGAATGTCCTCGACCTACTTTCATCAAACTCAAAGTTTGACCCTCAATATGTGACCCTCAATGTCATATGTTAAGAACATCCTCGACCTACTTTCATCAAACTCAAAGTTTGACCCTCAATGTGTGACCCTCAATGTCATATGTTAAGAACATCCTCGACCTACTTTCATCAAACTCAATGTTTGACCCTCAATGTGTGACCCTCAATGTCCTGTTAAGAACATCCTCGACCTACTTTCATCAGACTCAAAGTGTGACGCTCAATGTCATGTTAAGAATGTCCTCGACCTGCTTTCATCATACTCAAAGTGTGGCCCTCAATGTGTGACCCTCAATGTAATGTTAAGAATGTTCTCGACCTACTTTCATCATACTCAAAGTGTGACCCTCAATTTGTGACCCTCAATGTCATGTTAAGAATGTTCTCGACCTACTTTCATCATACTCAAAGTGTGACTCTCAATGTGTGACCCTCAATGTCATGTTAAGAATGTTCTCGACCTGCTTTCATCATACTCAAAGTGTGACCCTCAATGTGTGACCCTCAATGTCATGTTAAGAATGTTCTCGACCTACTTTCATCATACTCAAAGTGTGACCCTCAATGTCGGACCCTCAATGTCATGTTAAGAATGTCCTCGATCTACTTTCATCAGACTCAAAGTTTGACCCTCATTGTCATGTTAAGAACATCCTCGGCCTACTTTCATCAGATTCAAAGTGTGACCCTCAATGTCATGTTAAGAATGTCCTCGACCTTCTTTCAGCAGATTCAAAGTTTGACCCTCATTGTCATGTTAAGAATGTCCTCGACCTACTTTCATCAGATTCAAGGTGTGACCATCAATGTCATGTTAAGAATGTCCTCGACCTATTTTCATCAGACTCAAAGTGTGACCCTCAATGTCATGTGAAGAATGTCCTCGACCTACTTCCATCAGATTCAAGGTGTGACCATGAATGTCATGTTAAGAATGTCCTCGACTTATTTTCATCAGACTCAAAGTGTGACCCTCAATGTGTGACCCTCAATGTCATGTTAAGAATGTCCTCGACCTGTTTTCATCAGACTCAAAGTGTGACCCTCAATGTCATGTTAAGAATGTCCTCGACCTGTTTTCATCAGACTCAAAGTGTGACCCTCAATGTGTGACCCTCAATGTGTGACCCTCAATGTCATGTTAAGAATGACCTCAACCTACTTTCAGCAGATTCAAAGTTTGACCCTCATTGTCATGTTAAGAACACCCTCGACCTACTTTCATCAGATTCAAAGTTTGACCCTCAATGTCATGTTAAGAATGTCCTCGACCTACTTTCAGCAGATTCAAAGTTTGACCCTCATTGTCATGTTAAGAATGTCCTCAACCTACTTTCATCAGATTCAAAGTTTGATCCTCAATGTCATGTTAAGAATGTCCTCGACCTACTTTCATCAGATTCAAAGTTTGACCCTCAATGTCATGTTAAGGACACCCTCGACCTGCTTTCATCATACTCAAAGTGTGACCCTCAATGTGTGACCCTCAATGTCATGTAAAGAATGTTCTCGACATACTTTCATCATACTCAAAGTGTGACCCTCAATGTGTGATCCTCAATATCATGTAAAGAATGTTCTCGACCGACTTTCATCATACTCAAAGTGTGATCCTCAATGTGTGACCCTCAATGTCATGTTAAGAATGCCCTCGACGTACTTTCATCAGATTCAAAGTGTGACCCTCAATGTCATGTTAAGAACACCCTCGACCTACTTTCATCAGATTCAAACTTTGACCCTCAATGTCATGTTAAGAATGCCCTCGACATACTTTCATCATGCTCAAAGTTTGACCCTCAATGTCATGCTAAGAATGTCCTCGACCTACTTTCATCAGACTCAAAGTGTGACCATCATTGTCATGTTAAGACACCTTCGACATACTTTCATCAGATTCAATGTGTGACCCTCAATGTCATGTTAAGAATGCCCTCGATGTACTTTCATCAGATTCAATGTATGACCCTCATTGTCGTGTTAAGAACACCCTCGACATACTTTCATCAGGCTCAAAGTGTGACCCTCAATGTGTGACCCTCAATGTCATGTAAAGAATGTTCTCGACCGACTTTCATCATACTCAAAGTGTGATCCTCAATGTGTGATCCTCAATGTCATGTTAAGAATGCCCTCGATGTACTTTCATCAGATTCAAAGTGTGACCCTCACTGTCATGTTAAGAACACCCTCGACCTACTTTCATCAGATTCAAACTTTGACCCTCAATGTCATCTTAAGAATGCCCTCGACATACTTTCATCATGCTCAAAGTTTGACCCTCAATGTCATGTTAAGAATGTCCTCGACCTACTTTCATCAGACTCAAAGTGTGACCATCATTGTCATGTTAAGACACCCTCGACATACTTTCATCAGATTCAATGTGTGACCCTCAATGTCATGTTAAGAATGCCCTCGACGTACTTTCATCAGATTCAATGTGTGACCCTCATTGTCGTGTTAAGAACACCCTCGACATACTTTCATCAGACTCAAAGTTTGATCTTCATTGTCATGTTGAGAATGTCCTCGACCTATTTTCATCAGACTCAAAGTGTGACCATCATTGTCATGTTAAGAACACCCTCGACCTATTTTCATCACACTCAATGTGTGACCGTCAATGTCATGTTAAGAATGCCCTCGACCTACTTTCATCACACTCAATGTGTGACCGTCATTGTCATGTTAAGAATGTCCTCGACCTACTTTCATCACACTCAATGTGTGACCCTCAATGTCATGTTAAGAATGCCCTCGACCTACTTTCATCAGATTCAATGTGTGACCCTCAATGTCATGTTAAGAATGCCCTCGACCTACTTTCATCAGATTCAATGTGTGACCGTCATTGTCATGTTAAGAACACCCTCGACCTACTTTCATCAGACTCAAAGTTTGATCCTCATTGTCATGTTAAGAATGTCCTCGACCTATTTTCATCAGACTCAAAGTGTGACCCCAGAATGGTCCGTGCTGTGCAGGTGCGGGCCGAAGTGCGAAGGCAATGGAACTGGAGTCGTCACACCTTTGATCTTGGAGCTCGGATTAGTCACCCAGGACTCTTCCTCGCACGTCATCCCAGCAAGTCACGGATCCCGTCGCATTCCCACCCCGCTGTTCAGAGATCCTCGAGTTCCAACTGTTCTGTGGTCAATATGGTTAGCACAAGGACAAGTTTGCCATTGTTCCTCGATGGCTCGTCCACTTGCTCTATAAACCACCCTTTACCTGCACAAGATGAAGAGTGCATTGGGTTAGACAACCGAATGGGCAGGGAGGAATGGAATGAGTTCTAAAGCCAAAATAACAATGATTTAAACAAGTGCACCAGGTTTGTTGAATTAAGTTTAAAATACCAGCTGTTGATTGGTTATTTTTTTTAAAGTAATTTTGTTCGTCAAAGCTCCACAGACACAGAAAATATTGTTTGGTTTAATTAATAGATATTGCTTCACAATTAACACTTAACCATTGTTGTTTTTTTGAATAAATATCTTGGAAGGAAGATATTCATGTTGTTGTGTGTCCTTTTACGCTCGAACGGTCCCACCTCGCAAAAATGGCGATTTGATTACCCACGTGACCCGTTACGTCATCTCGAGAACTTTTTTTGCTGCATGTAGTTTTTATAATGATTTTGACTATCAGAGGATTCTTGATCAGAAAAATCTTCGTCAAATTCACTTTCTGACGAGTCTGAAGCGAGTTGTGTGGCTGCGTACTGAGACAACCTTGCCTGTGATTACGTCACGCAGATGACGTCATGACCATCGGAATTTTTAGGAGCTGTACCCGACGGGTTTGCTTTTTTTAGTGTAATACGTCAAAAAATTATTATACTTGAAAACCACGTTCATTACTTGCGAAAATCAAAGATTTTTCAAGTATATTGGTTGGTCTTGTGCATTATTCTGTATGTCTGTCTCTCTGTCTCTGTCTGTCAATCGCCTACAAGTCATAATTTTAAAACAATCTTCTAAAAACCTCACCAAATGGTGGAGTTGGTCATAAGGAAGAAGCCTATTGATTTTAAGGTCAAAAGGTGAATAGGTCAACATAGGACAAGGGTCAACAACATTGTCAAATTTCTGAAACTAGTAAACTGGCTCACTACGGGAGCGGAAAAAAGGGTCAGTCCTCTTTGGGATATGTAGATTACAGTGGATCTATGGTCGGATCTCAAGAACATTGGGTGTGTGTTCATTTACCAAGTTTCTTGTGGAGAGATCGCCAAGTGGTTTAAGCATTTGAGCAAGCACTCCATTCAAAACCGTTAAGGAACGGCTGGCTTGGCAAGCGCTAGCTAGCTGCTTGGTAAATGAGCACAACCCGAGCTTCTCCCTTTCAGTTTCGTATGAAACAGCAGGAGCAAGTTTCAAATGTTCGCTATGAAAAATGCCACGGTAGCGGCAGAAAGGGCCATGTTATTAACCCAACATTTGTAGGTTATATAGAGTACAGTAGATCTTGGCTCAGTTCTGTAAGTAAACCTTACTTCACGGATGTCGGGATTCCTCCAAATTTATTCAGTTAGTGTTATAAAGAGCATTAGCGACTGTTTAAAAAGCTAGGCATACGTGTTTGTGGTTTATAATATTTTTACTTCCTGTAGAAGCCATTGCTCCCACGGAAACACCATAAAACTATAAGCTCTTTAAAGACATTATCACTGCAGGTAAAACGCCTTGGGGACGTGGGACATTATCAGTATTAATATTGTTTTGTAATAACATCAACAATATGCGATTATCATTAATTTTGTTATTAAAAGCGTCTTTGGAAAAATGCCACGATAAATCTTCCTTGGACAAATGCCACGATAAAGCTAATTTAACATTGATATACACCTCAACACGCAACGCCATGACGGCAATGGCGGGGAAAACCCGCTCGGGGGAGAAAACCCCCTTGGGGAGGGGGGCAAATGAATGCGCTACAACCTTCATTATGTAACCCTTGGTCATGCTGTCAAGTTTGGTTGAGATTGGATAAGGAACGATGGAATGTATTGGCATCAAAATTTCATCAGACAGACGGACAGACAGACACGAAATGGCGTATTTTAGTATGATCCTCAATTTTCATTCTGATTTACTTGAAATTTAAAGAGGATTTGCATATCAGGTCACTGAATTCATCCACTAATTATATGAGGTCAATATGGCTAATTATTTTTGAGGTCAATATGGCTAATTATTTTTGAGGTCAATAAGGGACAAAAGGTCAACATAGGCCAAAGGTCAACAACTTAGGTGAAGCTTCTAAAATCCTCAATGTTCATACAATTGACTTGGAATTTTAAGAGGATTTGCATATCTGGTCACTGAATTCAACCACCAATTACTTTTTGAGGTCAAAATAAGCCAAAGGTCAACAACTTATTTCAGGGATTTCGCAAGTATCTTGCTATGCACGACATATTTCTTGTTTCTTTGTTTATTGCTTTAAAATCAATATAATCACAACAAAAACTAGAACGGCACTCAGTAGAGAGCATACCTCCGCCAGGTGAACAGTCTACGTTTTGTATGCCAGGGTCGACCAGAAAATCGCAATACAGAATCACATTAAATCAAATTCATCCGTCCACAACTTTTTGAGATATCCTGCTTTGTATCATTTTTGACTCCATCTCCCAATGGTGAAGAATCACTTAAAAAATTCTTCTTGCCGGATCCGGATCCGGTTCTTCACCAAAATTGAATCGATTCTTCCTTGTCACACACACAACCTGTCCACCAAGTTTCATCCAAATATGTCCCTAACCTTTTGAGCCATCCTGCTGTGTATCGTTTTTGGCCCTATCCTCACCCTAATGGTGAAGAATCACTTAAAGATTAAATAATTCTCATATCCGAATCCATGTTCAGATCTTCACCAAAATCTAATCATTTCGTCCTTGTAACACACCCAACCTCTCCACCTAATTTCGTTCAAATCCGTCCATAACTTTTTGAGATATCCTGCTATGTATCGTTTTGGCCCTAACTCCCATTGGTGAAGAATCACGTAAAAATTAAATAATTCTCATATCCGAATCCATATTCAGATCTTCACCAAAATCTAATCATTTCGTCCTTGTAACACACCCAACCTCTCCACCAAATTTCGTCTGAATCCATCCACAACTTTTTGAGATATCTTGTTCACAAACAAACGGATAGACAGACAGACAGGGGTGAAAACATAACCTCCATCTACCTTTGGTGGCGGAGGTAAATATATATATTTGCGTCTGGGAAACTTTAAACTCGTTTATGAAAGTTTACAAAAGTGTGTTCTTGCGGATGAAGTCGTTGTGCTCCGTTCGTGGTGGTGCTCTTATGGCGTTCCTCCTGAAACGGTCTTACCATTGCTATTGGAAACTTGTAGCCAGGACTCAGGGGAGGCTTTTGGAATTGGGACCTGGCGACGGCACACTTCTCTTTTGGAAAGGTGCCGTGAGGTCTTTAATATCCACGGGTGAACGGATACGGGACATTCGGCCAAAGGCATACTCACCGATGCAGCACCCTTCCTACGAAAACACCAGGATGGCAGTTTATAGTTGAGCGCAGACCAGTCAGCTGAAAGCGTAAATGCGCCGCCTATTTAAAGTGTTTAAAGGGAATTTGAACATGGAAGTGCTTTTGATGGTTTTAAACTCAAAAAGAGATATTTTGTACAAACGTTGCGCCACCTGTTGGACGTAAACGCTACAGTTCGATTATAACGAAAATGCAAAACAGTACAATAAGTACAGTGTTAAACCAGGATACACGTTCGAGTCCGTAGGATCAAAAATGTACACAAACAAGGCTCGTTTATCGATCTGTTGGTGTTTCGATCCACGGATCGTTGACAAGGAACGAATTTCAAAAAACATTGCGCTGCCCGGGAATCGAACCCGGGTCGCAAGAATGGGAATCTTGCATGATACCACTACACCAGCAGCGCTAGCGTGGCTTACTCAGCTTTCAAAAGCCTTTTGGTTGCTTTTTACATTTGTTTCAGAGACAGGGAAGTTCTCCTCGGTCTTAAAGTATCCACCTTCGTGTGAGTGTATGTATATGTGTGTCTGTATATGTGTGTATGTGCATGTGTCTGTGCGTGTGTGTTTATGTGTGTTTGTGCGTGTGTCTGTGTTTGTACGTGTGTCTGTGTGTGTGTATATGGTGTGTGTGTGTACATGTGTCTGTGTGTATGTGTCTGTGTGTGTGTGTGTGTGTGTGTGTGTGTGTGTACATGTGTCTGTGTGTATGTGTCTGTGTGTGTGTGTATGTATGTTTGTACGTGTGTGTGTGTGTGTGTGTACATGTGTCTGTGTGTGTATGTGTCTGTGTGTTTGTGTGTGTGTGTATGTGTGTGTGCGTGTGTGTGTGTGCGTGCGTGTGTGCGTGTGTGTGTATGTGCCTGTGTCTGTGTTGTTGTGTCTGTGTATGTGTATTTATGTGTGTGTGTGTGTGTGTGTGTGTGTGTGTGTGTGTATATGTATATGTATGTGTGTGTGTGTGTGTGTGTGTGTGTGTGTGTGTGTGTGTATATGTATGTGTGTTTGTGTGTGTGTGTGTGTGTGTGTGTCGTTGGTTGTTTTCTCCATAATTTGGGTTTCAAGGTCTCTTTTCAGGATCGTCACTGAGCCACCCACGTACAGCCTCCACCTGTAGTTGATTTGAGGTAATGTTCCCAGGGATGCTTTTTATGATCTCTGCAAGGTTCTCCTTTATCATTCCCATTGCCCCAATTATCTCTGGTACAATTTCGGTGCTCTTCAGCTTCCAGAATCTTTTCACTTCATTCTTGAGATCTTGGTACTTGTTAATTTTCTTGATTTCTGCATTATTTAGGCCAAAATCGCTGGGTACTGATATTTCAATCAGCAATACCGTCTTTTCCATTTTGTTCCTGAGTACTATGTCCAGTCACAGTGCTTTGTTTTCTGTGTTCATGCTGGATGGGATCATCAGGTCATACCTGAGCATTATATCCTTGTTTTCATGACTGTTTTTGGTTCATGTTTCCATGAGTTTTGTGGAACTGAGATATTGAAATTTCTGCAGATATTTCAGTGGATTACTCTACATACCTTGTTGTGCCTTTGGGTGTACAGCTGCTCTGACCTGAGTGTTTTACATCCCGATAGGAGGTGACCCGTGTTTTTGTTTCTACATTGCAAAACCTACATTTGTCCAATTGACTCAGTCCTGCCATCTTTTGAAAGCCATTAATGTAGTGTCCTTGGTCTTGGGCATTTATAATGATTCGTTCTCCGTCCCAGTTGAGCTGACCTCCTCTTCGCCATTCCAGTGATCCTTCTTTGTCTATCCCCAATCTGTCCAACTCTTTTTTACATTTCCCTGCTCTTTTGTCAGGGTTTGCATATTGGGTCATTGAAGCATATTGCTTTTGAGGTCAAAAGGTAAGGATCGCCTCAAATCACAAGGTGTTTTGTATTTTTAGCCTCTCCAGAGGAGAGGGTATTGCATTTGAGTCCATTTGTCTGTCTGTTTGTTTGTCCGCACAGAATAAAAATGATTTTCTCTGCAACCGTTGGTCCGATTCACAGGAACTTTTCATCACAGGTGCAACTCCACCTGTATCAATTTTTTAATGATAATGATGACGTCATCGGTCACGTGGTTCGACCGCCATCTTGGAAAAACTGATAAATTTTGCACTTCTATATCTCCGAAAGCGCTGCATAGAAAAAATTGAGACATGGCTCATTGTAAAGAACTCTCCATGGGGAATATAATATGTTTATGATTATGTCATAGGTGCCTCCATTATGACGTCAGAATTCGACAAGTACAAAACTTCATCCGATCAAGATGAAATTTCTTGAGCATCATCTAGGGATAAATTGGTGCAGAGAAAAAAGATTATGTCATCGGTCACGTGGTTTGGCCCCCATATTTGTTTTACTAAGTAAAAAGCCTTAAAAACCACTGAAAACACGTCCTGGCGAGAGTTCTTGTTTTTGCTGTTTTTGTCATGTTTAGCATATGGAAGAAGTCTGAATAAAAAGTGGATGCAGACAGGCTTTGCATTTTCAGATGCTTTCTAGTTTAGGTTTTAAATGATCAGTGGTTATGTGTAATTTAGGTTTGTAATAACGTTTCAAACTAGCCTTGGTGGTATAATTGGTTAGAGTGTCTGGTCTGAGTTTGAGAGGTCAGGGTTCAAATGGCAGTGGTTCAAACCTGAGTCCAGGTCATAGCAAGGACTTTAAAAATGATACGTGCTGCTTATGATTGGCGAAAGGCCATGTTTATCATCTCCTGAACAAGCTTCGACACCTGATCTATTGTTTTTATTCAGAAACCACACACTTACTCTAAACATGTATTAATGGTATAACTAGTCTATTTTACATCCATTACCCACGAACACTGTTCCCGCAACATTTCCCCCCTCTTTATCCGAGGTCCGTACCAGACCTGGGTAGACAGTGTTGTTATTGGTTCCTTATTGCGCACAAGCTTTTTCACATCTTATTGATCGGTGATGGGAGATTCTGGATGTATCCACCTTCTGGCCGTCCACCTTTGCAACTGTGAATTGAACTGAACCAGTTGGTGAATCGAACTCAGACTTTGACAAAAAAAAACCTTTCTCCAACCATGAACGCCACGTGGTGTGTATAATACTGTTAAAGGTGACCTTAAAGTATGGTTTCAAAAACTGAGAATCAATTAATTGGATCGTTATAGAAGTTTTCAGTTTACAACCTTATTTCTTTTATTAAATGGGAAATACACGTTTAAGCAGCAAATGAAGCATCAATGAACTTCCCAATACGTTATGTGAGGGGTGCATCGATACGATTGGCTGGAATATACCAATGATATCACTTGTGTGTAATTTGCAGCAAATTCAGATTGTAAATCGGTTTTTTTTAATAAATAAAGATTCTGTTGCATTATAGTTTAGTGAATAAGTGGTGGAATTGGGGACAAAGCCGAGAACAATGCTTTTACATAATCGGCTCCTGTTATATCTTATCGCAGCAAGTCAGCTCGTTTATAAATAGGAACGAAAAGGATCGAAGCCAATAATCCAAGGGGTTGAAAGGAAGCAGGTAGTAAAAAATCGGGGCAATACCTTTGGTGCTCACCTGGTGGAATAAACAGTATACTGCACCGACTAAAGGTATTTTAAACCAATTTCAATGGTTTCTAGAAGACAGGGCAGCAGGTAGAATCATACTAACATAATCATAAAACTTAAAACAAATAAACAAATATATATATATTTTGGGAGGCAAACCCCCCCCCCCCCCCCTCCCCCAGCCCCATATACCTCCGAAGACCCAATTTTTCGAATGCCTTCAACAAACATTGATACATCATGGGTGATTAAGGTTGTGGTGAAATTTCATTGAAATTGCGTGTGTAGTTTCTGAAAAGAAAGAAAAAACCTATTTTGGGGGGAATCCCCCTCCGTAGACCCCCAAAGGGGTAGATTTTTTTTAATGCCGTGAACAAACTTTGGTACATCACCGGTGATGAAGATTGTGGTAAAGTTTCATCAAAACCTTGTGTGCAGGTTCTGAGAAGAAAGCAAATACCTATTTTGGGGGGCAACCACCCCACCCCCCGTAGATTCTTGTAAACCCCGATTTTTTAAATGCCGTGAACAAACTTTAGTCACAACACAACAAATATAATTTATGCCAAATTTTGTCGCAATTCCATCAGCGGTTTCGGAGAAGAAGTTTCAAGTGTTTACGGACTGATGGACGGACGGACAATGCGCCATTGCATTACTTCACCTGAACTTCGTTCCAGGTGAGCTAAAAATGGGAAGCCTGTGATAGTGTGATATATGAAGAAAAGGAAACAACCGTTGTCTGTTTAAATCTTCAACTCCAATAACATTTCCAAGAAACTAAAAAAAAACTCAACAACTAGAACGGTACTCGGTAGAGACCATACCTCCGCAAGGATGAACAGTTTACGTTATGTATCCCACTGATAGGCTGGATCTGGTTTCGGGCCTGAACCAAAATCGAATCAGCTTGTTCTTGTCACCAAACCAACTCATCCCCAAGTTTAGTCATAATCCGTCCAAAACTTTTTGAAACATCGTGATATATGTCGTTTTTGGTCCTATCACTCAGTAGTGAAGAATCACTTTTAAAATTTCTGATATCGCAATATGGATCTTCACCAAAATCGAATCAACCCGTTCATGTCACACACCAGATACCTGTCCACCAGATTCCCTTCGGCGGCGGAGGTAATTTAGTCGATAGCTTCGAACTCGGAAAAGGCAACATTGAAAATCGCTGTAAGTTTGTTCTTTATGCCAATAATGTGAATAATGAGTGTCTCAGTGAAAAGCACAATTGAAAAACGCATTTTCCCACAGGGCGATATTGATCATTACATTTATCACCTTCGGGGCACGGTGACATTAGGCCGAGAATTTCAATGGAAACATTTTTCCAGTTCGTGTTCAAACACTCATTTGGTGTTTCAGAAACATGCTTTGGGAAATTATGGTTTCGCGATGATCTGTAGATTTATCCAGGTTACAAACAAAACAAGAAAGAGCAATCACATTGCAAACCCTCGCCAGGATGTGTTTTCAGTGGTTTTTAAGGCTTTTGTGTTAAAATAAATATGGCGGCCGAACCACGTGGCAGATGACGTCATCATTATATATTTTTTCTCTTCCAATTTATTCCTAGATTATGCTCGGGAAATTTCATCTTGATCAGATGATGTTTTGTACTTGTCAAATTATGACGTCATAATGGAGGCACCCATGACATCATCATTAACAGATGTTATTACACATGGAGAGTTCTACACAATGAGCCATGTCTCAATTTTTTCGATGCAGCGCCTTCAGAGATATAGAGGTGCAAATGTTTTCAATTTTTCCAAGATGGCGGCCGAACCACGTGACCGATAACGTCATCATTTTTTTTTTTTCTCCACCAATTTATACCTACATGACGCTCAATAAATTTCATCTTGATCGGATGAAGTTTTATACTTGTCGAATTATGACGTCATAATGGAAGCACCTATGACATTATCATTAACATATTTTATTCCCCATGGAGAGTTCTTTACAATGAGCCATGTCTCAATTTTTTTATATTGAGCGCTTTCGGAGATATAGAGGTGCAAAGTTTTTCGGTTTTTCCAAGATGGCGGCCGAACCACGTCACCTATGATGTCATAATTATCTTCTTTTTTTTTTATCCAGGTGGAGTTGCACCTATGGTGAAAATTTTCTGTCAATCGAACCAACGGTTGCAGAGAAAATCATTTATTCCGTGCGGACAAACAAACAAACAAACAGACAAACAGACAAATGAAAAATCACTCGTAGAGTGACACTTGACAAAAGAGAACAAAGCAGAATGGCACTCAGCAGAGCATCCTTTTGACCTCTTATATAATTGGTGGTTGAATTCAGTTAGCTGACATGAAAATCCAATTCAAATTTCAAGTCAATCGGATGAAAATTGAGGCATTTAGAAATTTGTAAAAAGTAGTTGACCTTTCGCCTATTTTGACCTTTTGGCCGATGCTGATCTCAAAAATAGTTGTTAGTTGAATTCAGTTAACTGATATGTGAATCCCATTCAAATTTCAAGGGAATCAAATGAAAATTGAGGATTTTAGAAATTTGAAATTGTTGTTGACCTTTGACCTATGGTGATCCCCAAAATAGTTGGTGGTTGAATTTAGTTTGCTGATATGTAAATCCCATTCAAATTTCAAGTGAATCGGATGAAAATTGAGGATTTTAGAAATTTGAAATTGTTGTTGACCTTTGGCCTATGTTGACCTTTTGGCCTATGTTGATCTCAACAATAGTTGGTGGTTGAATTCAGTTCGCCAATATGTAAATCCTCTTCAAATTTCAAGTCAATTGGATGAAAATTGAGCATTTTAGAAATTTAAAAAAAAGTGGTTGACCTTTGGCCTACGTTGACCTCTTGGCCGATGCTGATCTCAAAAATAGTTGGTGGTTGAATTCAGTTGGCTGATATGAAAATCCCATTCAAATTTCAAGTGAATCGGATGAAAATTAAGGATTTTAGAAATTCGAAATTGTTGTTGCCCTTTGGCCTATGTTGACCGTTTGGCCTATGCTGATCTCAAAAATAGTTGGTGTTTGAATTCAGTTAGCTTATATGAAAATCCTATTCAAATTTCAAGTCAATCAGATGAAAATTAAGGATTTTAGAAACTTGAAAAAAAAGTGGTTGTTGACCTATGAAAAAAAGCCTATGTTGACCTTTTGGCCTATGTTGACCTCAAAAATAGCTGGTGGTTGAATTCAGTTCGCCGATATGTAAATCCTTTTCAAATTTCAAGTCAATCGGATGAAAATTGAGGATTTTAGAAATTCCCCAAAAAGTGGATGACCTTTGGCCTATGTTGACCTTTTGGCCGAAGCTATTCTCAAAAATAGTCGGTGGTTGAATTCAGTTCGTCGATATGTAAATCCTGTTGAAATTTCAAGTCAATCGGAAAAAAATTGAGGATTTTAGAAATTTGAAAAAAGTGGTTGACCTTTGGCCTGTGTTGTCCTTTTGGCCTACGCTGATCTCAAAATAGTTGGTGGTTGAATTCAGTTAGCTTATGTGTAAATCCTCTTCAAATTCAAGTCAATTGGATGAAAATTGAGGATTTTAAAAATTTAAAAAAAGCCGTTGACCTTTGGCCTATGTTGACCTTTTGACCTCAAAAATATTTTGGGTTGTCCGTCCGTCCGTCCGTCCATACGGGTCAAACCTCGTTTTTCTCAGCAACCATATGTCCGATTGAGACGAAACTTTCAGGGCAGGAGCGACACCCATGCAGAATGTTTTTGTGATGTCATAGGTCACGTGGTATGGCAGCCATCTTTGATTAAACGCAAACAAGTAAAAAAATATTTATCGGAAACCACCAATTAATTGACTCGAAACTTTACGTGTGCCAATGACTAGGCATGGCAGTTGAAAGATGATCACAAATACGTCATCGGTCACATGGTGTGGCACCCATATTGGATTGAAGGAAAATATTAATACAGTATATCCAAATATATTCAAATATCCAAATAATATCCAAATAATGGAGGTCTGAAACCGCTTACCCTATCGATGTGAAATTTTACAAATGTCATCGAACACCATTGTTGCATATAGTTTGAAAATGATGACGCCGTAGGTCACGTGATTTGGCAGCCATCTTGGGTAGAAAAGCAAACTTTATCCGATCAACATGAAACTCAACAAACGTGATCTCCTACCCATACATATGCAGAGTGTACATTTTTAAGGTCATATGTCACGTGGTGTGGCAGCCATATTAGCTTACAAGCCGATAATTTAAAAAATCCCTTCTCTGAAAGCGCTTCACCGATCGATGTGAAACCTGTCCTGTCTGGTGGAAATGTGATACTTGAAAACAGCTGAAGGGATTGAAATCAAGCTTGCTTGTTTTTAGGACAGTGTACGAGGGCATCTACCTGTTGTGGGACTTTGCGGAGGCACATTGGTGACACAGTCGCATTGTTCTAGTTTTATTTAAAGTTTATTTTCATACAGATGCGTTTACGGGTTTTTTTTACATTAATTTTCAATTACAGACGCTTTCCAATGGTTCTGTGATTTTTTCCGGTGTATCGGCTTCGATGTCCGTCGGCATGCCAAATTTCAGCTTTCTATGTCACCCGGAACGTACCGAACATTAACATCAGTCAGTAGTTACAATAGCTTTATATATTAGCTATCCCCACTGATTGGATAAGGTCCAGATATGAATATTTGGTTGTGAACCCGCTGTTCAGAGAGGTGCTGAACTATTTGGATCGACCTCGACGATGGTGCTGCCGAGTTGTTGAATCGGAGAGGAAGAAATTCTTCACATCGATGTCTTCCTCTTTTCTCTCTTCCTTCCTCTCATCCTCCTTTTATCCCCAACCCTCAATCTCTTATTTTCGTTATCTTAATTTTTAATTCTCAATTTAGACCATCCCTCCTGCAGTAATTATTGTTTCATATGTAGTTATATAGATGGCTACTGAAGCTCAGTCAGGCAAAATCACCTGCAAAAACTTAATAACACGTTGTCGTTGTATATATATATAGCTTATGGTTATCTCTCGTCGTGCCTGTTCGCCCCACACCTTTCAATACAATGAGTGCCCATTCTCTCCATTAGCAGCATCTACCAGCTGCCAGCATCGCGAGCCAAGGATAATAATCACTGGGAGTCAATGAAGCCCATTGAGGGAAGCCTGGACCTTTGGGCTGATTAGGGTTTTGGGATAAATCATGCACAAGGATCAATTCCTTCCCACATATCTCTATCTCTCTATCTATCTATCTCTCTTTTCCTTCCCACATCTCTCCCTCTCTCTCTCACTCTCTCTTCCTTCCCACATCTCTCCCTCTCTCTCTCACTCTCTCTTCCTTCCCACATATCTCTATCTCTCTATCTCTCCCCCCCCTCTCTCTCTCTCTCTCTCTCTTCCTTCCCACTTCTCTCTCTTCATTCCCACATCTCTCTCTTCCTTCCCACATATCTCTATCTCTCTCTCTCTCTCTCTCTCTCTCTCTCTCTCTCTCTCTCTCTCTCTCTCTCTCTCTCTCGCCCCCTGCTGGCCGTTCGTGTGTTGGGCGTGGCGTCATGGCGGCTGTGAGCAACTGCTCTGTGGTGTAGTGAGTTCTTTGCGAGTTTTCCTTCTCTCCTGCCCTCCCCTGCCCCCCCCTCCCTCTCCTTCCTATCCTGTGTACTTTGGCACTTTGTTTTCATCCGTTCTACACCTTTGTCTTCGAGAGAGAGAGGATTGAGAGCGGGCCCGTTTTGGGTGCGGCCTACTGGCTTCGACGGCGTTTTGTAAGCCATTTTTGTGCTTATAATGCACGTTTATTACTTACTTTAGTTTGATTATTTTGGTTTGATACCTTCTTGTCCGGTTCGGACAAGTGGGGGTGTTGAATTCGCTGGTATGGCGAATGCACGCTCTCGGTTAGAGGCGTTCGATAGCCTAACGAGGAAGCATGCATTTGTGTGTGTTCCACCAGAAGGAGTCCTCACTGAGGATGTGGTACTCGCAGTGGGGAAAATAATCGGGTGTGAGCATGTCCGAGCTGCCTCACGAATGAATCAAAAAGTTGTTATCTTCCTGTCCGAAGAAAACTTTGTTCATGACGTCGTGAGTGCAGGTTTAGCCACAGAAGGTGGTGTGTTTATGTTAGCGTCCCCCATGGATACTCCAGCGATGAAAATCGTTGTATCAAACGTACCACCATTTATACCAAACGACAAACTAATGTCAGTCCTTTCTCGTTACGGAACAGCTGTGTCAAGAATGTCCATGATCCCTCTGAAGAGCCGAGACGAGAGGATAAAACACGTAATGAGTTTCCGTCGCCAAGTTTACATGGTACTTCCCGATCGTGGTGATGATACAGGGTTAAATATTTCATTTAAAGTAAAATCCGACGATCGGGAGTATCAAATGTACGCCTCGTCAGCCTCACTAACGTGTTTTCACTGTGGAGCCTTTGGTCACGTTAAACGTTTTTGTCCCAAGGTTTCGTGTTCAAAGTGTGGGGAAAATGGCCACGCATACACCGATTGTAAAAAGGATAATACTCGTGTTTCTATTCAACCGATTGGAGTTAATCCTGTGAGTGTGCCGGTTCCTGCTGTTCCCTCCTGCAGTGAGACGAACAATAGCAGCATCGATGCGCATATCCCGAGTCCAAAAAACGATCGCACTTCACTTCCTGTCACGGAAACCGAAGCGACCCCAACTCGCACAACCTTTGCTGCGATTCCCTCATGTAGTGAAGGAATGGAGGAGGACCCTATTATTGGTTCTAAAAAACGAAGGGCGTCGGTTGATAATTTTTCTACCAGTAATCCTAAAAAGGTGGTATTGGAGAAGGCCAGTGTAGCTGAACACACACCTCAATGTGTTCCTAATGCTTCCATCGGGTTTGAAAAAAGGGATGGTGAATCCGGTGCTGCAATTGAGGATAATATGTCTGAAAGTTCGCGTACAAACTCTGTGGACGCAAATTGCTATAGGGGTGAAATAAGTTGCAACGCTGAAAACGTTGATAAACCCTCGAACGAACCATTACGATCATTGACATCAGTCACTGTGAACGAGCAGACAGTGACTGACTCATCCCTCTGCAGTGCTGCTCTACCGATGCAGATTCAAAACTGTGTTACCGAGTCGTTCATCGATTCGGTAGATTGTGCTCCACAAGAGGATGAAACTGAGGCTTCAACTTCTGACGAGCACAAATATCACCAGGGCATCGTGGATTGCACAGTGGAGCTCTCCAGCGAATCCCCAGAGATACTGACAATTCCCATAGTGACCACGGAGGCCGACATCCTCGATCCTGGAGGGACCTTGTCAGACTTGTCGGAATCTGATGAGGATGAGGAGGTGCCTGAGTTGTCTCAGTCTCAGTTGAGTCAGCCAATGATATCTCCTCAACTCGTACTCTCCTTTTTGAATGAAACCTATAGACAGCGAAATGTAGTTATCAGGGATACATTTCCTGATTTAGGTTCATTTATTCAATCAGCAAAGGAAATAACAAGAAAGGGCAAGGAATTTCCACTAACAAGGTCACAATTTCACCGACTCAGGAAATTTATTACAAAAGCCAGTCTTGAGATTTCGCAACACCCAATCAAACCCTTTGATAAGGAATGAAGCAAATTACCTTTGGCAACTTGAACATTAACGGTGGAGGTGCAAACCCAAACCGC
The DNA here is from genome assembly GCF_964187855.1 of Myxine glutinosa. Taxonomy (NCBI): domain Eukaryota; kingdom Metazoa; phylum Chordata; class Myxini; order Myxiniformes; family Myxinidae; genus Myxine; species Myxine glutinosa. The sequence continues at coordinate 23,177,166 of NC_136270.1, read as the reverse complement.
CAAGCTCAAGTGCAAAGTTTATTTCGGCGCAAAAACGTCGATGTACTTTTACTGCAGGAAACGCACATCACCCAAAACGTAGAATATGATTGGTGTCGCGTTTTTGGGGGACAGTGCTTTTTTAGCAACCTGTCTTCCCTTTCGGCAGGTGTTGCGTTCGTACTTCGACCAGGGCTAGTACCTGAGTCAATCCTCTTCCAGGAGATCATTAAAGGCCGATTCAGCTCTCTTGAACTGGAGGTTAATAACTTCCATTTCACATTATTCAATGTGTACGCACCAAGTGAGAGCACAGAACGGAAAGCTTTCTTTGCGTCTGTGATTAATCACCTGCAGACAGTTGATCTAAACCAATGTATGTGTATCGGGGGTGATTTTAACTGTACCTTTGAGCCTGTAATGGACAGGAACTCGGCAGAACCTCATCCCGAATCATGTATTGATTTATCCCTTTTCCTTTCTCGGGTGGGTTTGCTAGATGTATGGAGGGTACTTTTCCCCAATGAACCTCAGTTCACCTGGAGCCGCATCACCAGAGGAAGAGTGTCCTTCGCGAGACTCGACCGATGGTATATAAATTCACCCTTTAGAAACGCTATAGTCTCTCCAGATTATTTTCCGTCAATATTTTCAGACCATCATCTAGTAACCATGGGGTTTCTTTTTCCTCAGTCAATAAATAAAAGTGCATACTGGAAATTTAATACCAGTCTTCTAGAAGATGGTCTATTTAAAGAAGCCTTCCAAGTTTTCTGGGCTAATCAAATCCAAAGAAAGCCCTCTTTTTCTTCTGTTAATCTTTGGTGGGACAATACGAAAGCCCAGATTCGGGTGTTTTGTCAACAGTTTAGAGCAAACATTACAAATGTGAAGAATATAACAATGACTTGTTTGGAAGCTGACATTGTACAGCTCGAAGGTAAACTTGCTAAAAATAATAATGCAAGAAACTTCCAGTTATTACTAGAAAAGAAGACTCAGTTGAGAGAGTTAATCCAGGAGAAAGCAGCAGGGTTGTTGCTCAGACTAAGGGTTAAGAACTTAAAGGTTTTAGATACCCCTAGTAAAGCTTTTTTTCGTCTGGACTCTGTCAGCAAAGCACCCAAGAACATCCTTTCGGTAATTAATCCTGGCGGAACTGTCGTTGTTAATCCCAGAGACAGACGGTTATGTGTTCAGGACTTCTTTTCCAAACTGTTTTCAAAACAGGTCGTTTGTGAGGAAACAATGAGACTTTTAACCTCTCACCTATCCTCGTTAACCGAGTCCCAGCGGCTGGATATGGACTCGCCAATTACGCTCGAGGAGTTAACGCAAGCCCTGGCTGGAATGGACTCGGGAAGAGCCCCTGGAATCGATGGTCTGCCGGTGGAATTTTATGTGGAATTTTGGGAACTATTAGGTCCAGAACTGATGCATGTGCTTGAATCATCACTGACTCATGGAGAATTGCCTTTAAGTATGAGAAGAGCGGTGATGTCCCTTCTTCCAAAGGCTGGTGATTTGCGACAAATGAAGAATTGGAGACCTGTTTCTCTACTATGCACTGATTATAAAATCCTTTCAAAAGTTCTGGCGAATCGAGCTAAAAGGGTAATTGGCGATTTGGTTCACCCTGATCAGAGTTATTGCATTCCAGGTAGATCTATGTATGATAACATATTTTTCATTAGAGATCTCATAGATGGCAACTGTGTGCAGAATGATTTTGGTATAATTTTTCTTGATTTAGAAAAGGCTTTTGATAGCATCGATCATGTCTTTTTAAATCATGTGCTTGAAGCCTGTGGATTTGGAGATATTTTCAGAACTTATATTGCTTTATTGTACAACAATATATTCAGTTTAGTTAAGGTGAACAATGAGCTTTGTTCTCCCATACAGGTTCAAAGGGGGGTAAGGCAAGGTTGCCCCGTCTCCGGCTTACTGTTCACCCTTGTAATGGAATCACTTCTCGTGTTACTAAGGAATAACGTTTCGGGAATGAGTATATCTCCTGATCATCCTCCAGTTGTTGTATCGGCGTATGCTGATGATGTCGCAATCATTGTTAAAAACAATAACGACATTGCAGCTCTGGCTAAGTGCCTACATTTGTTTGGTTTAGCTTCCTCGTTGAAGTGCAACTGGGAAAAGAGCAAAGCGCTATGGGTTCCCTCTGTCAGGGACAGCGCATCTGGAATGGCGCAAGACCCGCCAATACACCTTCCCGCAAGTTTAAAGTGGGTGGATGGAGGTGTTCGCTATCTGGGAGTGTTCCTTGGATCCCCACAGTACAGCCAGAAAAACTGGGAAGGTGTCGCTGAACGCGTAAAGAAGAGATTGAGTGGATGGAGGAGAGCCCTGCCTCACCTTTCGTATAAGGGCCGAGTTTTGGTAGTCAAGAACCTCGTCGCCTCCTTCCTGTGGCACAGATTCATCTGCCTGCAACCACCAGAAGGCTTGGTGAAGGAAGTGCAAAGACAACTGTTGGAGTTCTTTTGGGGAGGGCATCACTGGTTACGGCCAAACGTTGTATGCCGTCCATTGGCCGAAGGTGGCCAGAGTATGGTCGACATCAGGAGCCGCATAATGGCCTTTCGGCTATGCACTGTGCAAAAACTTTTGGCGAAAGAACAACTACCAAACCATGTTTTGGCCACCCACATTTTGCGGCAAGCTGGTGGGCTGGGATATGGCCGCGAATGTTTCTTGGTCCTGCTTCAACAAGTTGACACATCTCCTCTTCCTGTTTTTTATCAGAGTGTGTTGAATGCTTGGCAGAACCTCACTGTGTGCCGTCAGGAAGACATCTACGATACTCATATGTTTGCACAAGAGCCTTTGTTCTGCAATCGGCTTTTCCCAAACATACCCAAAAGTAGGGACCTCTGCCAGCATTTCATAATTGCCGGCATCACAAAAGTATGGCACCTCCGGCAAGTTTCAGGTTGCGGGTGGAAATCAGCTCGAGAAGTAGCCGAGCTAGCAGGAATTCGGTCCGAAAGAGTGACTGCAAAAGTGGTGAGAGAGGTGATACGAATAGGGGTACGGCTGAGAGTATGCTGGTCCCACGAGCTCGAACCATTGCACGATGAGTGGATTTTTCCTGGGTTACTGGTGCACTTCAAGTTGGAAGACTTACCCCCGGTTAGCATGGGGATAAGCCCCTTTCAAGAAACCAGCAGTAAAGAGCTATACAAATCGTGTGTCAAGTTACTGCTGGGGGATACGCCGCTAAATGGAGTAATCCGGTGGAAGAAACTGTTGCCTGTGGGACCCCCCTCTGAACCTGTATGGAACTCCATGTATAGCAAGCTCATAAGTAAAAGATCTGTTGATCTCCAATGGAGACTGATCCACTGGATAGTCCCCTCCAATAAGTTAATCAGCCATTTCTCTCCTACATCCACATGTTGCCCATTCTGCATATGCACGGAGGACGTGTTCCACGCCTTCATTAATTGTGTGAGATTGGTTCCCTTGTTTCGGTGCTTTAATCTTGTGGCACACAGAATGAGGGTTGTTTTCTCGTTGCGTTCTTTTATTTTCGGCTTTAATGCCAAGCCAAGCAAGGAGAATATGTTAATGAGGTTTCTGGTCGCAACAGCCAAGCTGGCAATATATCTCTCAAGAAGGGAGAAATTGAACGGAAAACCTGCCGGGGAATGCAATGTAATGTTGTTTTTCAATGCCCTTGTGTCAGCAAGACTTAAACTAGAGTTTTTTTTTCTATAAAGATGCAAGCAATCTTGATGAATTCGCCAATACTTGGTGTCATGAAGGGTTGTGCGAGGTTCGTGAGAACCAACTGGTAATGTTTTTGTAGGTTGCATAAAGTTAATGGTTTACTTTGGCAAATTGTGTGCCGTGATACCTCTGTTACCTTTTCATTTCATTGCTTTTTCTTGCATTTTTGATTGGTGTAAAGATATAAATACATTTTTGTACTATTTTGATAATAAAAGGACTTCAAAAGTCAAAAGTCTCTCTCTCTCTCTCTCTCTCTCTCTCTGTCGCCACCTATCGGCCGTCGGTGCGTTGGGTGTAGCGTCATGGCGGCTGTGAGCAACTGCTCTGTGTTTTGGTGAGTTCGTCGTGAGTTTTCCCCCCTCTCCTGCCCTCCCCTGCCCCCCCCCCCTCCCTCTCCTTTTCCATCCTGTGTGCTTTGGCATTTGTTCTCATCTGTTCTACACCTTTGCCTTCGAGAGAGAGAGGATTGAGAGCGGGCCCATTCTGGGCGCGGCCTACTGGCGTTGACGGCGCGTTGTAAGCCATTTCTGTGCTTATAATGCATGTTTATTTTTTACTTTAGCTCGTTTTTTAGGTTTGATACCCTCTTGTCCGGCTCGGACAAGCGGGGAGAGGGGGGGGGGGGTATTTTCGCCGGAATGGCGAATGCACGCTCTCGTCGCAATGACTTTGAAGGCTTAACCAGGAAGCACGCGTTTGTGTGCGTGCCTCCGGATGGAGTCCCTGTCGAGGACATCATCCTCGCTGTGGGGAGCATTGTTGGGGATGAAAATATACGTGCAGCTTCGCGTATGAACCAGAAAGTGGTGGTGTTCGTTTCGGACGAGGAACTCGTCCATGACGTGGTAAGCGCGGGAATAACCACGGAAAGCGGTCACTTTATGATGGCATCGCCGCGATTAACTCCCGCGACGAGAGTGGTTATTTCCAACGTACCACCATTTATCCCAAATGACAAGTTAATGACCGTGCTATCACGGTACGGTAAAATGGTATCGAGGATTTCAACAATCCCTCTTGGGTGTCGGAATGAACGTGTTAAGCACGTAATGAGCTTCCGCAGACAGGTATATATGGTCCTTCCAGACCGTGGGGACGACACAGGCCTCAATATCACTTTCAAAATTAATTTTGAAGAGGCAAATTTCCAGCTATACGCATCGTCCACCACCTTAACATGCTTTCAGTGTGGAGCGTATGGACATTTAAAACGTTCTTGTCCCAAAGCCTCTTGTGTCAGGTGTGGCAAGACGGGTCACACTGCCATCGTTTGTAAGGAGGAGGATGCTCTGCTAATGAATACGCCCAGGGGGAGGGAGGTAAACGCTGCTCCACTAATGAATACTCCCAGTGGGAGGGAGGTTAACGTTGCTCCACTAATTGAGATTCCCAGTGGGGGGGAGGCTATCGCATTGCCACCGCCTAAAATTCCTAATGAGGGTGAATCCAGTGTTCCAAGCGTGAACGTATTTATTCTTCCTCAGCAAAATGTTGAAATGGACACTGATAGCAAGGTGGGGACGAGTAAACGAAGGGCTCCGGATGATAGTGACTCATCTGGAGCAGGTAAAAAGGTCGTGCTCAATTTGCAGGCTGTTAGTGAAAAAACTCTTCAGGATGCACCTGGAATCTCTCTGCAAAGCGCGGACCAAATAAATAAAGAAGAAAACCCAGAAAAGAGCATCAGGGTTCAGCCGCTAAAGCAACGCGCTTCCATTACTCACACAGACGACATAAATGATGTAAATAATTCAGGCCATGATACCGTGAATGGTGCATCATTGATCCAAGCGAATGTCGCCGAACAGGCTGACATCCATAATAAATCTGCCAATATAGCAGAAAAGGGCGGAAACATAAATCCACAGGAATGTGGGAATAATGATTTCATGCCAATTGAGGAAATCAGTAATCAATGTGCTGATGTTTCCCAAACACAGCACTGCGTGGACCCCCCAGACAAGGGAAGGCTAGGTTGCATAGCAGGAGAAGAAAACAGTATTGACCCAGACCCCATTTAATTGGACCACTTTCTGATTTATCAGAATCGGAAGAGGAGGTGGAGGTAACAGCATTATCACAATTAATGCCAGATCAACCCCCAACCCCTCCCCATATTGTTCTCTCATTCATCAATGAAACGTATAGACAGCGAAATGTCGTCATTGGGGATCATTTCCCTGATTTGGCTCCCTTTATTCAGGCTGCAAAACTAGTCATAAAAAAATCTGAGGAACTAAACCTAACAAAATCACAGTTTCATCGACTAAAGAAAATCATAACAAAGGCAAAGAGTGAGTACTCACAGTGTCAGATAAAATATACGAATGAGTGATGAAGACGCTTAATCTTGCAACACTCAATATAAATGGCGGTGGGGCCAGTCACGTCCGCCAGATCCAAGTGAATAGTTTATTCAAAAGGAAACAAGTTGATGTAATATTACTGCAAGAAACTCATATTACTGAGAAGGTTGAACATGACTGGAGCAGCATGTTCAAAGGTAAATGTTTCTTCAGTAATATGTCATCTGTATCTGCTGGAGTGGGGTTTTTGCTAAAACCAGGACTTGTACCTGAATCTTGCCTCTTTCAGGAGGTGATTCGGGGACGTTTTGCCTCCCTAGAATTGGTGATCAATAGCCTGAAGCTTATTATTTTTAATGTATATGCACCAAGTGAGAGTACTGACCGTAAAGCCTTCTTTACTGAAGTGATAAACCATTTAAACTTGTTTGACCCAAATCAGGGCATATGCATGGGGGGAGATTTCAATTGTACGCTAGAGCCCAAAATAGACAGAAATTCACCGGAACCACATCACGAGTCCCACGGTGACCCCTCCCAGTTCCTTTCAGGTGGGGTTTTTTTGGATGTATGGCGATTGATGCACCCAAATGACCGGCAGTTTACATGGTGTCGATGCTCCAATGGCCAAGTATCCTTAGCGAGGCTTGACCGCTGGTACATCACCCCACGATTAAGGAATATTGCAACCTCCTCAACTATTACCCCTTCCATCTTCTCTGACCACCACATGGTCACGATGGGCCTATCTTTCCCACAATTCAAACGGAGGAGCGCCTATTGGAAATTCAATACAAGCCTTTTGGATGATCCCCTGTTTAAGGAAGCCTTTCGCATCCTATGGATAGCAATAGTTGGAAAAAAGCCCCTCTTTGCTTCCACTAACCTTTGGTGGGATAATATGAAAACTCATATACGACTTTTTTGTCAACAGTTTAATTCCCATATCACTCATGAAAATCAAATCACATTGGCACGGTTGGAAACCGAAATTCTAAAACTGCAAAACAAAATGGCGGAGCAGGAAAATGAGGCAAATTATAAATTGCTCCTTGAAAAAAGGACCCAACTCCGGGAACTATTACAGGAGAAGGCTGCAGGACTGCTAGTTAGACTGAGAGTAAAAAGCATCAAAGTATCGGATAGTCCTAGCAAAGCCTTCTTTCACTTAGAAGCTGAAACGAAGCCTCCCCAGCTTATTTCATCAGTTAAGGACCCCAGTGGGAATGAAATTACAAGTTCTGATGGGGTAAAAATCACTATTAAAAAGTATTATTCTGAACTATTTGCTAAAAAAGATATATATGAGGATAAAATAAAATGTTTTACCTCCCATCTCCCAACCCTAACTGAGACTCAACACCTGGAGCTGGATGTGCCCTTAAGCCTTGATGAATTACAGCGTGCCCTGGTTGGAATGGAATCTGGAAAGGCTCCTGGAATTGATGGCCTGCCAGCTGAGTTTTACATGGAATTTTGGGACATCTTGGGCCCAGAACTATTGATTGTAATCCAAGAATCCTTGCGAAAAGGTGTAATGCCACTAAGCCTAAGGAGAGCAGTGGTGAGTCTTCTCCCAAAGTCAGGAGACCTCCGGCGGATGGAGAATTGGAGACCGGTTTCAATAATGTGTACCGACTATAAACTGTTTTCGAAAGCAATGGCAAATCGCTTAAAAAAAGTCATTGGTGATCTGGTTTTACCTGATCAGACATTCTGCATCCCCAGTCGTTCGATTTACGACAACATTTTTTTCGTGCGGGATTTAATGTATGCTCGCCATGACCAAAATGATTTTGGAATATGTTTTCTAGACTTTGAAAAAGCCTTTGACAGCATTGACCATGTTTTCTTGTGCCATGTTCTTGAAGTATGTGGGTTTGGGGTAATTTTCAGGGCCTTTATAACTTTATTGTACACTGACATCTCCAGTGTAATTAAGGTGAACAATGAACTGGTTCCCCCCATAAAGGTTCAGAGGGGGGTACGGCAGGGTTGCCCAGTCTCAGGTTTGCTTTTTGCGCTAGCAATGGAGCCATTTCTTTGCACACTGAGAAAGAATATCTCTGGCCTGACCTGTTTTCCTGGAAGCCCACCAATGACTATATCGGCCTATGCAGATGATGTTTGCGTCATTATAAAAAACCACCAAGACATTGTTGCTCTTGTAAAGTCCTTAAGAACCTTTTTCATGGCTTCATCTCTGAAGGTTAATTGGACGAAAAGCAAAGCTCTTTGGGTGCCATACCTTAATAGCTGCCTACCTGTCTCAACACATCTGCCTGCTCTTCCAGAAAACTTGGAGTGGAAAACAGATGGTGTTGATTACCTTGGTGTGTCCCTGGGCTCTACACAATTTGAGAAAAGGAATTGGGAAGGTGTGACCGGAGAAATAGACAGGAGGCTGAACCTGTGGAAAAGAGCCCTACCGCACCTCTCATTTAAGGGCCGAGTCTTAGTGGCAAACAACTTGGTTGCTGCAACGTTGTGGCATCGCTTTATTTGCCTGCAACCACCAGAAGTGTTGCTGGACAGGATACAGGCCAAACTTGTGGACTTTTTTTGGGGAGGCCATCATTGGCTGCGGCCAAGTGTAATATGCCTTACTTCATCGGAAGGTGGTCAGAGCCTTGTTCACGTGAGATCCCGTCTCATGGCTTTTCGCCTGTGCTCCATTCAACGCCTCCTATTTGGTGAAAACCTGCCAAACCATGCCTTGGCTTGCCATATTTTACAGCAGGCGGGTAGACTCGGCTATGGTCTCGAAGTATTCCTGACTCACCTCAAGTACGTGAATACATCAACGCTCCCCATATTTTACCAGAGCCTTCTCAGTGCCTGGGAAAGACTTTCCGTGAGCCGTAAAGCAGACACCTACTCCCCAGGGATGTTCGGGGTTGAACCCCTGTTCTTCAATCCTCTCTTCCCTGATGTTCTCAAGAGTCGTCATTTGTGCCAACGCTTTATTGAGGCAGGCATAAACAAAGTATGGCACCTTCGGCCAAACTCCGGTGTCGGGTGGAGGAATGTGGAGGAAATTTCAACCTTGACGGCGATTCGGTCCAAGAGGACAATTGGAACGATTTTGAGGAAAGTTGTTCAAAAACGTCATCAGCTACAGAAACTTTGGACTTGGAATACTTTTGGACACCCCAACGAGTCCCCGTTTCCAAAACTGATTTTTGCCTGCTTTCCCAACGAACTTCCACCTGTAAGCACAGGGACAAGTGTATTGCATGCTGAGAGCAGCAAGAACCTGTATAGGTGGTGGTTATCTCAAGTTCTTGGTATTCCTCCGCTAAATGGAGTAGCACGATGGAAGAGGCTACTCCCTGCCGGGCCCCCCAATGAACCTGTATGGGAATCAATGTATAGCAAAGCTGATCAACAAAAGAACAGGTGATCTTCAGTGGCGCCTTGCCCACGGGATCATCCCATGTAATACATATGTATGGAATTTTGCCCCAATATCTGCATGTTGCCCCTTTTGTTCTGTAAATGAGGATGTTTTTCATTTTTTCATTGGCTGTGAAAGACTTTTTCCTTTATTTGAATGGTTAGACTTTGTGTCGTTCAAAATGAATTTCAGATTTACTTTTCGATCCTTTATTTTTGGGCTCAAAAAGAGACGGCAACACAACAAGGACTATGAACTGTTGTGCTTTTTTGTAGCTACAGCAAAGCTTGCCACTTACCTGTCCAGAAAGGAGAAGTGGAATGGTAAGCCCATTCATCAGTGCAAGGTCATGACGTTTTTCAACGCACTGTGTGCTGCAAGGCTAAAACATGAGTTTGAGTTTTCCAAGAGCATGGGCGAAATTGATGGATTTGTGGAAAAATGGTGTTTGAAAAGTGTCTGTGAAGTCCGCCAAAACGAGTTGGTATTATTTTTCTCATGATTGTTCATAATTTCTACAATTCATAATAGTGCTGCAGAAGATTGCACTTGTTTTCGGTAAAAGTTGAACTGATCAACGCATATATCTGTATTGTTTCCTCGCTTCATCGTTTTCTCTTGTTTTTGGCTTTGTTGATTTTATACACTGTACATCCATGCACTTTATAATTTTTGGAATAAAAGGACGTCAAAAGTCAAAGTCTCTCTCTCTCTCTCTCTCTCTCTCTCTCTCTCCCTTTCTCTCTCTCCCCCCCTCTCTTTCCCTTTCTCAATTTTTCACTTAATTTAATCAAACGCTTAATTTGCTCTTGATATGTTCATAGCTCTTGTGTGAGCATTTCCTTTAAAATTGTTTGTGGTTTCTGTTTGTGTCCTCACCTTTGGTTGGTAAAATTTTTATACTTGCTGGTTTCTTTTGAATATCCTTTGTTCTTTTTTGGTGTGTTTATGATCCTTATGCAATGTTTCTTTGAACTCGTTGCTTGGTTTAACACTGCTTTGTGGAATGGTTTTATACTTTTATAATAAAAGGATACAAAAGTCTCTCTCTCTCTCTCTCTCTTCCTTCCCACATCTCTCTCTCTCTTCCTTCCCACATCTCTCTCTCTTCCTTCCAACATCTCTCTCTCTCTCTCTCTCTCTCTCTCTCTCTCTCTCTCTCTCTTCCTTCCCACATCTCTCTCTTTCTTCCTTCCCACATCTGAGAGAGCGTCGAAACCCCCGAACAAGCTTCCTGAGCAGAGATTATAGTGGGTGGTTTGCCATTGCCTTCCCAGCAGTAATTCGGGTAGGAATTTGTTCATGATGCCGGTGATGGCTCGCCTACTCTTCACCAAGGACACCGTGGGATCTTTAACATCCATCAACTATGTGGGCAGAACGGAACGCCCAGTTTTAAGGTGTAGGCGCTGCGGAACACCAGGTTGGCAGTTTATAGGTGGGTCTGGATTCGAACCCAGACGAGATAGCTTGGATAGGAGAGTGTGCCAACCTCTTGGCTATATCCCAAGGTGGGTATACCAGCATAACACGTTTACTATCATAAACAGAAACAAGATCCCAAGGAGACTGGCTGTTGCAGGTTAGGCCACCAAAGGTGATGTATTTCTGCACAACTGGCACGGGTTGGAGCGTCACATCATTGGGGGGAAACATTTATACACGTCACGGTGTGGATAATTAACTCGGTGTTAATCCCACTTATTTAGTGGGATGCAGGGGGTTAAAACACGAAGATGGGGTCTAGCACTCCGACTCGTACTAATTCCACGTACAAGAATGGGTTGAGGGATGGGGTCGTTCCTTTCGTGATGTAGGCATGAACTTGGCACTGCTCACGGTACGCTTGTTAGGTGACTTGGAACAAGGCCAGGAATTCTCAGCACGATTGTTTGTTTGTTTTTAAAAGAGGAAACATAGCAGCAGGTACAGTACTCTAAACCGGAACAATTCGAGGGATGCCGGGAGAAACAGACACGGCACATGTATCTGAGCGACGCTGCGCAGGTGTGGGTCGTGTAGGTAAACCACCGTGAAACAGGCCAAGCATCATCTTCACATGCAGTATCAGATAACTACAGGATATCACATCCGATTCAAACCCAATCGTTCTGAAAATGGAAGTACAGTACGTAAAATCAATTGATGCTTCGTTTCCGTGGAAAGTCGTGGCCACATTAGGGAGTACCACCAGCACTATGCCTCACCGTACATATTTGGGGTGAAAACCAAACATCCCAAAACCACGCCCCATTACCGTTCTGTTGTCCGGAAGCCACGCCCCCACTAACTTTCCGTTGTCCGGAAGCCACGCCCCCGTTACATTTCCGCTGCCCCGAAGCCACGCCCCCATTACATTTCCACTGCCCCGAAGCCACGCCCCCATTACATTTCAGCTGTTCCGAAGCAACGCCCCCATTACCGTTCCGTTGTCCGGAAGCCACGCCCCTATTAACTTTCCGTTATCCGGAAGCCACGCCCCCATTAACTTTCCGATGTCCGGAAACCACGCCCCCATTACATTTCCGCTGCCCCGAAGCCACGCCCCCATAACATTTTCGCTGCTCCGAAGCCACGCCTCCATTACATTTCTGCTGTTCCAAAGCTACGCCTCCATTACATTTCCGCTGTCCCGAAGCCACGCCTCCATTACATTTCCGCTGTCCCAAAGCCATGCCTCCATAACATTTCCGCTGTCCCAAAGCCATGCCTCCATAACATTTCCGCTGTCCCGAAGCCACGCCTCCATTACATTTCCGCTGTTCCGAAGCTACGCCTCCATTACATTTCCGCTGTCCCGAAGCCACGCCTCCATTACATTTCCGCTGTCCCAAAGCCATGCCTCCATAACATTTCCGCTGTCCCGAAGCCACGCCTCCATTACATTTCCGCTGTTCCGAAGCCACGCCTCCATTACATTTCTGCTGTTCCGAAGCCACGCCTCCATTACATTTCCGCTGTCCCGAAGCCACGCCTCCATGACATTTCCGCTGTTCCGAAGCCACGCCTCCATGACATTTCCGCTGTCCCAAAGCCACGCCTCCATAACATTTCCGCTGTCCCAAAGCCACGCCTCCATTACATTTCCGCTGTCCCAAAGCCATGCCTCCATAACATTTCCGCTGTCCCGAAGCCACGCCTCCATTACATTTCAGCTGTTCCAAAGCCACGCCTCCATTACATTTCTGCTGTTCCGAAGCCACGCCTCCATTACATTTCCGCTGTCCCGAAGCCACGCCTCCATGACATTTCCGCTGTTCCGAAGCCACGCCTCCATGACATTTCCGCTGTCCCGTATTCACACCCCCATTACATTTCTGCTGCTCCGAAGCCACGCCTCCATGACATTTCCGCTGTCCCGTATTCACGCCCCCATTACATTTCTGCTGTTCCGAAGCTACGCCTCCATTACATTTCCGCTGTTCCGTAGCCACGCCCCCATTACTCCGAAGCCACGCCCCCATTACATTTCCACTGTTCCGAAGCCACGCCTCCATTACATTTCCGCTGTCACGAAGCCACGCCTCCATTACATTTCCGCTGCCCCGAAGCCACACCGCCATTACATTTCCGTACGACCTGCACGTGAAAACGTGACCTCATGATAATTATCGATAGGTCTTTCACAAGATTTTATTGCTATGTTCGATATACCTTCATGGGTCTACACAAGTGGCACGAAGCATGCTTTTTATTTATTTATTTGCTTGTTCAACACGAAGAACAAACCGTTACATTGTCCAGAAGATAAACTGACCACCCAATAATAACGGTATGGTTTTGTCATTCAATGTTTCCAGCTTTTGATACACACCATGCCACGGAAACGTCGATCAGGGATGCTTTTACGAAGCAATTCACAACTCTCGTACAATATACAGCAAACTGGGTATACACGTGACTCCATTGACACATTTTACACAATGGAATTATCTCCCCTTTCATCACAGGTGACAATTAAATTCCGCATCGTTTTTAGATCCCCCGGACCTCCCCTGCTACCTGGTCACGACCACACGTGTGACGCATCCTAATCAAATTTCCCTTTTGCTGGTCCGCTTAATAAAATTACGGCCGTTATTAATACACCGCCCAAAATCGAAACATCGTCTTATTAAATACATGCAAAGTGAACGCTTTTGTTAAACACGCGATAATGCGGAAGATCTTGAAGCAGCTCTTTATCGGGTGAGCATTAATGTTAACGCTGAGATTGCGGAGGTTTGTTTTTATAAATTCCATTGTCACACCGAGCTCGTCACAATGATCAGCCTCGCGCATCAACACGTCTCCATGGTGATGGATTATCCGCCATTTTGTTTCCTCATGTCTATGGATTTTATCCCACAAGCTGAGTGGGATTGATTTTCAGAAAATTCCGTCAATGTCATGTAGTGGTGCAAGGACGTAAATTGTGGTATTCGAGAAGATTTGTCTTATTTTGTTTTGGGACTTGATGCTGTAGTAACCACCATCCACTGCGGTTCTTCACTTGAGGACGTATGCACCTCAGATAGGTAACAGATAAAAACAGACACTGCATGTTTTGCTGCATTTTTAGCCCCGAATCCCCCCCTCTCCCTCCCCAAACTGACATTATATATATATATATATATATATATATATATATATATATATATGCGGCCTCAGTATGGCTGTGACTGGTAACCCAGGCCGTCGGTTACGCCTTCAGGAAAGGGGTCAGACCGCTGGTATGAGTCAGCGTGCTCAACCTGACCGCTCGAGGGGTAGGGTTTGGTAAAAGGTGCCTCCTGGCTTGTCTGCCCGGGGTCCGCGTAGCTCTCGGAGAAAGTGGAATCGACACCCAAGCGAAAGCGTTTGTAGGCCAGGAACACGCTTGCAGCCTGTGGAGGAAGATACAGACAAATTAATTGAATAATGCGAGGACAGCACACTTTTGCTACCTTTTAAAACATGGAAGTGAACTTGGAAAACAGTCTACCTTTCCTCTCATTGAGGATGGATTAAAGGGCCATTTTATATTTTCAAAAGGAAAATGTATGTATATATATATATATATATATATATATATATATATTGTTATAGATCGCGGTTAGATGTTATAGACCGAGCGGTGGTGTAAGACCGCGACCTAACAAACTCACCCGATTCACCCAGACTTTGGCCGTATCGCACCGTAGCTGCCCAATGGGGAAAAGACAAAGGCGACGAATGCAAAGAGGAAAAAGAAGGCCAAGACGAAAGACAAAAGGTTTGAAATATTACTACTGAATTTATTTACTATTTACACACAAGCAACAAAAAGCAATTCAGTTTATTTACAAGTACAAGACGCAGATGACACAGTGCAAATTTAGCTTATCTACAGACTTAACTAACCCAGGACAGCACAAACAGAACACTGACTCACGCGGGGAATTGATGATAGGACTGGCGGGAGATGGATGGCTGGCGGGATAGGGAGGTCCACTGGTCCTTCAGCACGATTGACTCGTTGGGCAGCCGCCGCTCCTCCGCGGCCGTGCTCCAAACTGCCGTCCAGGCCTCACGCTGCTGTGGCTGCTGTTTCGGTGGCTCCAGCTGCAGCAAATGCAGTTGCGGTGGCTCGAGCTGCAGTTCAACTCTGGACTTCTTGGTTGGACTCAACTCCTTGGACTCCCTCTCGTCTCTCGGTAAAGGCTCATCTCCCGTCTGCCTGTCTGGTCCAAACCCTCACTCTTTCTTCTTTTCTCTCACTCCTCACCACCGCAACCACTGACCCTCCTCTGGCAACCGACTCAGACCAACTCATCTCCCGTTGCCACACCCCTGCCTTGGGTTATATAGGCCCCCGCCCCTCAACCTTTGCGAACCTCCCCCACCGCTCTTCCTCCGCCCTCTGTAGCCAAACCCCTGGCTCATGGTTGGTCGAGCGGGGCTGGTTCACTCCTCCCCCTCTATGACGAGGTGGAGACACGCCTTTCTTCCCCAACCCTGCCTCGTGGCCAATGGCGGCAATTGGATCGGAGGGGAGGTAATATGGGCAATCGAGGCTTTTGGGGATGGGAAGGAAAGGGGGTCTATTCTCTTTCACTGGTGCAATGGAGTACTTTTAATTAATGGGAGACACAGCCTTATCCTAAAACACAGAATAAGAGATAACTATCAAAAGAAAAGATATATCGTGACCTACATGTATGTTTTTCTATGGACTAACTACGGGAACGCCCTTTGACCTTTATACAACCACAACGGAGGGAGGAGGGGTGATATTTTACAACAACCTTTTACAACAACCTTTTACAACATTTTACCACCACCACAAAATAAAAAAAAACACATTCTCATATTCACAACAATATATATATATATATATATATATATATATATATATTGTAACGAATTTGAGAAAGTGTAACGAATGTGAGAATTATGGTTGGTTGTGTGGAAATGTCACCCTCCGTAATGTAAAGAAAGGTCGAAGGTCGTCCTCGTAGTTAATTCCATAAACATACACGCAGGGCACCATATATCCTTTTAAATAGTTATTCCCTTATTCCATGTAGTTTAAGGCTGTGTTTCCCAATAGTCGACTCTCCATTGCACCGAATTAAATAAGATTAGGTCCCATCTTCAAAGTGCCAGGTTTGGATGGTTTTCGCCGCAAATGGACTCCATTGAGCACGCGGTCGGTTGGAAGAAGAAAGGCGTGTCTCTGCACCTCGTCATAGAAAGGAGGAGTGAGTCGGCCCCGCTCAACCAACCCAGCACGAAGGGGTTTGGCTTGAGCGGGCGGAGAGAGAACGATCTGGGAGGTTCGCGAAGGTTCAAGGGTGGGGCTTATATAACCCGCGGGAGACGCCCCCACCTCAGATGAGCTACGGAGATGAGATACGTGCCGCGCTGCAGATGATACGTGCCGCGCTGCAGTTGAGTCCAAGCAGATGAGCTACGGAGATGAGATACGTGCCGCGCTGCAGAGGAGATACGGACCGAGGCAACGCAAGGAGCGCGTGACGCAGCAGTGCGGAAAAAGGAACTTCGCCCGCGCAGTTTGGAACCGCGGGAGTTCGCACGACCATCTCACACACTCACACAGGGGATTGCAGATGGGCAGGTGTTCCCCAATGCGTCCAGGAATGGTCCTTGTCCAGCTCTCCACCGCCCCCGGCACGTCCCGCGAAGATGGTGGCAGGCGAAGGCAGGGACTCGTAGCGTGTCTCTCGAACAAAGGGATGATGATCGAGCGGAACGGTAGAGGGTGGACTTTAGCGCGGCTGGCGGTTACTCAGCCTCGTTCACTCGCGCGGCTGAAATGCGCTATTTCGTTATAAACGCGCCTGGCTGCGCCCGCATATATGTAGCGACCAACTCCTCTTCTTCAATACACTTGGTGTTGGTTAGCGCACGCGTTCCCGTGCAATGGTCAAGTTCATCAGGCAGTACAACGCGAGTCCTTGTATCTCTCTCCCTCGCAGCAAGTCAAGTCCTCTCTCGCTTATCCGGCGTTCCTCTGCGAGTCCTCTTAGCCCTCCGATGGAAGTCCTGTCGAGGGATTTGCGCAGCGGGTTTTATAGCTACGTCCCCCGAACCTTCTGGAACTCACCAGATTCTTCTCACCACGCCCTCTGACGCCATGCCGCCGCCACCACCCTCAAACTCTGATTGGCGGCTCGTGCTTACCGTCATTGCTTCTGCCGCTCCACCTCGACTCCGCCCCGATCCTTCCTAGGCCTACCTCGTGTTAACTCGGCCAATGATCACCCAATGCTTAACAAACTGGATCGAGGCTAGGGTGGCGGGGAAATCGGTGGCAAGTAGGGCCTATCTCCCTGGCTCCTACTCAACACAGAATTAACACTGGAAGGGAACTAAGCTCACAAATACTAAGACATAACTATACTATTGCGAGGCTACATGTTGCTTGTGTGACTAACTATGGGGGACAGACTTTAACCTTTATTACACTCACTTGACAGACTCAAAACCGCAACTATATATATATATATATATATATATATATATATATATATATATATATATATATATATATATATATATATATATACATATATATACACACTGTATATATATATATATATTGTCGCGCAACTCCGATTAAAAACAAAGTTGCGGAGGCCGATGAAGAAGGCTTTAACTTCCGAGGCGAAAACTCAATAGCGGATTCCAAATCAAACACGTAAACGCGCGGAATGGCGGGACACAGCGAGAGCCCTGCAGCCTTATCTATTAAAATCAAACAGGAAACTGCGTTCAGGTATATAC
Source organism: Myxine glutinosa (assembly GCF_964187855.1). Lineage (NCBI taxonomy): Eukaryota > Metazoa > Chordata > Myxini > Myxiniformes > Myxinidae > Myxine > Myxine glutinosa. The sequence goes on along the minus strand of NC_136270.1, from coordinate 23,159,484 downwards.
AGAAAATAATACAACGATTTATTAAATGAAAAGCAAGGATAGGAACATACGTGCCGGTAATGAACTATTCTAAATCGGGATCCCGCACTCCAGCCCTCAAATACAAAATGGGGGATTATGAATTACGAAAGAAACACGTCTTTTGGTGCAAAATGGACGCGGAGCTCAGGCTTATCTGTTTTTGTCGTCTTCTTCTTGTAACACGGCCCTGCTCGGCCGCCACCAGGCCTTCTCTGACTGCCTCCGAGCACCACAGCAACGCAAAGGCCTGAGCCAACGCCCACTCCGTTCGCACACGAGGCCCCAAAGCAGGACAGCAAGCTCCCCTCGCCCTCTGAACTCGTCTTCAGGATCTCCGATCTGAACTGCCTGAACTTGGTTATGGCGCTCGTCACCCAACTTCCAACTGCTCCGTTCCGAACTGCCTGTGCACACGAACTGCTGACTCAATTGCGCTCGGCAACTGCTCGTACGAACTGCCCTCGTATCAACTCTCACTCCGGACTCCACTCAACTAAACTCCTCCGGCTCAACTGAAGTGAACTCTCTACTCAGGTCAGGGCTCAGCTCTCATCTCAACTCTCGTCTTATCTCCCGAAAATGGCGTCCGACCCTCGGTAATATCTCCGGCTGATGACGTCACATTGGTGCAATGCTCAGCCAATCAGAGCCCCCCACGACTCGCCGCCTCATCCAGGTCACACCCACTGCGCCACTGCCACTCCTGTCCCCGACCCCGTGGTCCTTGTGTTATAGCACGTGCTATGCGAGGCGGGTAGGCCTCTCGGAGGTGTAAATGGTGGCGGCCAATTGTGGCGGTGTTCCAGCCCGATTTCTTCCTAAGTCATGTCAGGGGGAAGGGCGTCATTTAGTGTTGTACTAAAGGTCCTAACTAATGTTTATGTGGTTTGCAGTGCCATAATGGACAAAGGTTTGATTACCAGGTGAGACATACAAGGGCTATACTCATTATTCCCTAACTAACTATCACCTGAATCTCCTGGTAGATTCACAATCATACATATTATCCCGACAAATGCCTAAACATGAAGAACTTATTACAGGTAGATTCCCTATCGCGACAGTCGAATACCTACCTATACAGATCTACCTGGCTCTAGATATTGCTTTACCCCCAGACATAACGATATATATATACTGTATATATATACAACAACAACAACAACAACAACAACATGCATTTTAAAGGCCATTTTCCCTGCTAGAGCGGGGGTTAGCCTTGCGGTCCCCATGACAATCTTCTCCATTTTGCCCTATTTTCTGCATCTCTCCTTCTTAACCCCCTTGCCCGCTCCAATAACTTTATTGCTCAGTACGAGCCACACTCCAGAGGGTCACCTTTCCCCTTGTATAGAGGGACGAGGGTACTCAGTTCCCAATCCACTGGAATGCGGCCTTCTTTCACCACCAGATTACAGATCTCTGTCATTCTCTTCACACCCAACTTCCTGCTGCCTTCAACATATCTCCCACAACTCCCGTCGGCCCTCCAGCTTTTCTACTTTTCATTGCTTTTATCGCTTCCTCAAGTTCCTTCTCAGTTATCTTCTCTGCCAATCCTAAACCTGGGTTACTCTCTATGTTGCCATCCCATTCATTCTCTGTATTCAACAGCATTTCCATATATCTTTTCCATCTTCCTTTAATTCCATCTGGGTCGACAACGATTTGTCCCACTTCATCCTTCAAGCAACTCACCCCCATCACATCACACCTCTCTTTCGCTATCTGCTTTGCAATCCTGAATACTGCTCTCTGACCCTCTTCCGAATCCAAGCGTTCTCCGAACATTTTCCGACATGCCCCCTGCGCCTTTGCTACCTCTTTCTTTGCAGCCTTCTTGGCTGCCTTATAACTTTCATGCTCTGCTGTTTCTGCTCCCGTACCCTTCGCCTTCTGCCACTCCTTGAACTTCTTCCTCTTCTCGTCAATCCTCTTTCCAACTTCATCATCCCACCACCATGTTTCCGAGTGCCTCGGTGGTCCTTTTGTCCATCCACATACCTCACCAATGGCTCCCAACAGACGAGCTTTCATTGACATCCAACCACTTTCAAGCTCAACCACATCATCTTCTACCCACTCAGCCTCTCTTTTAATGCCTCCCTTACTGTCACCTCTTTGAACCTCCACACATTCATTCTCGGTTGGTACTTCACCCGCCGAGCTCTCCTCACACCTTTCACCCTTATGTCGCAGACAACCAAGTGGTGCTGTGAAACAGCCTCCTCCCCCGGGATCACCTTTGTGTCCCGGAGGTGCCCCCTGTCTCGCCTATGCACCATCAGGTAGTCAACGGTTGTCGTCGACCCACCTGACGTGTATGTAACAAGCTTATTATCCTCTATCTGGAACTGAGTATTACAAATCAACAAATCAGCTCCATCAGCAAACTCCAAAATCCTTTCACCTTCTCCATTTCTCACACCATATCCGTAACCCCCATGAACTCCCTCAAAACCATCCATACTCCTTCCCACATGTCCATTTAGGTCTCCTCCTACCACAACAACTTCCTCATCTTTCACGTTTTCCATCAGCTTCTCTATCGCACACCAGAACTTGTCCTTCTCTTCATCGCTCCGACCAACCTGCGGAGCATATCCCGAGATGACGTTCACCAAGAGCTTTCCAATCATCATTTTCACCATCATCAACCTATCACTCACTCTAGTCACACTCACCACACTGTCTACAAACTCCTCAGAAAACAGGACACCAACACCATTCACGCCCTCCAGGCACCCTTGCCACACAAACTTGTATTTCTGTCCCTGCCTACCCTTCACCATTCTCACACCACTTCCCTTCCATCTCGTCTCTTGCACACAACATATGTCCACTCTTCTTCTGACCAATACTTCCACCACTTCTCCTGATCTCCCTGTCATTGTCCCTACATTCCATGTCCCAAACCTCAGAAACCGATCTCCACTTCGGGCTGTACCCTGCCCATATGTAGTTGTAATTGTCATGGTTCTCTTTTTGAGGCAATGTTTTTATGGCCGGATGCCCTTCCTGACGCCAACCCTCTTAGTCGTCTCTTATGACACGCAGGGGATACGGTGTACCTATTATTATCCAGGGTACACACTGGGAAACGTTTAAAACATGGAAATTCTGGGGGGGGGGGGGGGGGGGGGGGGTGTCAGCATCACGGTTGCGGTTTAAACATATTTAAATAATATTTAAACAAAACCATGAAAAACAATCTGGGAAAAGTCTCAGTGAGAATGTGGATTTGAGAAAGCAGGAGCAGAGGTGGAAGAAAAACGAGATATAGGGTGCGGGGCACAAGTCGAGACGAGGAGGAGAGCGAACAAGCACGTGTCCGGGAGGAGAGAAAGAATTAATATAGAATTTTTTTGTTTGTCTGTTTATTTGTTTGTTCTGTTTTCAAAACGCTGGACAAAGGGTAAGATGTTCGTGAGAGGTAGGGGGGAGAAAAGAAAATCAAAGAAACAAGCAAATACTATGAAGGAATGAACCCATATTCACAAAACACTGACGGGGGGGGGGGGGGGGGAGGGAGCCTGGAGAGGCCATGCCGCACGAGGCGCATTAAGCGCGAACAAAAAAAACGACTAATTACACACAAATTTGCAACAACTACAAAACCAAAACCAAATAGAAACACAGAATAACACATACACAACAAAATACCCAGCGGAAATTTGACAAAGAAACGAACGGGAAAACACTCAAACTTTGATGCCGTGGAGAGATCGAAGCAAGCCTCGTCGCTCGAGGGACCGGAAGTGAAATATACACAAATATACACAAAATAATAAATAATAAATGTCTGAAATATATATCTGAAATATCTGATATCAAAAATATATCTGAAATATATCAGATATATTTGAAATATATCATATATATATATATATGATATCAGATATATATATGACATCTGAAATATATCAAAAATATCTGAAATATATCAGATATATTTGAAATATATCATATATATATATATGATATCAGATATATATATATGATATCTGAAATATATCAAAAATATCTGGAATATATATATTGTTGCGGTTTTGGGAAACCACTAAAAATGGCAACCACCATACACACTATACATGTCCCTTCCAGTAGTTTTTTCATAGCAGACCATTATCTTAGCCCCTTCCCCTTATTTTGGGTTAGTATGTCTTTATGCATTGGGAAGGGAAAGATAGGGCCTCCACTCATAAGGGACAAAAATTAAATTAAATTTTGTTCAACAAAGTGATTCTATGATTATATTTTTTATCTCCAATTGCATTGTTTATTTGTTCTATGCTT
>NC_136270.1:23113624-23154967 GCF_964187855.1 Myxine glutinosa | reverse complement strand
CTCTTTCACGAGCCTCGATCTCGTATACAAAAAAAAAAAAAAAAAAAAAAAAAAAAAAAAAAAAAAAAAAATGCTCTAGTTCTCATCTCTTCTGCTCTCTTTGCTGTGAATTGCCTTGAAGAGTACAGCACGAAAAGCTTCGGTGTTATTGTCATTATGTCATGTTTGTTCTCTTGTATATTGAAGCCTTACCTTGTGTTAGCTTTCTTGGGTTGCGTTATGCATCCTTCTCTGACTAAAAGGGCCGAGTGGTGATTTCATGATGTAATCCAAGTCGTAGCTGCGTTGATGAATTATTTGAAAGCTGCTTTGTTGTACCTTCAATTAGAAACGTGAGAAATGATTGGGCTTTTAGTATATATATATATATCTTCCCAATGCCTTCCAGAAATGCCTTCCCAAAACGTTAACGCCTCACACGTTTGGAGGACGAGTTCTGTAATTCATGCAACTGTTGAATGTGTTCTGATTTATCCTGCTAGTGGATACATTTTATTTTTATGGTAGCACACATAATGTGGCACGCACGTTGGTTTGCTTGGCCAATTAATTCACTGATGCTTAGTCTCTGGCATGGTTCCCTATCTACCTCACTTAACTCACCAGCACAGTAACCGACTCTGGGCACGAATATCTGGCCCGAGTTAATAGTTGGAGATAGCGTCCGTGGTCTCCTGGAGACACGTTGTTCTCTTGAAGTTATCCAGAGGCAACGTCCTTAACGAAAAAAAAATCCCTTTTTAAGGCCATTTTCTCTGCTAGAGTGGGGCTTGGCCTTTTGGGGCCCATGACAATCATCATGGTTGACGCGCAACGTCGCCTCTTATGACACGCAGGGATAAGTGTACCTATTCTAAACTGGGGCACACACCAGCACATTCATCCCAGCAAGCTGGTACTCAATTAGCCGACCTCAGAAGGATGACAGGCTGAGTCAACCCCCATGGCGTTAATTCAACGATCGACCGGGATTTGAACTCAGGATTCTGGGATCCCAAGCCGGCACCCTAACCGCTAAGCCAACACCAGGCTAGGCAACGCCCTGAACAATATGTTAAAAATCAAGGTTTTCACTAAATTAATATAATAATTGATAATTGCCAATTACTGTATCACTACGGGCCTCTGCCTCACAGAGGAAATAACAGGAATGCGGGACAAGTACGCAAGTTCAGCACTGTCATTCGGGTGACTTGTGAAACTTTGCAACACACCTGAAAATGCCATGTCCAATATGATAGCATTCCGCCTGTCCTTCACGCTGCTGATCTGCGCGAAGTAAATGTCAAGCAAGGAGAAGCCGAGGCTAGCGAAAAAGGCGATGACCCCAATGGCGACGCCAAAACGACAAGCGTCTTCATTCTGGTTGAAGATACACGTGAGTTCAGGAGAGCCCGTGTAGCTGATGTAGCCCTCGTTCGAGATGCAGCCAAACACAATCACTGCGAAAACCTGTACATGACAAGTGAGGTTGGGACGAAATGGCGTAACTCATTTAATCAGAGTTCTACATGTAAAACGAATTCTTGTCCACCATCTTAGGTATCTTAATCATTATTTAAAGGTCATTTTGTCTCAAGGCGCACGTTGGCGACTCATTGGCTCTGCTGCTACCAGTTCATCAAAGCTAAGTTCCCCAGACTAGTTACGTTCACTGATCTCTATACTACCTGGCTTGGGTGCCTAACGTTAATTGGTCAGGCTGTCCTGATTCCACCGGAAGTGCTACATCCGCCATATTCTTTCTCACACAACACAGAAAAAGGTTAGGATATGGGGAATTCTTCCACAGAAATTCTGCTATCTCTAATAATGCACAGATTCATCCCATCTCGTCTTCAATTATTTTACCCATCCTCTGCCATTGGTATTCTGAATCCTGTGGTGAGGCAGTTGTCTCAAAATAACTTGCAGAATTTACGTGTCTTTTGCACTTGAGAAGGTGGAAACGTTTCTGGCAACCCTTGACTCTGACTCTGCAACTGGACCAGATGGCATCAGATCACGTGACCTAACAAGAATGACCGCACTGGAGTCACAACCTACAACAAATCCAGTAACGGGCTGATTGGGAAACGCGCATTTAATGGAGTTAAAAGATGAACAGCACGATTGGGAAACACACATTTAATTCGCTATTAAAATATTAATTTGATACCTCTTATCCATGTCACCTTCCACCATGGTTATATCATAACGAGCTGATTCGTCACACGGTCACGGATTGTTTAATCCCAATATTGGCAAAAATTATGTAACACTATTCTTAATGGAGGCCTGTAACGTGCGTGCTGACTAGGGTTACCATATTTTAATTTTAAAAAAACAAAAAAGAGGACACAGAGGACAAAAAAGCGACGAGGGGGGTATATCTGTATCAATATCTACCAAGTCATGTATGTTTATATATACTGCATACTACATGTCATCCACATTGAGTATTGTTATGTCGGTGGTGTAGGGGGATATATAGATCCAGGTAGATCTGCATAGGTATCATGCTTCGATTGTCGTGATAGGGAATCTTGATGCAATAAGTTCTGTAGTCCGAATGTCGGATTAAGCTTGCGTCTTCATCCCCGCCACGAGGGGGCGGGGCTTGTTGACTAGCATAGGGATTATGCTAATTCCCTTGTGTGTCTTCCCCTCTGTGATCATTCCGGTGTCCCATATGGCAATGCACTAATAGACAGTAGATAGATCCATTAGTGCACACAACTAATTAAATCCCCCTCCGCCACAAGACGATAAAAACCACCGGAAGAGCACACAGGAAGTGGCGCGCACAACGCCGGCAGGATGAGCAAATATCGCACAGGTAGGCCGGGAGCCACACCCAGGAGGAATCGTGACTGGCCGGGGGAGGGGCGAACAAGAAGCTTCCCCGTGATTGGTGGATGGAAGGGAGCAAGGAAGTGAGACACTGAGTGGCCACCACCGATGAGGTAAGATCAAAGGCGCGAAAGCGCTCGGCGAATGGGAAGGACAGACGCGATCGGAACATTCGAAAGGTCGAGAAGCGAGGCGGGGATTGGAGAAAAAGAGGGCTTACGTCATGAAGCGATTGACAAAACGCCGGGCGAGTTGACATTTTCCTTTCTCGTTTTGGCTTCCTTCCTGCCTGGACCTCCCTTCTGTCCTTGCCTTTCTCTCGGTTAGACCCACCTCTCTCATTCTTGGACCTCCTGCCTGCCCTGGGTTTCCTTTGCGATCCGCAAATTGCCTGTGTCACGATGGACGTTGGGGAAACGTTGGAGCGCAGTCGATTCTCCTCCCTGGTGTTCACGTGCGAGCGAGGCTGGTGTTCGCGCCAACTCCCGAGCGGTTCGCGCCAGCCGGAGCTGTGGTCGGACGATGAGCTCGGAAGCAGACGACTCCTGACGGACACTGCCAGACAGAAATAAGACGCACCACGCAGAACCACAACGTTTTCTTTCATTTATCCTTTCCATTTGTATTGTATTTGAAGTGAGGTGTGGGGACGTCCTGATTTAGGGGTTTAGTTTTTACCACGCGTCCATTGTTCTCAGGTTCCGTAAAATAAACGTTTATTTTTGTACCATAAATTCCGTTTCGTGTGATTTAATTGATTTGCAGGGAGGACGCCTGAGCGCGGGGCCCGTGAAGGTGAGTCGGCGTTCTCCCCCAACCCCCAACCCCCTGCTCATGTGTCATCCGCCATCAATTGGAAACGCCTCAAAGTAACCTCGATTAGCTATCTGTGGACGCTTTGTTTTAATAGAGCCATCCACATGACAGTATCTATAAATAAGAATAAGTATTATGGCCTTAAAAATCAATTTCATAATTATTCAAATTTCAAATGTACCTCTTTACATGGAGTGAGTCCTTTACTTTCTCCAGTCCTTCAATTTTTCTGATGAAGATGATGAGCTCTCTCTCTCCTCGAACTGCTCTCTTGTGCTCGTCTGAATTCACATGACATTGTAAATGAATATCACCTTTACTTTATTTGCCACAGAGACGTGCCTACCAGCTCTACATAATCAAGCACTCGACTTCCCATTCTTTTCGACCATTTTTTTATTCTACAGCGAATTTACACTTTCGTTTTGGCATTGTGAAGAAAATCAAAAGAAATATCAAAGAAATGTATATGGTAGTATGTATGGACTCTCAGAAAAGACAGACGACGACTGGACTTGACGACGTCCGACGCGGACTGAGTGCACCACTGGACTGAGTGCACCACTGAGTGCATTCTCACTGCGAGGTTGGACAGGAAGAAGAGGACGTGTAAGTGTTGATGTTCGAACCCCCTCCCCCCCCCCCCCCTCCCTGTTGTTACATCCCTCATCCTTCTGACAGACAGGCAGCAGCCTCTCCGCTCTCTTCAGACCTTGACAAAATCACAAACTGGGCAAACACTTGGAATATGTCTTTCAACCCTAAGAAATCCCATGCACTCACTCTCTCATTGACTGGGCATCCCCCATCGTGCAAAGTCCTTCCTTGGCACACCTGAGCTCCTATCCCGATCCACCGAGGTGGCTTTCATCTGCAGCTGGATGGAATGCTGCTCTCCACTCTGGGCTGGCTCCCCTGCCTCACATCTTGCTCAGCTTGATGCCGTGGAAACCAAGGCTTTCAAGATCATTGGAATCTCTTGTGATGAAGGTCTATGGGTCTAGCACTTCGCCATCGTTGACAGATTGGTAGTCTCTCTGTCTTTTACAGCCTCATTTCTGGTCTTGCACCCTTTCCGTGCTCGGTCGCTCCAACCTCCCACCACCCCAAAAATCTGGAGGATGCCAGCGGTCCACCAGCAACCCCCTCCTAGTGAAACTGCCGAAATCCAGAACTACTGCTCACATTCACTCATTTACTCCTCTCTTCTCCTGCCTGTGGAAGTGCCTTCCACACTTTCTTAAATCTCATTTTTCCCTCTGGGTCATCAAGGCAGCTGTTCAAAACCATCTCAGGTCATCTCCCTTCCAAAGCCACGATCTTTTCTACACCCATTAAACCACACCAACCCCTCCTAATTTTTTGGCTATGTATCCATTTTGTCCACCCTTTGCGTTCTCCCCTACCACACACACATCGTCACCTACATCCATTACCAGGTGACCAAGAACCCGATGGTCACTCTGGCTGAGCTCCAGACATCCTGTGTGGAGATGGGAGAAGCTTCCAGAAGGACAACCGATCCGATCCATCGGACAACCGATGCAACACTCCACCGATCTGGGCTTTATGGCAGAAGAGTGACCAGACGGAAGCCCCTCCTCAGTGAAAGACACATGAACGCCCGCTTGGAGTTTGCAAAAAAGCACCTAAAGGACTCTCAGACTGTGAGAAACAAGATTCTGTGGTCTGATGAAACCAAGATTGAACTGTTTGGCCTCAATTCTAAGCGTCATGTCTGGAGGAAACCAGGCACCACTCATCACCTGCCCAATACCATCCCAACAGTGAAGCATGGTGGTGGCAGCATCATGCTGTGGGGGTGTATTTCAGCAGCAGGGACTGGGGGACTGGTCAGGGTTGAGCATCAATGAATGGAGCAAAGTACAGAGATATCCTTAATGAAAACCTGAAACAGAGCGCTCAGGACCTCAGACTCGGCCGAAGGTTCACCTTCCAACAGGACAATGACCCTGAGCACACAGCCAAGACGATGCAGGAGTGGGTTAGGGACAACTCTGCGAAGGTGCTTGAGTGGCCCAGCCAGAGCCCTGACTTGAACCCAATCGAACATCTCTGGAGAAACCTGAAAATGGCTGTCCACCAATGGTCCCCATCCAACCTAACAGAGCTTGAGAGGATCTGCAGAGAAGAATGGCAGAAAATCCCCAAATCCAGGTGTGCAAAGCTTGTCGCGTCATACCCAATAAGACTCGAGGCTGTAATCGCTGCCAAAGGTGCTTCAACTAAGTACTGAGTTAAGGGTCTGAATACTTATGTCAATGTGATATTTCAGTTTTTTCTTTTTAATAAATTTGCAAAACTTTCTAAAATCCTGTTTTCTCTTTGTCATTATGGGGTATTGAATGTAGATTGATGAGGGAAAAAATGAATTTAAACGATTTCAGCATAAGGCTCACATAACAAAATGTGAAAAAGTGAAGGGGTCTGAATACTTTCTGAATGCACTGTATATATACATATGCACACACCCTACATAGCTTAAAGAGTATGCGGACACCCTTTCTAATGAGTGGGTTCGGCCGTTTCAGCCACACCCATTGCTGACAGGTATACATCAAGTATATAATCAAGCACACAGCCATGCCATCTCCATAGACAAACATTGGCAGTGCTGATGAGCTCAGTGACTTTCAACGTGGCACCGTCATGGGATGCCACCTTTCCAACAAGTCAGTTCCTCAAATTTCTGCCCTGCTAGAGCTGCCCCGGTCAACTGCAAGTGCTGTTATTGTGAAGTGGAAACGTCTCGGAGCAACAACAGCTCAGCCGCGAAGTGGTAGGCCATACAAGCTCACAGAACGGGACCGCCGAGTTCTGAAGTGCGTAAAAATTGTCTGTCCTCGGTTGCAACACTCACTACCGAGTTCCAAACTGCCTCTGGAAGCAAGGTCAGCACAACAACTGTTCATCGGGATCTTCATTAAACGGGTTTCCATGGCCGAGCAGCCGCACACAAGCCGAAGATCACCATGCGCAATGCCAGGCGTCGGCTGGAGTGGTGTAAAGCTCGCCGCCATTGGACTCAAGGAGCAGTGGAAACGCGTTCTCTGGAGTGATGAATCGTGCTTCACCGTCTGGCAGTCCGATGGCCAAATCTGGGTTTGGTGGATGCCAGGAAAACGCTATCTGCCCGAATGCATAGTGCCAACTGTAAAGTTTGGTGGAGGAGGAATAATGGTCTGGGGCTGTTTTTCATGGTTCGGGCTTGGCCCCTTAGTTCCAGCGAAGGGTAATCTTAACGCTACAGCATACAATGACATTGTAGACGATTGTGTGCTTCCAACTTTGTGGGAACAGTTTGGGGAAGGCCCTCTCCTGTTTCAGCCTGACAATGGCCCCATGCACAAAGAGAAGTCCATACAGAAATGGTTTGTTGAGATCGATGTGGAGGAACTCGACTGGCCTGCACAGAGCCCTGACCTCAACCCCATCAAACACCTTTGGGATGAATTGGAACGCCGACTGCGAGCCAGGCCTAATCGCCCAACATCAGTGCCCGACCTCACTAATCCTCTTTTGATTGAATGGAAGCAAATCCCCGCAGCAATGTTCCAACATCTCGTGGAAAGTCTTCCCAGAAGAGTGGAGGCTGTAAGAGCAGCAAAAGGGGGAACCATCTCCATATTAATGCCCATTAATTTGGAATGAGATGTTCAACGAGTACATACGGGTGTGATGTTCAGGTGTCCACATACTTTTGGCCATGTAGTGTATATATCTGTGCAGTGTCTATGTTGTGTTGTGTTGTCACTGAACTACTCCATCAAATTTTTATGAAATTTTAACAAACTGCCGGTGTGCACCGGTATGCAGGGTGTTTTTTTTGTTTTGTTTTTAATTTTTTGAAGATTTTTTTTTTTTCAACTTAAATCTTCAACATCAATTGTTTACAAAAAAATGTATTGTCACATATATTACAAATCAATTTGTGCAAAATAAATGTTTGTATTATGATTGGTGTGAATCATGACAACCCAGCAACTCAGGTACAGTCATTATCCTCAACTAAAACAAGCCCGTTCCTCTGAAGCGACGCGTGGTGAGGCGAGCCAAGCTAGTATATACATACTCGTATATATATCGAAGGTACCATCAGTATTTTCACTTTGAGGTATAGCAAGAAGACAACGATGTGCTTTACCATTCATAATGGCTGCACAACTTGCTGTCATTTATAACAAGATCTCTGAAGAGTTCATGGATCTGCAGTTAAGAGAGTGATAGGCAGAGAAATGCCACCTTTAATGTAAGCCGTGGTAAATTCAAGTGGTATTATGACAAGTCATAGCGGATTAAGGTCTATGATCATCATGGAATCTTTATATGTAAAAATCCTAAAAATGCAAGAAGAGTGCTCGTCCCGGAATACCCTCTAAAGGAGGTATGTCTAGTAGAGTTTCAGCGTGCATCTGCTGTATATCAATGTAAGTATGTATGGGCCAATGCTGGGGTTGTTAAAATTGGAGTTACCTTTGCGGGTGGAGCTGAGAGGAGGGTGGGGAGATGGAGTGGGAAGAGAGAAAAGGTGGAGCTGAGAGGAGGGAGGGGGGAAGGTGGGAGAAGGGACCCGGCATTGCCGGGTACCTTTGCTTTCGCTCTCCACTTCTTCCTCACTCCCTAGATCCCACCCTTCCTCGTCCTCCTCCTTGCTTCCCTACCCTTTCTCACTCCTCTCCTCCTTCCCCCTCCTCACTCTCCCCCCACTCCCACTCCTTTCTCTCCCCCCATCCCTTCTCACTCCACTCCTTCCTCTTTCCCCTCTCTCCTCCTCCTCCTTACTTTCCCCTCTCTACCCCTTCCCTTACTCCCTCCTCTCTCTCCACCCATCTGCTCCTCACTCTCTCTCCTCTTTCTCCCTCAAACCCCCTCACAGTATTTCCTTCAGCGAAGCGATGCATGGTACTTGCTTTTCATAGATGAAAACAGGGCTGGTCCCCAATCTCCACCAAATTTTGCATTGGTGTTGGCAGTACACACGGTCAGGTCATGGGCACAAAACCCCCCCCCCCCCCTCGTTTTTACTTCTGGGAGACAACTTGTGATTTTCACACGATCTCCACCAAATTTTGCATATGTATCGGCTATCAGTAGTACCGAGGGTAACCTCACCCCCGCCGTCCCTCCCCCTTCGAGAGGGATATGATTTGCCAATGCTCCCTAAGGAAGCATGTGTTTTTACTAATTAAAACTTATTTGCAAAATAACTCCTTCAATGCAAGGAATGGCTCCTCAAAGCCCAGATTCCAATTGAATTGAAGATGTGTGGGACTATTTGGACAAACAAAGATTAAAATAATCCCACCGACTGATATGATCTTTGGAAGGTCTTAGAAGAATCATAGAACAACATTCCACAAGGGTTTATAAGAAAAATATTTACAAGAATTTCAAAAGTACAGAAAGAAAAGGGTGGACATACTCACTATCAGTTTATATAAATGTATATCACGTATACATTTTATCATGAATTTTTTTTTCTTTCATAAAGGTGTACTTGCATTGAACACAAAGCTCCTTCTGTATCAGAGTAGAAAAATTAAAAAATGTGTATACAATGTGTGCGTGCGCTCGTGTGTGAGCACGTGCATGCATTTGTTCGTTCGTGGGTGTGCGTGTACAAGTGTGTGTGTGGATGTGTGTGTGTGTGTGTGTGTGTGCGTGTAGATGTGTGTGTGTGGATGTGTGTGTGTGTGTGTGTGTGTGTGTGTGTGTGTGTGTACGTGTTTGTGTGTGTGTGTGTGTGTGTGTGTGTGCATGTGCGTCTATGTACGTACGTGCATGTTTGTGCGTTCGTTCGTGTGTGTGTGTACGTGTGTGTGTGTGTGTGTGTGTGTGTGTGTGTGTGTGTGTGTGTGTGTGTGTGTTTGTGTGTGTGTGTACGTATGTGTGTATGTGCGTGTGCATGTGCGTCTATGTACGTACGTGCATGTTTGTGCGTTCGTGTGTGTGTGTGTGTGTGTGTGTGTGTGCGTGTGTGTGTGTGCATGTGCGTGTATGTACGTACGTGCATGTTTGTGCGTTCGTTCGTGTGTGCGTGGGTGTGTGTGTGACCAGATTCGGTGGTGTAATGGAAAGAGTGTCTGTTCCGAGTCTGGTGGTTGGGTGGTTCAAAGCCCGGCCAAGTCACACCAAAGACTTAAACATAATGGGACGTGCTGCTTTCTTGCTTGACGCTCAGCATTTAAAAAGTACAAAACACGGAATGCTGGGAAGGCAATGGCAAACCACCTATAGTCAGGGCCCTTAGGGATATTTTGGAGCCGTTTGGTTCAAATTCTTCCAAAAGCACCAAATTTGGCCCAGATGTTGCCCATGCCATACTCTTTCGATTTTTGACGGGCGCCAAGACGGGCGCCCCCCCCCCCCACCCGGGGGGCCCATATTGGCGAAATACTAAATGGCCGCCACCCGGATTAGAGGAAAATCAGTTAAATAACCAAAAGTTGGAATCATGTATGATACCACTTTTCAGGGGTTTTCGAGGTCGAGGAATCCAATTATGATGTTATTTTGATGATTCGAGGTCAAGGTCAACCCTCAAGGTCATCTTAAAGGTCATTTTTGAGTCAAACATGTCGGTTTTTGAGTTTTTTGTCAAGATTTACGCGAGGTTCACCATTTTATGTTTCTGGGTTGGGTAATCGAACTCTGACCTTATCTTTGACAATTAGAGGAAATATTCACATGTCTATTTCCTAATTTTCAGGCATATGCAGTTCATCAGTCTAATTACAAAGGTACGGATTTTGATGTTTTATTAACTGTATGCCATATCCTTGTGTTTAATTTTTGTGCGATCATGATCCGGGTTCATGTATACATGATTGTATACATGTCATAAATATGACGTCATAGGTCATGTGACCTGGCGGTCATATTGGATTTTATGAAAACCTTAAAAATGGATCCCTGCCTTCATTTTTCGATCGATTCATTTTGAACTTTAACCACTTATAGTACGCCATGTGATTGGATGCATATCCTAATTATAAGGTCATAGGTCAGGTGACATGGCGGGATGGACCGGTATGGTCCCCGGATCATACCGCCCTTGGCGCCCGTCAAAAACCGAAAGAGTATGGCATGGGCAACATCTGCGCCAAATTTGATGCTTTTGGAAGAATTTGAACCAAAATATCCCGAAGGGCCCTGACTACTAGGACCTGCCAAGAAACTGCTTCGGCATCAACAACGCTCTGCAAAGAATTAATATGGTACATTGAAATAAAATATACATATGCACATATATATGGGTATAGATCAGTGATAAATATGCCCATAATTGGCGAATGTCCCCTAATGGCCACGAGACTATTTGTTATGATTGGATCTATAGGGCTCGAATGAAGACGTCACCGACAGAAAATGATATTAGAGAGGAAATGTGTTTATCATTCGCAATGCACCAAATGGCAGAAACTAATTTCGTTGTTTATCGCTTCATCAACACGACTGACGGAGAGGCGCGTTCCAACCCGTCCCGAGCTTGAATGCACCGCGTGGTGCCACGCGCCGTACTTTACCGCAGCTCGAGCGGTGCCGCGCGCAGTACATTACCGCAGCACGAGCGGTACCGCACGCCGTACATTACCGCAGCACGAGCGGTGCTGCCCGCTGTACATTACCACAGCACGAGCGGTACCGCACGCCGTACATTACCACAGCACGAGCGGTGTCGCGCGCAGTACATTACCGCAGCATGAGCGGTGTCGCGCGCAGTACATTACCGCAGCACGAGCGGTGCCACGCGCAGTACATTACCGCAGCACGAGCGGTGTCGCGCACAGTACATTACCGCAGCACGAGCGGTGCCACGCGCAGTACATTACCGCAGCACGAGCGGTGTCGCGCACAGTACATCATCGCAGCACGAGCGGTGTCGTGCGCCGTCATTGCCGCAGCACGAGCGGTGCCGCGCGCCGTCATTGCCGCAGCACGAGCGGTCACGCGCCGTCATTGCTGCAGCACGAGCGGTGTCGCACGCCGTACATTACTGCAGCACAAGCGGTGCCGAGCGCCTTATATTCCCGCAGCATGAGCGGTGCCATGCGCCTTACATTACCACAGCACGAGCGGTACCGCACGCCGTACATTACCACAGCATGAGTGGTACCGCACGGCGTACTTTACCGCAGCATGAGCGGTGCCGCGCGCAGTACATTACCGCAGCAGGAGCGGTACCGCACGCCGTACATTACCGCAGCACGAGCGGTGCCATGCGCAGTACATTACCGCAGCATGAGCGGTGCCATGCGCAGTACATTACCACAGCACTAGCGGTGCCGCACGCCATACATTACCGCAGCATGAGCGGTGCCGCGCGCCGTACATTACCACAGCATGAGCAGGCCTTACATTACCACAGCACTAGCGGTGCCGCACGCCATACATTACCACAGCACGAGCGGTGCCGTGTGCCGTACATTACCACAGCATGAGCAGGCCTTACATTACCGCAGCATGAGTGGTGCCGCGCGCCGTACATTATCGCAGCACGAGCGGTGCCGCGCGCCATACATTACCGCAGCACGAGCGGTGCCGTGCGCCGTACATTATCGCAGCACGAGCGGTGCCACGTGCTGTACATTACCACAGCATGAGCAGTGCCGCGCGCCATACATTATCGCAGCACGAGCGGTGCCGCGCGCCATACATTACCGCAGCATGAGCGGTGCCGCGCGCCATACATTATTGCAGCACGAGCGGTGCCGCGCGCCGTACATTATAGCAGCACGAGCGGTGCCACACGCAGTACATTGCCGCAGCACGAGCGGTGCCCCACGTGTGCGGAGGCTGACCTTGGTTCTGAAATGACCTGCATTCGCGGCTCCGACGGTTATCGGCAAAAACATTCAAAAACCAGCCCCCCCTCTCCCCCTAAAGCGTCCTCTCCACCAATTCCGCCCTCCTCTTCCTCCCTTTCGCCGCCTCCCGCCCCTCTCCGCACTCGCCGTCCCCTACCGCAACGAGAAGCGAGTGAAACGGCGGGAACGATTCCCCTGCAAATTGCCAACCGATCACCAACGTTTGCGGAAAAACTAATTGACAATTTACATAATAATTTTATTATTATTAATCATAATTAATACTATCACATAAGGGACGTGCCCTGCCAGCGTGCGCGTTCACTGTATACATAGGTCCTAAGAGGGAACGGGCACGGAGGGAAGGGGCACAGTACCTACACCGTGCGACCAAGATTTGACAACGGGTTCGATTCCGGTCCGAGCGGAGCTCACTCACCCAGTTTACCGCACGGAGGATCGACTGCGGCTGCTTGGCCACGGCCACGGGGTCGAGCGCACCGCCCGCCTTGCCAGCCCCGTACGCGCTGCTGATGCTCTCCATCTTGAGCGTTGCCGTGACGTCGACCTGGAGGGGTGGCTTGCCGAGTGGTGCTAGGGAGGGTGGGTGTGAAATGAGGTGGGGAGGGAGGGAGGGAGGGAAGGGGTTGTGCGGAATCTTCGATGGGCTCAGCAGGCTCAGTGGAGACAAGAGAGACACGCGGTGCCGGCACCTCTCGGGAGTCGGGATGTTACAATTTACAAACACCATCCTTAGGGCTTCCTCAGATATCCTTCAAACCTCCTGTTCAATTTAATTTTCAACAACCTTCCTCTATATCCTGAAGTTTTCAATCCCCGCAACGGATCCAAATGGATTCCAAGTTTCTGCCATCCAGATCTGCGCACATAGTGATGATGCCCATTGGAGCACCACTCGGTACAACAACGATCTATGCAATGAAGGAGTGATGCTCTGCCCTCAACAGGAGATCCCCCTACTTGTACTTTGGAAAAAATATCGCAATTCTGGGTGAAAAGAGATTCCAAGAAGTGATGACTCAATTGAAGACCTCACAATGTTGTGAATAATGGGTTTTTTTTTCTTTTTCTGTGAATGGAGATTCATTCATTACTTATCGTGACTCGGGAACAGTGTTGGTGTGGATATACAAGTTGTATATATTTATTTATTTATTTATAGATATATAAACATATCAATATATATATATATACATGGAAATACTGAAATGCTCTGAACTTAAACCAACGATGTTGACCTCATCACGACAGTTCGTTCATGGCATACCTGTAAACCCAAAAGGTCATCTAGCAGTTCACAAATGCAAAGTCAAAAGCTGTCACCAAGTAAATGAAAGGTGAAGCTCCCAACCAGGTTTCGCCTTTGTTGGGGCTCGTCAGGGCAACATATCGCTGTTTCATCCACTTTGCGATTTTTGAAGAAGCCTTTTTGGCTTGTATACTGGCAGATGGCACTTGTTGGGTCCAAATACAATCTGGCCTCACCAGTCACAGTCAGTGAGTCATGTTAGCCAGTATGTGTGTATATGTGTGTGTGTGTGTGTGTGTGTATGTATGTATGTATGTATATATATTTGTATATATATATATATATATATATATATATATATATATATATATATATATATATATATATATACTGTATATATATATCTATATATATCTATATATATCTATATATATCTATATATCTATATATATCTATATATATCTATATCTATATATATCTATATCTATCTATATCTATCTATCTATCTATATCTATCTATATCTATCTCTATCTATCTCTATATATATATATATATATCTATATATCTATCTATATCTATCTCTATCTATCTCTATATATATCTATATATATCTATATATCTATATATATCTATATATATCTATATCTATATATATCTATATCTATCTATATCTATCTATCTATATCTATCTATATCTATCTCTATCTATCTCTATATATATATATATATATATATACAGCCATGGCCAAAAATATTGGCACCCTTGCACTTTTTTCTAATAATGCACCATTTCTTCCAGAAAATTGTTGAAATTAAAATATCTTTTAGTATCCACATATGTATATTTCTGTGCAAAATTACTAAATCTTAGCTTGTTCCACACAAAAATCCTAAATTGGCCCGGACAATATTATTGGCACCTTTTATAAGTTGTTAGAAATAATTAGATTTCAAGCAGGTGATTCCTCTTTACTTTGGAATTGAACTCACCTGTGGTGAGTTGCAGGTGCCTGCAATATAAAAATCACTCATTCAATCAGTTTCAATAGAAAAAGGAGTCATTCTGCTGTTTTGTGTCACTGTGTGTACCGCAATGAGCATGGAGAAAATAAAGAAAACCAAAGAATTGTATGAGGAGGTCAGACACAAGATTGTAGCCAAGCATGGACAATCTCAAGGCTACAAGTCCATCTCCAGAGACCTTGACCTTGATGTTCCTGTGTCCACCGTACACAACGTTATCAGAAAGTTGAAGGCCCATGTTGCTGTAGCCAACCTCCCTGGACGTGGCGCAAGAGAAAACTTGATCGAAGATTGCAGCGAAGGATTGTTCGAATGGTGGAGAAAGCACCTCGATCAACTGCCAAACAGATTCAAGCTGAACTTCAGACACAAGCTACAACAGTTTAAACTCGCACCATCCGTCGCCAACTCAATGAAAGGTGACCTGGGACCACCAACTCCACCCCCCTCGGATCGTCCATGCCGACCGGATAAGACCCTATACAGGCGAGCAGGCACCCTCATGGATCGCTCTGGCCTTCGAGGCCGAGGCACGACCAAGTACCTCCACAGGGAGGGGCTCATAGCTTAGAGAACTGGTGAATTATTGTACCCCCCACGTGTAGGTATGGTGGTGTGACCATTCCCCACGGTGGGGGGGCCCATGAGCACTAGTTTAGGGGGATAGCATTGTTAGGCCCATGGAGGGGCCAGCAATGGTTGCTCCATGGGGGCACTGAAGCACTAGCTGGGGGAGGGCAAGGATAATGATTAGGGATCTAGAGAGACCATAGGGACAGAGATTTAAGTAGTGACCATGAACAGTAGTGGGGACGTAGAGAGTTTAGTGGCTGTTAACAAAGGGTGCGCGTAGTGTAAAGGGACGACGAGGGAAGCACTAGCTATAGGGGAAATCAGTTAGATAAATGATGCTGTGTGTAAGTGTGAATTGAATTGTTGGTGTGAAAATAATTGGTGTGAAATGCATGGTGTGGAAATGATTGGTATGGAATGCATGGTGCGAAGGATTGAATGGGGGGAGTGGAACCCATTCACGGAGGCCCGGGTGGGTAGTGTAAAGTTAGATCGAGGGTGCAGGTAAATTACAACGGATATTGACACCTGTTGTGCTGATTGTAAAATGTAGTGTTTTGTGAGGTGCATGAGGCAGTGGAATGGCTAGGCATGTGGTTTGGTGGTAGATAGTTATCTGAGGCACCTCGCCGGTCACTGGTAGCTCGTCGGCCAGGTAAGGCCATAGGTAGGCTCAGGGAGCCAGTTAGGTTAGCATGTGAGTGGGGCCCGAGGATCCAGGGAAAGGACTCAGGTTGCCCAAATGCCAAGGTGGGCATCAGTTGGGAAGAACCAAGGAGGGCCTTCCCCAGATAGGTTAGGGTGAGGAGTAGGCGAGCTCGGGAGACAGCACCGGTGGACGAGGGGGTGCAGGCAGGTAGACCTGCTCGTGAAGCCACACGACCCAGCCCCGAAATTGTGCAAGGGCACGAATAGAAAAATCGTGGGGTGAGACCCAAATTCGGAGGGCACAACAGTGTGGGCAATGGGAATTCGGGTTCTTAGAACCATATAGTTTAAAGAAGGCTGATTGGCAGGGTACAACCCCGGGGAGGTTAAATGTGTAAATGATGTTAGTGGAGTTAGGATTTTGTGAAGACCCCTTCGCACCATCCACAACCAGCCACAAGGGGGTGAATTTTGCACCACGGGGCTCAATGTTTGATTGGTGAGATGCATCACGACATGAGTATAAAACATTGTGTTCATTCCGCCTTTCCTTCCTGGGAGAACCTGGGGGGGGTTGGGGAAGAATTTGGCATTAAAGAGGGGACGGGGGAGACAAGACATAGAGATGAATTGTAAATACAAGGAGGGCTAGTGTAGTGTAGTGGGCGGTGGTGGTACATACGGGTAGGGCCGGGCTCGAGTTCACTCTGCCGGCGTTCCTCTCACCCGCTTGTCATACCTTTGTTTTGCACGTGCCACTGTGCCCTTTCTTTGTGCTCGTTGCGCTTTGTCTTCCTCCCCGATCCAGGACCATCAAGAGGACTCACCTTGCCGTCGCAGCATCTTGCTGCCATCCATCACTCACTCGCATCATTCCATCACTCACCCATTATGCACCATTAGCTCTGTGGCCACACCCATTTCCATTGTTGCACCTCCTGGCTGCCCCCATCATCTTGCTACATGGACCACCTGTTGGGTGGCATTGACGCCACACATGGATCACCTGTTGGGTGGCATTGATGCCACACATTTGGACCACGTTTCGAGTGGCCCTGCTCACTAAATAAATAAAAAAGTGATCCATGTGTGCAATTCTGAAGAATTAGATGGCCCTGATCTTCAAATGGCCTGTATACCGGTCAGGGCCAGCCGGTTTTGTTAGCCAGCCAACCAAGGCAAGAAGCCACTCCAGCAACATGTTCTCCATGCTTTATTCCTCGAGTCCAGGTCCTGGGTCATAGTTTTTGTAAATAAATTGTGTTTTAGTGTAAAATGTAAAAATGTTGCCCACCGGTTATGTGTTTAGTTTCAAAATTCCGGCATTACGCGAACAGTACAAGGTTATGGGTGTGAATCTGTTAGGTAGTTTCTCAATGCATTAAGAGGGACATATTTAGTTTTAAAATGTACATTTAAATGTTTAAAAAAAAAATGTCGCAAACATTGGGATTAGAGTTAACAAGCGTTACGCCCAGGTCCCCCGTCGGTGAAGTGATGTGAGTTGACAAAGTGGAGGCGGCCATCTTGGATTTTGACGTGGCGACCCAATTTTCAATAGCGTTCTCCCTTATAAGGAGATACACCCACACACCAGATTAGAAGTTGGTACTTCGCTTATTTTTCAAGCTATTCCGCTCACAAGGTTCAGACATACATGGCGGCGGCCATCTTGGATTTTGACGTAGCGACCCAATTTTCAATAGCGTTCTTCCTTATGCCGAGATACACCCACACACCAGATTAGAAGTTAGTAGTTCGTTTATTTTTCAAGATATTTCACTCACAAGGTTCAGACATATATATGGTGGCGGCCATCTTGAATTTTGACGTGGCGACCTAATTTTCAATAGCGTTCTTCCTTATGCCTAGATACACCCATGCACCAGATTAGAAGTTGGTACTTCGCTTATTTTTCAAGATATTCCACTCACAAGGTTCAGACATACATTGCGGTGGCCATCTTGGATTTTGACGTGGGTTGCACCCACACACCAAATTAGAATTCGGTCCTTCACTTATGCACGCACGCATGCATGCATGCCCGCATGCACGGACGGACGGACACACACACGGACGGACGCACGGACGGACACATGGATGGACGCACACACGGACGGAGGGGAAAAGCATAGTCCCCCTTTCGCTCCGCGGTGCGATGGGGGACAGAAATGTTAGGGGGAATCACATCTACGTGTCACACTAAAAGTAATGTTTAAATGAATGCCAGCTCACCCCAGCCGCTCCAAGTGGATGACTCGGTCCGAGTCTCTGTGAGAGGAGGGGGTAGTGTTGCGGTTTTGCCATAAAGGCAAATCCCCGAGTTAATTGCACAACAACATGTAGCCTGCAGTAGTTAGTTATTTCTTATTGAATGTAAAGATTAGCCCCTTCCCATTGTGTAATAATCCACACCAATATGCATTGAGAGTAGGCAGGATTTCAAACCTCCGTGTGGTGGAGGGAAGACATTTTTAATGTGCAGGAAGGCGTGGCCAAAAGCACAGGCCCACGTGACCAATGAGGGGTCGGGGGAACGTCACCAGCAAGCGACCAATGGGTTGTGAAACCTCCCCGAATGAAAGAGTGAAGGAGGACTGAAACCTTCATAAGGGGGGGGGGGGAGGGATTGAAGGCCAGCACGTGACCAACC
This sequence comes from Myxine glutinosa, assembly GCF_964187855.1. Taxonomy (NCBI): domain Eukaryota; kingdom Metazoa; phylum Chordata; class Myxini; order Myxiniformes; family Myxinidae; genus Myxine; species Myxine glutinosa. The sequence goes on along the minus strand of NC_136270.1, from coordinate 23,136,323 downwards.
TCAGCCAATGGGAGGCTGTGGAACATTCTGGAAGCTTTTCGGGTCTGATAAAAACCCCCGCCCATCGCATTTCCAGCTTCTTACTTTTTGCGTCGACGCCCGACACCCATCGCTCTTCGCCGATCTCTCGTTCTGATCCAGTGGACCTGCAAGCGTTGGCCCCTCCCGCGACTCATCTTAAAGCTGGTCGTCCCACCTGCGCTGAATCTAGCCATGCCTGCGTTGCAGCTTGTCCAACCTGTGCTGAAGTTCGTCCATGCTGACTTCGAGGCGGCGGTTCGTCCTTCGGACCTTACCTCATCCAGGCTGCACGTCCGGATCGAGCTGCACGCTGCGCACACCCGACCAAGTGGCCACCATCGAGTCAATCCCAGCACGTACATCAGTACGAGAATAATCAGTGTGTCATTCCCCTGTGTGTATGAGTGTGCGAAGGCGCCTGTGGGGTTTATTATAGATAAGGAATTGGTAAGGTTGCATCTTTGTCTTTTTCTCTGTGCCTTCTAAATAAAAGACTGCACATTTTGTTACTTTCAAACCTGTTCGGGTACGTCTTTTCTCCATTGGCCTAGCATCATCCGAGACCGAATTTGGCTTGAATCAGGTCCGTAAATCACGTCAGGTAACGCCACTTTCCACACCGTGCAAATCCGCTCGGCACGCAATAAAGTGTGGGAAGCGAGGGTTCGATCCCCGGTTTCTTCGGTCGCGTGTCTTGAAGGTATTTGGGATTATTTGACCAGCAAACTCTTCGGCACGTGGCTGGCGATCGGTATTGCTTAGCAATCCGTCAATCACGAGCTTAGTCATGGTCGGCGGCCTCAGTGGACCCAGAGTTTGAGGGGGAGCGGGGTAATAAACTCCCCTTAGTACATCGACAAACACGGGATCCGCAACAATATATATATATATATATATATATCACAAACAGGAATAAATTCCTACATGGGGCTAGTGTGAAAAAATCCGACTCAACCAGGACTCAAACCCAAATATCTCAAAACTTACACAGTGACAACACACTGTGCTATTGAGCCTTCGGAATATCCTTAGAAATTTCTCACAATAACACAGCAAGCTTTATAATGGCGGATGTCTTCCAGACGTCTTGGCTAGACAGACCCCAAATGTGAGTGTGTGTGTGGGTGTGTGTGTAAGTGTATTAGAGATAAAACTCATCCAGAAATTGATTCCACCATGAAGATTTCTAAACAAACAATTTCCACTTTGACATTATGAAGTTTTATGTGTAGATTAGTGATAATAATAAAAAATCTCAATTGAAGCCATTTTAAACTCGGGCTGTAACACAACAAAATGTGAAAAAGTCAAGGGGTGTGAATACTTCCTGAAGGCATTGTATACATCACTCTTCCTGCAAAGCACCAGGGTGACAGTTTATAGGTAGGTCAGGATTCAAACCCAAACGAGACAGCCCATTAATCATTCAAACCCAGACCCCATCCCCATACCCCAATTGATGTTTCTGCATACATGGTGCACTGAACTTTAAAAACTCTAGAAAGTTTGACTAATACGGTCGAGTATAACAGTATAACAAAGTAAGATTTCAAGTACTTCATCTCAAAAGCTGTTGGTAGGATCCGCATCACAGAGTCACAGGGCTTTTCAGTCTCACCCTTGGGATCTCGAATGCCTGGAATCATGAATTGCAGTGATTAATTTTAATGGTTCGACCGTTAGCGACCTCCAGAGTAAAACAGTTCCAGTTTATTTCTCCCATAATTAGCGCTTTGGCAATGAATGGAATCACCGAGGCCTAGACGAGCCAACAATGGCAGTTACCGGAGAGACAGAGAGAGAGACAGAGACAGAGAGAGAGAGAGAGAGAGAGAGAGAGAGAGAGAGAGAGAGAGAGAGAGAGAGAGAGAGAGAGAGAGAGAGAGAGAGGTCTTCCACCAATCGCGACAGTACCTGAAGTTTGTGGTTTAAAAGCCTTGACCAAGTGTGGTACAAAAATACAAGTTTACTGGAAGTGAAGTAAAATTAATTAACCTTTTGTGGTTAATTATACAGTATTCTTTCTGCTTGCCGACATTGAAATAGCAAAATAAGACAAGGGAGATTGTTCAATTAAGAGTAACTAGCAACGGTACCCGCCCTATGGGCGGGGCTTCAATTGGGAGGCCCAAATGAAAAGGTAAAATATCAGATTTTGGTGAAGTTGTTGGTGTGCCTCCAAGACACACCGAGACTGGTGTGCAGCTGTGTCACGTCCTTGTTCACCAGATCTGTATTCCTCGGACTGCCTCCGAGACGTGTGCAGCTGTGTCACGTCCTTGTTCACCAGATCTGTATTCCTCGGACTGCCTCCAAGACTGGTGTGCAGCTGTGTCACGTACTTGTTCCTGCCTCCGATAGTCCTCGTCTAGGCGAGCCTTCTTTCTTGCAACAGCTTCCTTGGACGTTTTCGTTAATGAGACTTTCCGTTTGCGAGGCATTTTACTGGTTTATCTGAAACGGTACCCGCCCAGAAACACGTACCAGAGAAAACAAGCGTTACGCCTAGGTCCCCCGTCGGTGAAGTGATGTGTGAGTTGACAAAGTGGAAGACGCAGAAAACATGCTATGATATGATATTTCGCTCACAAGGTTCAGACATACATGTAGGCAGCCATCTTGGATTTTGACGTGGCGACCCAATTTTCAATGGCGTTCTTCCTTATGCCTAGATACACCCACACACCAGATTAGAAGTTGGTACTTCGCTTATTTTTCAAGATATTCCACTCACAAGGTTCAGACATACATGGCAGCGGCCATCTTGGATTTTGACGTGGCGACCCAATTTTCAATAGCCTTCTTCCTTGTACCTAGATATACACAAACACCAGATTAGAAGTTGGTACTTTGCTTATTTTTCAAGATATTTCACTCACAAAGTTCAGACATATATATGGTGGCGGCCATCTTGGATTTTGACGTGGCGACCCAATTTACAATAGCGTTCTTCCTTATGCCGAGATACACCCACACACCAAATTAGAAGTTGGTACCTACTTCGCTTATTTTTCAAGATATTCATCTCACAAGGTTCAGACATACATGGCGGCGGCCATCTTGGATTTTGACGTGGCGACCCAATTTTAAACAGCCTTCTTGCTTGTGCCTAGATACACCCACACACCAGATTAGAAGTTGGTACTTCGCTTATTTTTCGAGATATTTCGCTCACAAGGTTCAGACATATATATGGTGGCGGTCATCTTGGATTTTGACGTGGCGACCCAATTTTCAATAGCGTTCTTCCTTATGCCGAGATACACCCACACACCAAATTAGAAGTTGGTACTTCGCTTATTTTTCAAGATATTCATCAGACATACATGGCGGCGGCCATCTTGGATTTTGACGTGGCGACCCAATTTTAAACAGCGTTCTTGGTTGTGCCTAGATACACCCACACACCAGATTAGAAGTTGGTACTTCGTTTATTTTTCAAGATATTTCGCTCACAAGGTTCAGACATATACATGGCGGCGGCCATCTTGGATTTTGACGTGGCGACCCAATTTTCCATAGCGTTCTTCCTTATGCCTAGATACACCCACACACCAGATTAGAAGTTGGTACTTCGTTTATTTTTCAAGATATTTCGCTCACAAGGTTCAGACATATACATGGCGGCGGCCATCTTGGATTTTGACATGGCGACCCAATTTTAAACAGCGTTCTTGCTTGTGCCTAGATACACCCACACGCCAGATTAGAAGTTGGTACTTCGCTTATTTTTCGCGATATTTCGCTCACAAGGTTCAGACATATATATGGTGGCGGCCATCTTGTATTTTGACGTGGCGACCCAATTTTCAATGGCGTTCTTCCTTATGCCGAGATACACCCACACACCAAATTAGAAGTTGGTACTTCGCTTATTTTTCAAGATATTCATCTCACAAGGTTCAGACATACATGGCGGCGGGCATCTTGGATTTTGACATGGCGACCCAATTTTAAAAAGCGTCCTTCCTTGTGCCTAGATACACCCACACGCCAGATTAGAAGTTGGTACTTCGCTTATTTTTCGCGATATTTCGCTCACAAGGTTCAGACAGACATGGCGGCGGCCATCTTGGATTTTGACGTGGGTTGCACCCACACACCAAATTCGAATGCGGTCCTTCACTTATGCATGCACGCACGCCCGCACGCAAACACGCACGCACACACGCATGCACGGATGGACGGACGGACGGACACACGGACGGAGGGGAAAACCATAGTCCCCCTTTCGCTCCGCTGTGCGACGGGGGACAACAAATCGTTTGGGCAATGGGCTCTCCAATATTCGATGTGGTCACGGTTTGAATTACGTAACGTAACGTTTGTGACGATGTTTTCATTGTGACGATGTTTGAGTTCACGGTAGTGTTTGATGTGACGGTGTGAACGTAATTTCGTAATGTTTTTCGTTTTTATTTTCGTAAATGTTTAATGAACGTTTAATGTTTAAAGAACGTTAAATGAGCGTAAGAATAATGTTTAATGATCATTAAATGAATGAATGAATGAATAAATGGATGGTATGAATAATGCCATGGCGTCGCGTTGGCAGCAGTGACAATATAAAAATGTTTGCCAAGAACTTCAAAGAGAGAAAAGGAACTTTTATCAACAATGTCGTCTATCCTGAAGTTCTAAGCTGAAGAAGAGGTACAAAATCATTCCATTTTTTTTTCCTAAAGAAAAGTTGATATCACGATTTGAAACACGATGGAATAATATTTACCGATATGAACAGTGATGTGGTTTTTAGCCGCGTCGCAGACGCTGGTCATAGAGTGCCCTCTGCTGTTGTTGTTGTTCTTCTTGTTCTTCTTCTTGTTCTTGCAGAGAAGACAAAACCTCAAAGCTCCACCCATTCTGGGAACCATAGCTCCACCCATTCTGGGAGAGCCTTCATATAAACAAATATCCACCATTTTATTAACTCGCATAGCTTTGAGGCCTGTTTTGTAGGCCCGTGGTGTCTTCCTCTCTCACACAGTTTTATTTCAAATCAAATTCGATATATCATTTCATTTTTCACAGTCGCTAACATAGTTTTAGACTCGGTTGAAAAAAAACGGGAAGAAAATCCGATGAAAGTTGCCCTTTATAGAACGTCCACCTCGTCCGCCTGACGACTCACAGAAAGGCTCTGCCAGGCATTCAAGAGGCTTTGGTAAAAAGCAGGGAGGAGCGATATGTCGACATGTTGGCGGTTCATTTGAAAAAGTTCAAAATCGTACCTGAGCCTACCCGCTCGCTGTAATACAAGGCATGCAGAGAGCCGGCCTGGCAGATGTTCCATGTAGAGGAGACGTTGAATAGACCGCTGCCGGAAGGCCATTAGGCGGGCTTTGATGTCGACGAGGTTGTGGCCACCCTCGGCTGAGGGGTGACATATCACATCGGGTCGTAGCCAGTGGTAGCCTCCTCAGAAGAAATCCACCAGTTTGCCCTGGAGTGCTTTGAGCAGGGCCTCCGGCGGTTGCAGGCTGATGAACCTATGCCACAACAGTGTGGCAACTAAGTTGTTGATCATTAGCACACGGCCCTTGAAAGACAAATGAGGTAAAACCCTTTTCCATCGCTTCAATCTTTCTCCCACTTGCTAAATTACCCCATCCCAATTTTTCTGAGCATACTGTGGGAAACCAAGGAATATGCCCAAGTACTTAATTCCCTCACTTCCACACAGTAACTCTGCGGGGAGGGATGGGGTGGCAGTGGTACGGGCTGAGGAAGGTTGCGATAAAGGGAGGGTATCCATAACGTCTTGCTTTTGTTCCAATTGATTTTTAAAGAGGAAGCAGAGTGAAACGTTGTTAGGCACTCAACAAGGATATCAATATCGTCTTTATCTTTTACAAAGATGCAGACGTCGTCCGCATAAGCAGATAGGGTTAGCGGCGGACTCATGCGAGAAAGTGCTATTCCAGAAATCGTCTTTCTCAGTAGACTGAGAAGGGGCTCTAAAGAAAGAGCAAACAATAAACCAGAGACTGGACACCCTTGCCGTACCCCTCTCCGAACCTTTTTGGGGGGAGCCAACACATTATTAATCTTAATTAAATGAAATACGTCTGTGTATAGCAAGGAAATGTAGGATCGAAAGTTTGCTCCGAGGCCGCATGCCTGTAATACATGATGCATAAACTTATGGTCAATACTGTCAAATGCCTTTTCAAGATCAAGCGACATCATTCCAAAGTCTTTTTGCTCACGGTTACCATCAATGAGATCTCTGATTAAAGAAATATTATCATGGATGGATCTTCCAGGAACACAGTAACTCTGTTCTGGTAATACCAGATCACCAATAACCTTTTTTAGTCGATTAGCGAGTACTTTTGAAAAAAGCTTGTAGTCCATGCACAGCAGGGAGATCGGTCGCCAGTTCGCCACAAGTCGGGGATCTCCAGTTTTTGGGAGCAAGCATACTACGGCTCTTTTTAGACTCAGCGGCATTATACCAGTCTGTATAGAAGCGTCCAAAACATTCAGCAACTCGGGGCCTAAAAGGTCCCAAAAGGTCAGAAAGAATTCGGGAGGTAGACCGTCGATACCCGGAGCTTTCCCCGAATCCATGGCAGCAAGAGCACAGGTTAGCTGAGGGAGGGTGATTGGTAGGTCAAGCTCCAACTGTTGAGCCTCAGTTAGGGAGGGGAAGTGAGAGGTTAAATCCATCATTGTATCATTACAAACAGTCTGCTCTTCAAAATGTTTTGTATAGAATTCAATAATGTTTCGTCTAACATCATCCTCATTGACAACAACGTTGCCTCTTGAGTCCAAAACAGAAGAGATTAGCTATGATGGCTTGCTTAAAGATTCTAAATGAAAGAAAGACTTGTTTGGGGTGTCTGATAATTTTACATTCTGTATTCTAAGTCTAATTAACGTACCGGCTGCTCTCTCTTGAACTAGATTCCTTAAAAGAGCTTTCTTTTCAAGCAATAACCGGTAATTGGCATCATTATTTTCATGAGCCAATTTACTCTCCAATTGTAGAATATCTAATTCCAACCGGACCATTGCAATGTGCGTGTCGTTTGTGCTGTGCGATTGGAAACACTGACAAAAGACCCGAATTTGAGATTTCATGTTATCCCACCATATGCTGGATGAAGAAAAGGAGGATTTCTTTGCTACTAGACTTGCCCAGAAAACACGAAAGGCTTCTTTAAACACACTGTCTTCTAGAAGTCTAACATTAAACTTCCAATAAGTGCTTCTATTTGTGGGTTGAGGAAAGGAAAGGTTTAGGGTTACCAAATGAGGGTCCGAAAACACGGAAGGGAAAAGTTTGAAGAAACCGCAGTATTTTTAAAGGGTACGTTAATGTACCATCTGTCGAGCCTTGCCAAGGATACTCGACTATTGGCGCATCGACACCAGGTGTACTGGGATGTGTTTGGGTGGTGCAACCGCTAAACATCCACTAAACCCATTGTGCTAAAAAAAGAAAATGGGATAAGTGTACATGGGACTCGGGATGGGGTTCGACAGAGTTTCTATCAATTTATTGATGGGTCGAAGGTGCAATTAAAATCACCTCCGACACACACACACAATGATCAAAATCAACCGATCTTAAGTGATTTATCATAGAGGCGAAGAAGGACTTATGCTCTACACTATCACTTGGCGCATACACGTTAAATATGGTGCAATGGAAGTTATGGCTTACTAGTTTGAGAGAGCTAAGCCGACCTTTTATTACCTCCTGAAAATGGCATGATTCACACACCAGGCCTAGCTTCAGCAAGAAGCCGATTCCAGCAGATGAAGCTGATAAATTGCTGAAATAGCATTGGCTCTTAAAAAGTTGATGCCAGTCGTGTTCTACGTTAGGTGTGATGTGAGTTTCTTGAAGCAAGATCACATCCACCTTTTTCCGTTGAAATATGTTTTTGACTTGAACCTGGTGGAGGTGGCTAGCACCACCGCCGTTAATATTTAAAGTTGCAAGTTTTATAGTTTTCATCCTGTATTGATGAAATCAGCCTGTGGCTGGGAACACTCTACACCTGCACGTGTGATAAATTTTCTTAACCTGTGGTATTGTGATCTATTCAGGTCAAAATGTTGAGGTGTTTTAATTATGGATTTTGCAGTATGTATGAATGCTAACAAATCGACAAAATAGTCTTTAATGACTATGCTGCGTTGTCTATACGTTTCAGCTAGAAACGACACAATGAGTTGGGGGGGGGGGGGGGGGGGAAGATTTGTGACTGAGATGCTTATGACTGTGACAGCTGTCATTTCCACCTCGTCCTCAGACTCTGACAAGTCTGATAATGTCCCACCTGGATCTTGGGCCTTACTTGCAGCTCTCACGAGCTCCTCTGGAGGCATCTCCTGGGATTTAATTGGATGCTCCGATCCACACTCACGAGCAGACTGGTGCGTAGCCGGAGTTACGATGTCTGTTTGTAAGACTGAGCAATTGGTTTGGTCACCAGTCCGCTCAGTTACTGGAGGGGGGACCGGTAGGGCTTCGCTTTCAGGCTCAAAGATGGCCGCAGTGTTTGGTTCAATGCAGGCTTCATTTTCAGAACCTGGGAAATCAGTAACGTCCTTTTTTCCACTTTGGCGTTCGATATTTTCGTTTGCTGTAGACGTTTTGCCTTCTTTTGCAGAGACAGTGTCTCTGCCCAAGACAGCATTCTTTATCGCATCATCGGGGCTATTTGTTAGTGGTGCTTTTCGTTTTTTGGTCTGTACGGCAAGTTCTTCATTCATAGGTTTGCTTGCGGTACTAGCATTGCCAAGTGCCATCTCACTGGGTTCGGGTAGCACCGGGGCGTCGGGAAGCACGGTCGGGGTGTCGGGAAGCACAGTCGGGGCGTCGGGAAGCACAGTCGGGGTGTCGGGAAGCACAGTCGGGGCATCGGGAAGCACAGTCGGGGCATCGGGAAGCACAGTCGGGGCTTCGGGAAGAACAGTCGGGACCTCGGGAAGCACAGTTGGGACATCGGGAAGCACAGTTGAGGCGTCGGGAAGTGAGGAAGCACGGTCGGGGCGTGAGGAAGCATGGTCGGGGCGTGAGGAAGCACGGACGGGCGTGAGGCAGCACGGACGGGCGTGAGGCAGCACGGTCGGGGCGTGAGGAAGCACGGTCGGGGTGTTTTCTTTTTTACAGCCCGCATCGGTGTCCCAATTTGCCGCACTTCGTACAAGATGCTTTGGGACAAAACCTTTTAACATGTCCGAAGGCTCCACAAAGGAAGCACGTTAAGGTGCCTGACGAAGCATACATTTGATATTCACAATCGTTTACCGAAATTTTAAACGAAATGTTTAGTCCTGTATCGTCGCCGCGATCAGGAAGCACCATGAATACCTGTCTCGGGAAACTCGTAACATGTTTCACTTGTTCATCCCGACATCCCAGGGGAATCATCGAGATTCGGGAAACAACAGTTCCGTACCGGGACAGAACAGCCATTAGTTTAACGTCGGTGATAAACGGAGCGACATTTGAAATAATTACCTCAATCGCCGGTGTGTCCATCGGGGAAACCATGATGATGACGAACGGCCCACCTTTCAATGATAAACCGGTACTAACCACATCGTGTACGAACTTCTCGTCCGACACGAAGACAACAAACCTCTGGTTCATCCGCGACGCAGCGCGGACATTTTGATCGCCGATAACATTCCCTCCAGCTAGGATAATAATGTCCTCGGTAGGAACACCTTCGGGAGGGACACACACGAAGGCATGCTTCCTTGTTAGGGTTTCAAACCCTTCCTGCCGTGCGCGAACATTCGCCATAACGGCGATGTCTCACCTTTCCACCTTGACCAGGTGGAAAGGACACGAAGGAAATATAATCGAAATAAAATAATAAATAATAAAGTTCTCACAACGCGAGTATTAGGTAAACAGCACCGACGGAGCAAGTAAACTGATTACTGAACCGAACGGGTCTGCTCTCCTCTTTGGGCTCTTCTCTCACTCTCTCTGTCTGTCTCACAGGAGGGGAAAGAGGGACAGGTGGTAACGAATAAGTACACGACAAAGGCACGATGGAAGAAAAGGGGATGTTGGGGGGGGGGGGGGGGACATAGCCAACACAAGCACAGAGCTACAGCACACGAACACGCTAGCACGCCATCTTGCCACACCCAACACAAAACAGCCTGCAGGGGGCGAGAGAGAGAGAGACAGACAAGAGAGAGAGAGAGACAAGAGAGAGACAGACACAGAGAGAGAGAGACAAGAGAGAGAGAGAAGAGAGACAGAGACAGACACAGAGAGACAAAAGACAGATACAAGAGAGAGAGACAAGAGAGAGAGAGACAAGAGAGAGACAGAGACAGACACAGAGAGAAAAGAGAGAAAGAGACAAGAGAGAGAGAAGAGAGAAGAGAGAGACAGACACAGACACAGAGAGACAAGAGACAGATACAAGAGAGAGAGAGACAAGAGAGAGAGAGACAAGAGAGAGACAAGAGAGAGACAGAGACAGACACAGAGAGACGAGAGAGAGAGAGAGACAAGAGAGAGACAGAGACAGACAAGAGAGAGAGACAAGAGAGAGAGAGAGACAAGAGAGAGACAGAGACAGACACAGAGAGACAAGAGAGACAAGAGAGAGAGAGAGAGAGAGAGAGAGAGACAAGAGAGAGACACAGAGAGACAAGGGAGAGAGAGAGACAAGAGAGACAGAGACAGACAAGAGAGAGACAGAGACAGACACAGAGAGACAAGAGACAGATACAAGAGAGAGACAAGGGACAGATACAAGAGAGAGACAAGAGACAGATACAAGAGAGAGACAAGAGAGAGAGAGACAAGAGAGAGACAGAGACAGACACAGAGAGACAAGAGACAGATACAAGAGAGAGAGAAAGACGAGAGAGAGAGACAAGAGAGAGACAGAGACAGACACAGAGAGACAAGAGAGAGAGAGACGAGAGAGACGAGAGAGACGAGAGAGACGAGAGAGACGAGAGAGAGAGAGAGAGAGAGAGAGACAAGAGAGAGACAGAGACAAGAGAGAGAGAAGAGAGAGAGAGAGACAAGAGAGAGAGACAAGAGAGAGACAAGAGAGAAAGAGAGACAAGAGAGAAAGAGAGACAAGAGAGAAAGAGAGACAAGAGAGAAAGAGAGACAAGAGAGAGACAGACAGACACAGAGAGACAAGAGACAGATACAAGAGAGAGAGAGAGACAAGAGAGAGAGAAACAAGAGAGAGACAAGAGAGAGAGAAACAAGAAAGAGAGAGAGAGAGAGAGAGAAGAGAGAGAGAAACAAGAGAGAGAGAGAGAGAGAGAGAGAGAGAGAGAGAGAGACAAGAGAGAGAGAAACAAGAGAGAGAGAAACAAGAGAGAGACTTTTTGACTTTTTAGACTTTTTATTACAAAAATATAAAAATACAAGCCAGTCGGTGAAGATACTATTCAATACAGGCACAATAATCAAAATACAGAAAAGAAAAAGAGATAATGACAGGAAATCAAAACAGTCCAATGAACTAGAAAAGAAAAAACAACAACAGAAAAACCAACCACACACTGATTCAATCCCAACAAACCTACAAATATATCAATAATTCATTCTCCTGCACCATGCAGATCCCATCAAAACACCAGATGTTCATAAACTCATCAATACATTTCTTTCTTCCAGAATCACAAAATTCAAGTTTGAGTCTTGCAGATATCAAGGCATTAAAAAAGAACAAGACATCACATTGCCCAATCGGCTTTCCTTTCAGTTTTTCCTTCCTCGATAAATAAATTGCCATTTTCGCCGTGGCCACTAAAAACAAAAACAACATATGTACATGTTCTTTCATATCATTGAAACCAAAAATAAATGATCGCAGAGAAAAAGTGATCTTCATTTTTCCAGCCATGTAGTTCAGCCATTGAAATAAAGGCACAAGCCTTGCACAATCAACGTATGCATGGAACACATCCTCTGTGTAAACACAGAACGGGCAACACGTAGATATGGGCGCGAAATGACTCACTAATTTATTAGATGGAATGATCCAGTGTATCATTCGCCACTGGAGATCACCTGTCCTTTTGCTTACCAGCTTACTGTATACTGATTCCCATGCAGGCTCAGATGGGAGTCCTTCCGGCATTAGCCCTTTCCACCTGGCCACTCCATTTAACGGTGAGGTCCCAAGCAGAACTGCAGTGCATAACCGATACAGGTCTTTACTACTGCATTTCTGAAAAATGTTTTGTCCCTCACTAATTGGGGGCAAGTCTCCGTGACTAGGCTGTACCAATAAACCAGGAATGCCAGTCATTGGATGTCACCAAAACTTCCTGGGTCCATCTTAGTCCAAGTTGGAAGCTTTTCTTTACTATTCCCTTTAGTATTCTTCCGATTATTCTGTTTGACCATATTCCAGTCATATCGGCTATCTCTTGCACCGTCTTCCACCCCCAACCAGAATCATGGCGGAGGTCCAACACTTTGATTATGCCCGCTGTAATAAAGTGTTGATAAAAGTCTCGGCTTCTTGGAATTGCAGGAAACAGTAGGTTGTAAAAAAGGGGTTCTTCCACGAACATGCTTGTAGCATAGGTTTCTTGCTGGCGACTAGTCGAAAGGCTTTGCCAGGCATTCAGAAGGCTCTGATAGAATGATGGTAGATGAGATGTGTCGACATGTTGGAGTTGGACTAAGAAAAGTTCAAGGCCATATCCGAGCCCGCTTGCTTTTCGCAGCACGTGATAGGCCAGAAGTCGGCTTGGCAGTCGTTCCTTGTACAGCAACTGCTGTATGATACACAGCCGAAAAGCCATGATACGACTTTTTATGTCGATCAGTCCCTGGCCACCTTCAGACAAGGGGCTACATATGACATTTGGTAGTAACCAATGGTGACCACTCCAAAAAAAATCCACGAGTAGCCTCTGCACTGCCTTTAGTAGTGCCTCTGGCGGCTGAAGGCAGATAAACCTATGCCACAGGGAAGAAGCCACCAAATTATTCACCACTAGAACTCTGCCTTTGTAGGAAAGGTGGGGCAGAGCTCGTTTCCACAGTCCCAGTCTTTTTTTGACATGCTCAACAATCCCGTCCCAATTTTTGAGGACGTAATGTGGAGATCCCAGGAAAACCCCAAGGTATTTGACTCCGTCTTCCACCCATTTTAACTTTGTTGGTAGATGCACAGGTGGTACCAGCACTCTTCCAGGTGGAATGTTCTTGAGACAGGGAATCCATAAGGCCTTACTCTTGTCCCAGTTACACTTCAAAGAAGAAGCGAGGCAAAAAAGATTTAAACATTCAACAAGTGCTGGGATATCACTCTCCTTCTTAACAACCACACAGACATCATCTGCATAAGCCGATACAACTACTGAAGGACTCCCAGGGGATACAGTCACTCCTGAAATATTTTTCCTAAATAAAATTAGGAGTGATTCCATTACCAAGGAAAATAATAACCCAGAAACCGGGCATCCTTGTCTCACCCCTCTTTGAACCTGTACCGGAGAGCTGAGTTCGTTATTTATTTTAAATAAACTAAATATATTGTTGTACAACAAAGTCACGTAGGCCCTAAAATTGACACCAAAGCCACATGCTTCTAGCACCCGATACAAAAAAACATGATCCACACTGTCAAAAGCCCTTTCCAAATCCAGGAATATTATCCCAAAATCTTTTTCCAAGCAATCACATTCCATTAAATCTCTAATCAAAAAAATATTATCATAAATAGATCTGTTTGGGATGCAGTAACTCTGATCATGGTGGACTAGATCACCGATTACCGTCTTCAACCGACTGGCCAACACTTTTGACAATATTTTATAGTCCGTACATAATAACGAGACCGGCCGCCAATTCTTTATCTGTCGTAGATCCCCAGTCTTTGGAATCAGCGACACCACTGCTCTTCTGAAGCTTAGTGGGAGTTCTCCAAGCACCAAGGATGATTCCAGGACATTCAATAATTCAGGGCCCAAAAGGTCCCAAAAAGCCAAGAAAAATTCTGCCGGTAGGCCGTCAATCCCAGGAGCTTTCCCCGAGTCCATTTCACTTAGGGCCTGCGTTAGCTCAGGCAAAGTAATTGTTGAATCCAGGCCCAGGCACTGAGGCTCAGTTAGGGATGAAAGGTGAGAAGTTAAAAATTCCATGGTTTGCTCACAAACATTTTGTTTTGCATAGACTTTTGAAAAAAACTCTCTAATGCACAACCTTACATCTCCAGGGTTGGCAACCATGTTTCCCCTAAAGTCTTGTACAGAGAAAAGGGTTTTGGGTGACTTATTTACAAAATCCATTTGGAAGAAAGATTTACTCGGGGTGTCTGATACCTTTAAATTGTTTATTCTTAATCTAATTAACAGGCCTGCTGCTTTCTCCTGAATCAGCTCTCTCAGTTGAGCCTTCTTTTCAACCAATAACCTGTGGTCTCTTCTGATATTATCTTTAGCCAGTTTACACTCTAACCGTATAATATCAGCTTCTAAACAAGCCATTGTTATATTTTTTACGTCAGTATCATTTGAAACAAACTGCTGACAAAACACTCTAATCTGAGCTTTTGTGTTATCCCACCATAATGCTAAAGAAGAGAAAGAGGGCTTTCTTGAAAGTTGGATGACCCAAAAAGCACGGAAGGCGTCTTTAAACAAAGCATCTTCGAGAAGACTGGTATTGAATTTCCAGTATGCACTTTTGCGTAAGGGTTGAGGGAAAAAGAGGCCCATGGTAACTAAATGATGATCAGAAAACAAAGATGGAAAATGATTTGGAGAGATAACCGCATTCCTGAACTGTGAGTTTATGTACCAACGGTCAAGTCTAGCGAAAGTCATTCTCCCATTGGCACATCGTCCCCAAGTATACTCAGATTTGTTGGGGTAATGCAGTCTCCATGCATCTAGCACACCCACTGCCGAAAAATAATTTAACAAATCAGTACTACCTTCGGGATGAGGTTCTGCTGTATTTCGGTCTATACTGGGTTTAAAGGTGCAATTAAAGTCACCCCCCATGCAAATACAATTATTGAGATCTATCGACTGCATGTGTCGAATTAAAGATGAAAAGAAAGCTCTTCGGTCCACACTCTCACTTGGTGCATAAACGTTGAATAGTGTAAACCGAAAATTATTAATGACCAGTTCCAATGAAATAAACCGGCCTTTAATCACCTCCTGGAAGAGGCATGACTCAGGTACTAGGCCTGGTCTGAGTAAAAAGGCTACACCAGCAGAAGAAGAAGACATGTTACTAAAAAAACATTGTCCTTTAAAGAGGCGACACCAGTCGTACTCCCCATTTTGAATTATATGGGTTTCCTGGAGTAAGAGTACATCAATTTTCTTGCGCTCAAATAAACTTTTCACCTGAACCTGGCGGTTTTGGCTTGCACCTCCGCCATTCATATTTAAGGTTCCAAAGGTGATTTTTTTCATGGATTATCAAAAGGCGTGAGCGGTTGTTGGGAAATCTCGCTCCCTGCTTTTGTAACAGCCTTTCTAAGCCCATGAAACAGCGACCTTGTTAAATGAAATTCATCCGGCCTCCTAATTATGTCCTTTGCAGCCTGGATGAATGAAATTAAATCAGGAAAATGATCTTTTACAATCACATTTCGGTGTCGGTAGGTGTCATTCAGAAAATAAATAACGAGTTGAGGGGCTATGGATGACTGATCTGATGAAGATTGAGACAACTCAGTCATCTCAACTTCATCCTCTGAATCTGACAAATCAGAAACAGCTCCGCCCGGGTCACATATATCAGTCTGCCCAGTCCCCATTTTGATGCCAGCCAAGTCCGAAGATTTGCTGGAATGTTCTATGGTAGAGTCATCCTCACTCTGGTACCCGGGACATTCAGCAGGAGCTGAAATCTCGGCTTCACCCTCCTGCAGGGAGATGTTCACTGGCTCAGTTGACGAACCAGTGTCATGATTTAGATCTTGCAGGGGTAAAGAGGAGCTTGGGGCTGAGACATTCCCAATCCGCTCGGTCTCAGCAGGTAGTGAAGGTGGCGGCTCACTAATGGGCTCACCATCATCTTTAGTCTCACCATCTACTTTTTCTCCCAGGTTTTCGGTGCTGCCCGATAATGTTTCAGAATTAATTAATTCATGTTCCTTCTCCCTGGTGTCAACACAGCTTGTGGACACCTGAGAAAGACGTTCCAGGGCGTCTGCACCCACACTGTCTTTATCCAACACTACCTTTTTCAAAGTAATGTTGGAGTTACAAGCACCAGGTGCTCTTCGTTTCTTTGTCACCACAATGGGATTTTCTTCCATCTCCTCACTGCACGTAGCATCTGCCACCACAGGTGGGTTATCTGGGGTTATTTCATTATTTACCGAATCAGCGGTGTTGTCGTTTTCACTAAGACGAACAGGAGTATTATCCCTACTCCTCGAGTGCGAGGGAGCGTCGGTAGGAACCGTTCGGGTATTTCGGTTTACGTTGTTTCGCACGTTAGAGACCGGGGTGTTATCTCTTTTACAATCAGCGTCACTATGACCTGCTTCACCACACCTTACACACGATACCTTCGGACAAAACCTTTTCACATGGCCAAAAGCTCCGCACTGAAAACATGTTAATGAGGCCGATGACGCATACATCTGGTACTCATGGTTGTTCACCTTTACCTTGAACGTGATGTTTAACCCCGTGTCATCGCCTCGATCCGGAAGCACCATATACACCTGCCGTCTGAAGCTCATCACGTGTTTAACACGTTCATCCTGAGACCGGAGTGGATTTCATTGTGATTTTTGACACAGCTGTTCCGTATCGGGACAAAACGGACATCAGCTGGTTGCAGGTTATAAATGGGGGTACGTTAGATATGACGACCCTCATCGACGGAGTGTCCATAGGCGACGCCAAGACAAAGAGACCTGTCTCTGTGGTTAAACCCGCACTTACAACATCGTGAACGAATTTTTCATCGGACACAAATACAACAACTTTTTGATTCATTCTCGACGCTGCTCGTACATTTTCACAACCGATTATTTTCCCCACCGACAAAACAATGTCCTCAGTGGAAGTTCCTTCGGGTGGAACACACACAAATGCATGCTTCCTTGTTAAGTTGTCGAACGCCTCTAACCGAGAGCGTGCATTCGCCATCCCAGCGAATTAACACCCCCCCACTTGTCCGAACCGGACAAGTAGGTACCAAAACGAAATAAATCAAACTAGAATAAATAATAAACGTGCATTATAAGCACAAAAAAGGCTTACAAAGCATCGTCGAAGCCGGTAGGCCGCACCCAAAATGGGTCCGCTCTCAAACCTCTCTCTCTTGAAGACAAAGGTATAGGAAGGATGAAAACAAAATGCCAAAGTACACAGGATGGAAAGGAGAGGGAGGGGGGGCAGGGGAGGGCAGGAGAGGAGGAAAACTCACAAAGAACTCACTACAACACAGAGCAGTTGCTCACAGCCGCCATGATGCTACACCCAACGCACCGACGGCAGATAGGTGGCGACAGAGAGAGAGAGAGAGAGAGAATTTGAACACCGTTTATTTCCACAAAATGCACAAGTATGTCAATCCATACCGCAAGGGTATTTACAAGCAGGGGCAGAGAAAAAAAAGGTACAACAAATCCAAAGCATCACACTCTTGATGCAATTCTTAAAACATCATGACGAGTTTCGAGTCCTGAACCACACACAAGGCCTCGTGAGTGCACCATTTCCATTCTAAAAGTTCAACATTCTCGTTACTCATATGGTAATCAAATTCCAGCCTTATTCTTGCTGACACCAGCCCTTTAAATATTGGAATGACGTCATGACCATAACATTTATCAATCTTAATTTTCCTTGACTTATAAATTGCATATTTTGCAATGGCAATCAGGAAATTCATCAAGGCACCAGCATTTTTACAAGAGGAGGTAAAGGGTACACCAAAAATAAACATATGCAAGGTAAAAGTGAAAGATAATTTATAAGAAAGGTGTGCAATCACAGAAAATAGAGGTGCTAACCTCCTACACTGGACATATGCATGAAAAAGATCCTCCTCCTGTTCGCAGAAGGGACAATTTACAGGCACCGAGGCATTAAGATGGTGGATAAAAGTGTTTGAGGGGAGAGCCCAATGTGTTAGCATCCATTGGATATCCGCTAAGAACCCATAGATGGGTGGAACTGGAACAAACATATTATGCCACAGTGGAGTAGAGGGAAACCCCGGCCCTAACCGTTCTGACTACAAGGCCACAAGCATCGCTCCAGACAGGGATGAGACTTCTTTCCCCCTCACGAGTTTAAGGACACCAGCCCTAGTTACTAAGTGAAAGGGAGAGGGAAAACCATCATCATTGGACTGGACAGAGGCCAGAACCTTGATTTCGGGGAAAGATAGCCGAAAATCTTCGACAATTCCGGTGCCTTCCCAGCCAATGTTTAGCTGCCTGAATTTTTTTACGACTACATGTTTGATTTGTTGAACAACTCGAACAGACGCTACACAAACACCTGTCGCCACCACCCCAGCAGACCTCCACTTGGTTCCAGATGCATCCCTTAGATCACTCACTTTGCTTACGCCTCCTTTAATGAATTTTTGAATGAAAGCTTGGCTACGAGGAATACATGGGAAAAAGCTGTTATAGAACAGAGGTTCTTGGAGGAAATTACGACAATTATATGCCTCAAGACAACGTTTAACCTCAAGGCCTTTCCATGCATCCAGCAAACTCCGATAAAAAGCAGGAAGTGAAGCACTGCTGACACAATCAAGGTCCACCAAGAGAAGGTGCCGATCATAGTTCATTCCACCAGCCTGTTGTAATAGAAAATGTGCAAATGGGCACCAGGGCAGCTCCTCCGCATACAGTAGTCTCTGCACAGACTGCAGGCGAAAAGCCATTAGCCGCCCAGAGACATCAATGACTCCTTGGCCCCCCTCCTTTCGAGGGTGGTACAGTATACTGGGCCGCAGCCAGTGGTAGCCGCTCCAAAAAAAATCTATCAACTTTCTCTGGATGGCAGGGATCAGCTCCTTGGGTGGCTGCAGGGTAATGACTTTATGCCACAATCTCGCTGCAATCAGGTTATTGATAACAAGAGCGCGGCCTCTGTATGAAAGAGACCGCAGTAGTCCTTTCCATGATTTTAAACGATATGCGATTTGCTCCACACCTCCTTCCCAATTCCTCATTTCCATTTCATGGTTTCCAAGATAAACTCCAAGATATTTGACCCCGTCTGTTTTCCATACCAGATTTTGTGGGAGTGATGGTGGTGATATGACTGAGGGGTTACCTGAACTACACCACAAGGCAACACTTTTACTCCAGTTTACTTCACCAGAAGAGGCTGCAGAGAAGTCTTTTAAACACTGCTGTACTGCAGCTACACTGCCCGGGCCTTTAAGTAAAACACAAACATCATCAGCATAAGCTGTTATGACAAATTTTAACCCCTCTACCCCCATATCCTGAGGCAATCGTTTCCTGAAAGATGCCAAAAGTGGTTCAAGGGCAATTGTGTACAACAGTCCCGAGAGAGGACAGCCTTGGCGGATACCCCGTCGAAAGGGAAAGGGGGAGCATAAGTTATTATTTACTTTCAACATACAGAAAGTGTTTGTATATAACAGTTTAACATATGCTGTGAAGGTTTCACCAAAACCCATCCCCTTAAGAACCGAAAACAAGTATGCATGATCAACACGATCAAAAGCCTTTGTTTGATCCAGAAACAATAACCCAAAACTGGCAGGCACATACTTTTTACAGGAAATAATATCTCTTACCAGAAACAGATTATCATGCATGGACCGTCCAGGAACACAGTAGGTTTGATCCGGCTGTATGACAGAGCTGATCACCTCTTTCAGCCGATTCGCTAATACTTTAGACAAGATTTTGTAGTCAGTACACAGTAAGGAAACAGGTCGCCAGTTCTCAATGAGTTGAATGTTCCCAGGCTTCGGCAAAAGGCATACGACCGCCCTTCTACAGGACAGAGGAAGTTCTCCAGCACGAAGGCTTTCGTCAAGGACTTCAAGCAGATCGGGTCCCACAAGATTCCAAAATGTCTTATAAAACTCTCCAGGCAGCCCGTCAATCCCCGAGGCTTTACCATCTTTCAAGCCTCGCATGGCTGCTTCAAGTTCATCAGGTGAAATTAACGATTCCAGTGTGTGCTGCTTGTCCTCCTCGACTTCTGGGAGCCCAGCAATCAGCTCCTGTATCGCCTCACTGTTGATACTCTGGGCAGAATACAGGTCAGAGTAAAATGCTTTCAAGGCCGCTTTAATCTCCAGTTGGGAGGTAACCGTTGACCCATTAGCAGTAAAGAGCTTATGAATTTGCTGCGAGTTTTTCACCGAATTCTCCAAGCTAAAGAAGTCCTTATTTGGCATATCCAAAGTCAAGTAACTCATCCTCATACGCACCAAGGTACCCATTGCCCGCTGCCTCACCATTTCGGTCAGTAACGACCTTTTTGTCCATAGTAACTGATCATATCCCAAATCTTTCCCAGCCCCATTACGATTCTGTTCCAATTCTGCAATTTCAGCCTTTAATGAGTCAATTGAGAGACTTTGCATTTTAGTAGTAAACAGACTATACTGTTGACAAAACGTTTTAACTTGACACTTTGCAAGGTCCCACCATATGCGAAGGTTGGCATGCTCAAGCTTAGAGGACCGGATTTTCCCCCACACGGTTCGGAAGGCATCTTTAAATTTCTTATCACTTAACAACCGAGTATTGAGTGACCAGTACACGCTACCTCCTGACGTCAGGGGTAATTTAAAGGACATTGCCACTAAATTATGATCTGAAAACCTTGTTGGGAGTATTTGGGTAGTGGACACCACATTCAGCATTGGCTTATTGATATAGATCCTGTCCAGCCTTGCCCTTGATATGACGCCATCATGACATCTGCACCATGTGTAGGCCCGTGAAGTTGGATGCTGCAACCGCCACACATCCTCAAAACAATAGTTCTTGATGAGGCTCGCTAACACCTTTGCAGAAGCGCCGTGGGGTTCATGTCCATTCCTGTCAACTGAAGGATCAATTGTACAGTTAAAGTCCCCTGCGATACAGGTGAGAGCAGTTGGATCCAGTCCCTCTACAAAGTCCCGCAATGTGGAAAAGAATGTTCTTCTTTCTATAGGTTCACTTGGTGCATACACATTTACTATAATAAGCTTTTGTGTATTGCAGTAGAACTCCACTGCTATCAAATGTGCCTTATAGACCTCCCTATAAATAACACTCTGAGTGGGAAGCCTGGGACTTAAGGCGATGGCAACACCAGCCTTGGGTGTGGAAACCCCACTCAGCCACCATTGCCCTTTAAAAAGCTTACACCATTCAGCTGCCAAATTGTTTGTGGCATGGGTCTCTTGCAATAGAATGACATCTGCTTTTACCCTCTCCATTGCCTGGATTGCTTGAATTTTTCGTAAGGGGGCACATCCCCCATTGATGTTCAGGGAGGCAATATGTATTTCTCGCATTGTCATTCTAAGGTGGTAGCTCACCCTCCGCCTGCAATTCCTTATTCACCTTTGTTACTGCTTTACGAAGACGTTGAAATTGAGGCTCCGAGAGCATGGGGTCATTTTTCTGTAAAAGAGGTTTCGAAACCTTAATGAAAGCTTGAACATCAGGGAAATTATCTCAAATTACAACATGACGTTGTCTAAACGTTTCGTTTAAGAAATCAATGACCTTCCCTTTTGTCACCTCTGCTTGCCTCACCTGCTCCTTCTGAGACTCACTCATGGCAGCAAGACTGCATCCTTCCTCATCAGCCTCGACCCCACTCTCACCTAGTAGTGTGTCAGGTACTGGCACCTCATCTGTGTCATTGTCACCATGGTATTTTTGTTGCTTCTGCATGGCACCAACTACCCCATCGTTGTTGTCTGCCACCGACTTATCAATCTCTTTCTCATCATCTTCCGTTGAGATGAGGGTCCTTAACTGCTCGTCGCATGGTGCAGGGTGTCCACCATCACACACGGTGACACGCTCGGTAATGCTTCGACTCTCTTCATCCTGTGAAATGGGCAGATTCCCATCTCTACCTATTGCATTACCATTTTGCTCATGGTCATCAGGTTGGTCTGTATTACCATCTGCCTGTACGAGAACCATTTTGTTTCCTTTTCCTCCATTCTCATCGCTCACAAGAGAGCATTTCAAGTTTCTCCTCGACTCAGTCTCCATCACCTTCACCTCCTCGAAGTCCCTTTGTTCTTGAGGTTGCAGCCTCTCCTCCACATATGGTTGCTCCACTACTGTATGGGCTTCTCCACCAGCACCACTGTCACCCGCACCCTGGTATTCCGGTGTTGACCTTTTTTTGACACCTGGCTCATCTACAGGGTCGTTCAAGTCATTTACAGGGGGGGGGGGGGGGTGCCCCAGCTGCTGCGGGGTAACTCTTCCTCACATCAAGACAATACTGCCGAGTGTGTCCGTATGCCCCACATGTGTAGCAAATCAAGGTCTCAGTAGCTGCAAAGATCCGGTAATCATGATCTCCTATTTTAAAATTTATAGATATGTTCAGCTGTTTTGCCTCATCCTTTAGTACGACGAAACAGAAACGTCTAAACGACTCTACATGCTTCAACCTTCCATTCCTGGTTCGCAGGGGGACCGTGATAATTCGTGAGACGACAGTCCCATGCTCCCCTAATTTACGTAGGATTTCTTCATTC